>NC_041384.1:245186439-245345530 GCF_002162155.2 Triticum dicoccoides | reverse complement strand
TAGGGGAAGCAGGCCGGTGGGGTTGCTCCGGCATCGGTGAGGTGGCCGCGGCGGCGGGCGGCGGGAGGGGACGATGGGATCAGGATCCTCCCGATTCAGACGAGGGAGTGGGGGAGTGGGGTGTGGCGTCGTGGGGGAGTGGGAGAGCGGTAGTGGGTTAGGGTTTCGGGATAAGGGAGTGGGGGTTGGTTTGGCCGGTTGGGCCTTTTGGGCTGGCCGGCCGGCAGCTGGGTCGGTTGGCCCAGGGGTTAGGGGGGTTCTTTTTTTATTTCGTTTTATGTTAGTTTGTTTTTTTCTATTTTCATTTTAGTTTATGATATTTTAGTTTTTAAAAAAACTAAGTTATTACCTAAAATAGTATCATCAAAATAGGCCACTGCCAAACCTAGTCTGGACCCAAAATAAATTAGTATAATATTTCTATATTTTCAAAAGCAATTAAATTATTATTTTAGCCACAGATTTTAATTAGTTTAGGGCATTTAAACACTTAGTAAAAGGTTGGTTCCACCACCAAAACTAGTTAGGGATTATTCGCCACATGATGAACACTTTAGTTTTAATATTTGAAAACATTTTATTGTTTGCTTCATTTTGAATTTGAATTTGAATCAGTTTTGAACTAACGCGAGACTAGCAACAGTAATCGAAGTGACGTGGCATCATTAGCAGAGTTCACTGTAGCTTAATCATCCGGGCGTCACAATTCTCCTCCACTACAAGAAATCTCGTCCCGAGATTTAAGAGATAGAGTAAGGGGGAAAGGCGTGGTTACGAAATTCTAACTGGTTTTTTCAGTGTTGGTTGCTCTTCCTGAAGGAGTTGATCCATTACATTGATGTATTCATTTCTCGGCTTCAGGTTATCATGATGAAGTTGATATCCTTTCTTCAGGAACTCCATCATACTTACGAAAGGACAAGGGGTAACTTCGGAAGAACGGAGCTTACAAGGTTGACTATCTGGCGGATACCTCAGGAAATATGGTAGAAAGTAACTCTCAAATAGATACTTAAGAAAATATCAAGAGTAAAGTAAGAAGGTATCATGAGAAGTTTCCAATGGGCGGGCAATCGTTGGATGGCCTATCAGAAGGCGAAGGGGGTCCAGAGCAACGAGAATAATTATTTCGTCTGATACCAGAATAGATCACTAGGCAGGTGACCCGTGAACTACATACGAAGTCAAGCTCTAGGGATAACTTTGGCAACAGGGTGTACAGGAGAGTCAGGTTTCGATCATGTGGAATTGTGGGTTATGGGCCCACCATGGGGGTTAAAAGTAGGAAGGGCAGTGACGTCTTGCACAATCATGAAAGTAAGGCATGTTAGAGGATAGTCTGTCAGTTTTGTCGACAACAACATCGGTACCAAGGGCGAGGGACGAAGAGAACCATTTTCCTGCTCGTTGAACGAGGCGGACCAATAGGCAAAGATCTCATCCATCGGCGGCTACCGGAATGTCATCAACAATAGTAACAGGGTATGGCTGACAGAATTGTACACCGAGGTGTTTACATAAGCAGGAGAATATTACTTCTTAGATCATATAGATCACAAGAAACGTTAAACCAACCAATGGAAAGGAAAATATGGTTATCAGATTAAACAGAACAATGGAAAGGAAAATGTGTTTAAACACACATTTCAAGGGTATATCCTTCCCAAGGACAAGCAGAGCATGATATCCATGACAGGATATAATGTAGAAAACTCTTTAGGCAAGGGGAGATAAATTTCGTGACATTAGCCATACAATGGTGTTTGGATAATTTAGCAGGAAACATTTAGCATTGGGCTTCGAATGTTCTTGTTGAGAATCGGAGTACCATAGACATGCTTCGAGATAGCATTGACATGGTCATCGGGTGAAGATCACACTTTGGATACACAAAGGATCCATTAGGAACAACTTATAGAATAAGTCTTACAATTTCCTCTTGGAAGAATGGTTAACTTTTATAAAAAGGAAGCTATAACAATAGGTCCTCCGGCCAGGGGTGCTAGGCATGACATCACCTTACTGGGTTATATAAAGACCAATGTTATGACTCTTGGAAAATGTTCCAACCATTATATTCGACTGAGGTTCAAATTCGATTGGTGTCGGGATACCTCAGACTCAGGATGCCTGAGAAGAAAAGGTGCAACACAAATTGATGGGATGACATCGCAAGATTCTCGGGAAACGAACTATGGAAGCGAGTTCCGAAACAGAGTTCATCATTAAACCAAGGAGAGGATGAGGAAGGTGGCTAATGAACTCAGTGACAATGAATCATGATTTCCAAAGGAAGGATTCCCACCAGTATTCGAACAAGGAGATATCATTTGTCAGATCAAAAGATATAATGAGGTATGCTCGAGGAAAAACATACACAGTTAATCATTGATTGAAAGGTGCACCCGAAATATGGGCTTAGGTAGCATGATCAATATTAGAATGGTGATTTGACAACCAATGGTCTAAGAATGACATATCGACCATTATCTTCAAAGCAATAGGGTTGCTAGAAGTTTTGAAGTCGTACCTCATAGTTCAATTGTCGGTTTCCGGTTAGAAACAACACGGGGACCAAGATATGAACGGAGAAGGCAAGAAGTATTACTATATCAAGAATTCCTAAGAGGTGATGAAATTCTCACGACATCCTTGACATAAAAGATGGTAATACTCCAAGGTAAAGAACAAGTACTGGATAGCAAGGATCTCAAGGTATAACACGAAACACGAACAAGTTTGTGTTTGAACGGAAGGCAATAAAGTGATCGATGATAACACAAATCACCGAGGGCAAGGATGATATTCCTTTTCTTAAATTCAATTGATATCCTGGAAGAGCTCAGAATGTTGATGATGATCACGACAAATTTTGTTGAGATATTTCATGAAGATGTAATCGATCAGCGATGACATCAAGTCAATGGAATGAAGAAGCAAGAGGTTATTGGAACCATAGTTACGACACTAACTCGAAATCCAGCTTGTTGTTTAAGGTGAAAGGGGATGATGAGGAAGATCGATGTAAGCTTAGCTATCGTCGCAAATTGGTGCTCCGAGAATAAGGACCAGGTAGCACAGTTAAAATCATCATGACAATGATATAGCCAAACAGGCTAGGAAGGGATTGAAGGATTATTAAACTCACAGGCAACCAAAAATTACTTAAAAGTTATAGCATCGAAGTGTGAAATAGATTCACTTGTTGGTGTTCTTGAGTGACAAACAACCCAGCACCCATGAAGTGACAACGAGAGGGAAAAGTAGTACTTCTTCAAAAGTTTCATAAGATGTAGTGCAATGGCATGATATCCTTGAGATACCAGGGGTAATACTCGAAAGTAGATCATAATAGAGGTTGGGCAGGCATATCGATTTGTAGAAGACAAGTGCTTTAACTTGTCTGAGAAATGGGATCACAGAAGAACAATCATGGTCAGAACCATGGTTTAAAAGGATTAAACATAGATACAAGACGAATTTATAACAAGGGGATTATTATTATTACAAGAGGCTTCGATGATAAGTTCCACATTGGGTCCATGGGCATGAACACAAAGGCTCAAGGTCGACTTCCCACTTCTTCAATGCATAACCTATCATTCACTTCTCACTTTTCGAAAATGGCATTAGTTGTTGATAGTTTTACCTGGTGCAATACCAGATAAGTATGACCCGTGAAATCTTTTGGGTTCCCACAGTTTTAGAGAAGGTATAGGTTCAACCCATAGGGGCATCTTAGGAACATATACCACAAACTTCAGGAGTAAATAACTCAAGCTCAAAAGTAGAGCATGGTTGACAAAGCAGAAGATATAGATTATCAAAGACATTATGTATCATGGGAATAACTCACAAGAATTTTCACTACGAAGGGTACTAACGGATGATAACCCAGCAATGGGCCTGGCGGTCCACAATGGAGCTGATTTGAGTATCGGTACTCAATAAGAGAAGGAAAGAAAGCAAATGCATCAGATTATAGAACATCTGAATAATTTGATGCTTAAATAACAAAGGAATTATGATTCCCAAAACGAAGGATCAGAAGAAGACGCACTGATCAAAGATGGATAGTCGAATAGACATAGCGGGGTACAATCGAAGGCAAAACGATTGGTCGAGAACCAGCTCATGTCCGGAGTGACATCTGAGCCGATGGGAAGAATTCTATTTGCTTGATGATTACGAGAATTCTTAAACATATCGATTTAATCTACACAAAATAATAGTGACAAAGGGTGCCAATAAGATTACTAGACTTATGGGATTAACCATAATGTAGGCAAACAAGAATCTCAAGAGCAATAGGCTGCTCAGGATTTTCGTAAGACCGAACGATATTTCGAAAACTTTTGTGAAACACATGATCAGGAATGATTGTATGAATGGCAAGTTTATGTCGTAGTTATCCATAAGGATATTACGGTGGTAGGGGATTGCAAAGGCGATGAGCACATGTTCTTGGGAGAACATCAAAGAGTATCTTCGGGATCTTCTGGTGTAGTAGTCGACCATCGGTAATAAGATGCTCTCCGGGTGAAAGTAATCACGGGATCCTAATGTTAGATTTAGCAAAATTCATTTAACCCGAATAGAGGGGAGATCAGAGTCCCAGAGCATAGACGAGCAGTAAAAGATCCTAATACCACCCAAATGGCAACGTGGGCCCGTAAGACACACAGCCATGTTAGTAAAAAGTTTTGGAATGATTAGACCCAACTTCGACCAAGGAGTGCGGAAGGGGATTCCTACAGACAGTCGGCTCTAATACCAACTTGTGACGCCCCCGATTCAATCATACACGCAAACGTGTACGATCAAGGTCAGGGACTCACGGGAAGATATCACAACACAACTCTACAAATAAAATAAGTCATACAAGCACCATATTACAAGCCAGGGGCCTCGAGAGCTCGAACACAAGACCTCGATCAGGGACGAGTCAGCAGAAGCAACAATATCTGAGTACAGACATAAGTTAAACAAGTTTGCCTTAAGAAGGCTAGCACAAACAGGGATACAAATCGAAAGAGGCGCAGGCCTCCTGCCTGGGATCCTCCTAAACTACTCCTGGTCGTCGTCAGCGGCCTGCACGTAGTAGTAGGCACCTCCAGAGTAGTAGGAGTCGTCGTCGACGGTGGCGTCTGGCTCCTGGGCTACATCGTCTGGTCGCAACAATCGGGTATAGAAAAGGGGGAAAAGGGGGAACAAAGCAACCGTGAGTACTCATCCAAAGTACTCGCAAGCAAGGAGCTACACTACATATTTATGCATTGGTATCAAATGAAAAAGGGGTAGCATATGTGGATGAACTGCAAAATGCCGAAATAAGAGGGGGATAGCTAGTCCTATCGAAGACTACTCTTCTGGTAACCTCCATCTTGCAGTAGAAGAAGAGAGTAGATGGTAAGTTCACCAAGTAACAACGCATAGCATAATCCTACCCGGTGATCCTCCCCTCGTCACCCTGTGAGAGAGCGATCACCGGTTGTATCTGGTACTTGGAAGGGTGTGTTTTATTAAGTATCCGGTTCTAGTTGTCATAAGGTCAAGGTACAACCCCGAGTCGTCCTTTTACCGAGGGACACGGCTATTCGAATAGATAAACTTCCCTGCAGGGGTGCACCACATTTCCCAACACGCTCAACCCCCTTTGTCCGGACACACTTTTCTAGGTCATGCCTGGCCTCGGAAGATCAACACGTCGCAGCCCTACCTAGGCACAACAGAGAGGTTAGCACGCCGGTCTAAATCCTATGGCGCAGGGGTCTGGGCCCATCGCCCATTGCACACCTGCATGTTGCGTACGCGGCCGGCGAGCAGACCTAGCCTCCCTTATACAAGAGCAGGCGTTCCAGTCCAACCCAGCGCGCACCACTCAGTCGCTGACGTCAAGAAGGCTTCGGCTGATACCATGACATTGAGTGCGCATAACTGTTCCCGCATAGTTGGTTAGTGCGTATAGGCCAGTGGCCGGACTCAGATCAAATACCCAGATCTCGTTAAGCGTGTTATTTTGAAATAACCACAGACGCCGACCAGGGGCAGGCCCACCTCTCTCCTAGGCGGTCTCAACCTGCCCTGTCGCTCTGCCACAAAGATCCACTTAGAGGGCCGTCGGGACAAACGTCCTTTCGGACCCAATCCGTGAATCACTTGCGGGTACTCTACGAGCTGACCCGACTTTATTCACCACAAGTATCATATAATATATATATAAGTATATACCCGTGATCACCTCCCGAGTGATCATGGTCTGATACTATAGCATGGCAGACGGATAAGAATGTAGGGCCACTGATGATAAACTCGCATCCTATACTAAGCATTTAGGATTGCAGGTAAGGTATCAACAACTGTAGCAACAATGACAGGCTATGCATCAGAATAGGATTAACGGAAAGCGGTAACATGCTACACTACTCTAATGCAAGTAGTAGAGAGAAGAATAGGCGATATCTGGTGATCAAGGGGGGGGGGGCTTGCCTGGTTGCTCTAGCAAGAAGGAGGGGTCATCAACACCGTAGTCGAACGGGGCACCAGCAGCGGCGTTAGTCTCGTAGTCTACCGGAGAGAAGAGGGGGAAGAAACAATGAATACAATGCAAACAGATGCATAATGATGCATGACATGACAAGTAGCGGTGCTAGGTGTGCCCTAACGCGGTATGAGGTGATACCGGTGAAGGGGGGAAACATCCGGAAAAATATCCTCGGTATTTCACGTTTTCGGATAGATGAATCGGAGCAGAAAGTTGTATGTTCGCTATGCTAGGGATGCGTGGCAGACGAACGGGCTGCGTATCCGGATTCGTCTTGTCGTTCTGAGCAACTTTCATGTAGAAAACATTTTCATCCGAGCTACGGTTAATTTTATATTGATTTTAAAAGAATTAAATCATTTTTAGGATTTATTTAATTATTTTAAATCAACATTATCCAGAATAGTGTTTGCTGACGTCGGCATGATGTCAGCAGTCAACGTTGACCTGGTCAACCTGACAGGTGGGTCCCACCTCTCAGGGACTGCTTAGTTAATTAGGTTAAATAGTTATTAGGTTAATTAATCTTAATTGTTAATTTTAGATAGAATTAATTAAGTTAATTATTTAGTTAATTAATTAATATTTTATTTTATTTATATATTTCTTTTTAACGTTCTGGGGATGGACCCCACTTGTCATACACTCCTAACTAACTAACCATGTTAATTAGTTTAATTAATAGATTAATTAGATTAAGTTAATTAAGTTAATTAAACATATTTAATTGATTAATTAATATTTTTATTTATTATTATTTGTTTAATTAATTTAATTTAAATCATTATTTTTAAAACGTTCTAGGGCTGGGCCCCTTTATCCAGTGGCACAGGGGCCTATCGGGTTCGGCCATGCGGGCGACGGGCGCCAGCCCGAATGGGCGCCCGCCCATTCCAACACAGGGGGGACAGCGAGGCGTCTCCGGCCACCGCAATGGGTAGCCGCAGCAGCCAGGGAAGGAAGGGCAGCCATGGGCGGCCACGGCGTGGCCAGGCGCAGCCGGGCAGGGGCGGCGGAGACGGCAAGCGGCGCGAGGCTACGCGGGCTGGAGGTGCGGATGGCGCGGGCGACGCGACCGGGGCGCGGCCAGGCAGCGAAGGGGGGGGCGCGAGGGCGCAGTGGTGTGCACAGGCGGCGGGACGGCGCAGATGCAGCAGGGGCCGCGACGTACGGCGATGGGGTTCGGCACGGGGGCCAGGGCGGCGGCTGGACGGCGCGTGGGCGCGGTCGTGGTGTCAATGGCAACGCCAGCAGCAGCAAAGGAGCGGGGGCGAGGCGGCGCGGGCGTGCGGCCAAGCCCGCAGCGGGCAGCAGCGGCGAATGGGGGGAGGCAGATAGGGGTAGCGGCAGCAGGCGCGCACGCGGTGGCGAACGACGGCGGCCCGAGGTAGCAGCAACAGCCATGCAGTAGCAGCAGTTGCAGCAGGAGGAGGAGACCAGGCGCGGAGCGCGGCGAGGGGAAGGAGGCCAAAGCAGGCACGGAGCGCGCACATGCGCGCGCGGCAAGCGGCGGGGTGGTGGGGGCGCGGGCGGCGCGGGGTTGGCCGGGTGCGGCTGTCCGCGAGCGACGTCGGGCGGCGGAGCCGAGTGCGAGGGAGAGGGTGTGGCCATGGCAGAGAGAGGAGGGAGGGGGAGCTCACAGAGGAGGAGTAGGGCACGGGGCAATGGAGGTCGAGGAGGAGGACGGAGACGGCGCAACACAGGGGAGGCAGGCCGGCGGGGTTGCTCCGGCGTCTGCGAGGTGGTCGCGACGGCTGGCGTCGGCGAGGGGGCGATGGGATCGGGCTCCTCCCGATCCAGACGAGGGAGTGGGGTGTGGCGTCGTGGGGGAAGTGGGAGAGCGGTAGTGGGTTAGGGTTTCGGGATAAGGGAGTGGGGTTGGTTCGGCCGGTTGGGCCGGTTGGGCCTTTTGGGCTGGCCGGCCGGCAGCTGGGCCGGTTGGCCTAGTGGTTTGGGGGGTTTCTTTTTTTATTTTGTTTTATGTTAGTTTGTTTTTTTTTGTTTTCATTTTAGTTTATGATATTTTAGTTTTTTTAAATACTAAGTTATTACCTTAATAGTATTATCAAAATAGGCCACTGCCAAACCTAGTCTGGACCCAAAATAAATTAGTATAATATTTCTATATTTTCAAAAGCAATTAAATTATTATTTTAGCCACCGATTTTAATTAGTTTATGGCATTTAAACACTTAGTAAAAGGTTGGTTCCACCACCAAAACTAGTTAGGGATTATTCGCCACATGATGAACACTTTAGTTTTAATATTTGAAAACTTTTATTGTTTGCTTGATTTTGAATTTGAATTTGAATCAGTTTCGAACTAACGCGAGACTAGCAACAGTAATTGACGTGATGTGGCATCATTAGCAGAGTTCACTGCAGCTTAATTATCCGGGCGTCACACTGAGGCACCGGACCAGCCACATGCTTCACACTAGAGCCCGTCCGCTCCCCTTCGCCAGATCCACACTCCCTGTAGTCGGTGTCAAAACCGGCCGATCTCAGGTAGGGGGTACCGAACTGTGCGTCTGAGGATCAAAGGTAACAAGGGACAGGGGGAACACGATGTTTACCCAGGTTCGGGCCCTCTTAAAGGAGGTAAAACCCTACGTCCTGCTTGATTGTATTTGATAAGTATATGGGTTACAAGAGTTGATCTACCTCAAGATCGTAATGGCTAAACCCTAGGTGTCTAGCCTCTATGGATTCTGATAGCCTCTATGGACTAAACATTCCGGTTTACAAACACACTGGAGGGGCCTAGGGTTGTACAGAGTCGGCCTACAGAGGAAGGAAATTACATATCCGGACACAAATCTTGCCATCCACTCATAGGAGAGTCCTACCCGGACACAGGGGAAGGCCTTCTGCCTTATATCTTCATGGCCCAACAGTCCGGCCCATGTCACATAGCCCGGACACCCGAGGACCACCTAATCCAGGACTCCCTCAGTAGACCCTGAACCAGTCTTCAATGACGATATGTTCGGCACACGGGTTGTCTTCAGCATTGTGATAACCCACAAGTATAGGGGATCACAATAGTTTTCGATAAGTAAGAGTGTCGAACCCAATGAGGAGCTAAAGGTAGAACAAATATTCCCTCAAGTTCTATCGACCACCGATACAACTCTGCGCACGCTTGACGTTCGCTTTACCTAGAACAAGTATGAAACTAGAAGTACTTTGTAGGTGTTGTTGGATAGGCTTGCAAGATAATAAAGAGTACGTAAATAAAAAGTAGGCATTGTTTAGATAAAGAAACAATAAAGTAAATATAGCGAGTGTGGAAAAGTGGTGGTAGGAGTTGCGAAATTGCCCCTAAGCAATTGACTACTTTACTAGACCGATAGCAAGTTTTATGTGGGAGAGGCCACTGCTAGCATGTCATCCCTGACTTGGAATTCTATGCACTTATGATTGGAACTATTAGCAAGCATCCGCAACTACTAATGTTCATTAAGGTAAAACTCAACCATAGCATTAAGATATATTGGTCCCCCTTCAATCCCGTATGCATCAATTTCTATGCTAGGTTGAAGCTTCTGTCACTCTTGCCCTCCAATACATAGTCCTATCAACATACAAATAACCCTAGGGTGTGATCCACACGCGCAATCATATGATGGGCACCAAAGGACAGCAACATAACCACAAGCAAATTAAATCAATCATAGCAATTCATCAACCACCGATAGGACAATGAAAAGCTACTCAGACATCATAGGATGGCAACACATCATTGGGTAATAATATGAAGCATAAAGCACCATGTTCAAGTAGAGGGCACAGCGGGTTGCGGGAGAGTGGACCCCTATAGATAGAGGGGGGAAGGTGATGGAGATGTTGGTGAAGATGGCGGAGGTGTTGGTGTAGATCGCGGTGATGATGATGATGGCCACGGCAGCGTTCCGGCGCCACCAGAAGCGAGGGGGAGAGAGCCCCCCTCCTTCTTCTTCTTCCTTGACCTCCTCCCTAGATGGGAGAAGGGTTCCCCTCTGGTCCATGGCCTCCATGGCACGGGAGGGGCGAGAGCCCCTCCGAGATTGGATCTGTCTCTCTGTCTCTCTCTGTTTCTGCGTTCTCAGATTCTACCCTTTCACCGTTTCTTATATTCCCAGAGATCCGTAACTCTGATTGGGCTGAAATTTCAACACGATCTCTATCCGGATATTAGCTTTCTTGCGGCGAAAGAAGGGCATCAACCGCCTTACGGGGTGGCCACGAGGGTCAGGGGCGCGCCTGCCTCCCCAGGGCGCGCCCCGTACCTCGTGGGCCCCTCGAGCATCGTCTCGCGTGGATTCTTATTCCCAAAAATCATATATATTCCAAAAAAGAATCTTCGTCAGTTTTTATTCCGTTTGGACTCCGTTTGATATGGATATTCTGCGAAACAAAAAACATGCAGCAAACTGGAACTGGCACTGGGCACTAGATCAATATGTTAGTCCCAAAAATAGTATAAAAAGTTGCCAAAAGTATATGAAAGTTGTAGAATATTGTCATGGAACAATCAAAAATTATAGATACGATGGAGACGTATCAGCATCCCCAAGCTTAATTCCTGCTCGTCCTCGAGTAGGTAAATGATAAAAAAGATAATTTTTGATGTGGAATGCTACCTAGCATAATCTTGATCACATATCTAATCATGGCATGAATATTAAGATACGAGTGATTCAAAGCAATAGTCTATCATTTGACATAAAAACAATAATACTTCAAGCCTACTAATAAAGCAATCATGTCTTTTCAAAATAACATGGCCAAAGAAAGTTATCCCTACAAAATCATATAGTCTGCCTATGCTCCATCTTCACCACACAAAATATTCACATCATGCACAACCCCGATGACAAGCCAAGCAATTTGTTTCATACTTTTGATGTTCTCAAACTTTTTCAACTTTCACGCAAGACATGAGCGTGAGCCATGGACATAGCACTATAGGTGGAATAGATTATGATGGTGGAGAAGACAAAAAGGAGAAGATAGTCTCACATCAACTATGCGTATCAATGGGCTATGGAGATGCCCATCAATAGATATCAATGTGAGTGAGTAGGGATTGCCATGCAACGGATGCACTAGAGCTATAAGTACATGAAAGCTCTAACTGAAACTAAGTGGGTGTGCATCCAACTTGCTTGCTCATGAAGACCTCGGGCATTTGAGGAAGCCCATCATCAGAATATACAAGCCAAGTTCTATAATGAAAATTCCCACTAGTATATGCAAGTGATAACTCAAGAGACTCTCTATATGAAGAACATGGTGCTACTTTGAAGCACAAGTGTGGAAAAAGGATAGTAGCACTGCCCCTTCTCTCTTTTTCTCTCATTTTTTTAATTTTTTTTATTTTTTGGTGGGCTTCTTTGGCCTCTTTTTTTTATTTGGGCTTCTTTGGCCGCTTTTATTTTTTTGTAAAGTCTGGAGTCTCATCCTGACTTATGGGGGAATCATAGTCTCCATCATCCTTTCCTCACTGGGGCAATGCTCTAATAATGATGATCATCACACTTTTATTTACTTACAACTCAATATTACAACTCAATGTCTAGAACAAAGTATGACTCTATATGGATGCCTCCGGCGGTGTACCGGGATGTGCAATGATCTAGCGTAGCAATGACATCAAAAAATGGACAAGCCATGAAAACATCATGCTAGCTATCTTACGATCATGCAAAGCAATATGACAATGAATGCCCAAGTCATGTATATGATGATAATGGAAGTTGCATGGCAATATATCTCAGAATGGCTATGGAAATTCCATGATAGGTATGTATGGTGGCTGTTTTCAGGAAGGTATATGGTGGGTTTATGGTACCAGCAAAAGTTGCGCGGTACTAGAGAGGCTAGCAATGGTGGAAGGGTGAGAGTGCGTATAATCCATGGACTCAACATTAGTCATAAAGAACTCACATACTTATTGCAAAAGTATATTAGCTATCGAACAAAGTACTACGCGCATGCTCCTAGGGGGATAGATTGGTAGGAAAAGATCATCGCTCGTCCCCGACCGCCACTCATAAGGAAGACAATCAATAAATAAATCATGCTCCGACTTCATCACATAACGGTTCACCATACGTGCATGCTACGGGAATCACAAACCTCAACACAAGTATTTCTACAATCCACAACTACCCACTAGCATGACTCTAGTATCACCATCTTTATATCGCAGAACTATTGCAAGGAATCAAACATATCATATTCAGTGATCTACAAGTTTTATGTAGGATTTTATGACTAACCACGTGGATGACCAGTTCCTGTCATCTCTCTAAATAGATATAAGTGAAGCAAGAGAGTTTAATTCTTTCTACAAAAGATATGCCCATGCTCTAACAAATCTAAGTGAAGCAAAAGAGCATTCTACAAATGGCGGTTGTTTAAGTAAAGATAAACAGGCAATCCAAACTTCAAATGATATAAGCGAAGCACATGAAGCATTCTATAAAGCCATACTCAAAAGATATAAGTGAAGTGCAATGAGAATTCTATAAATCAACCAAGGACTATCTCATACCAGCATGGTGCATAAAATAAAAATGAAAACTAAATGCAAAAGACGCTCCAAGATTGCACATATCGCATGAACAAAACGAATCCGAAAACATACCGATACTTGTTGAAGAAAGAGGGGATGCCTTCCGGGGCATCCCCAAGCTTAGACGCTTGAGTCTCCTTGAATATTTACTTGGGGTGCCTCGGGAATCCCCAAGCTTGAGCTCTTGCCTCTCTTCCTTATTCTCACATCGAGACCTTCTCGATCATCGAACACTTCATCCACACAAAACTTCAACAGAAAACTCGGTAAGATCTGTTAGTATAATAAAGCAAATCACTACTCTAAGTACTGTTTCAAACCAATTCATATTATATTTTTGCATTGTGTCTACTGTAATATAACTTTTTCATGGCTTAATCCACTGATATAAATTGACAGTTTCATCAAAACAAGCAAACTATGCATCAAAAACAGAATCTGTCTAAAACAGAACAGTCCGTAATAATCTGAACATTCACCATACTTATGATACTTGAAAAATTCTACCAAAATTAGGAAAAATAAAAAATTTGTATAGAAACACAGCTCAAAAAGAATCAGAACCATTTGACGTTCCAGCTAAAAATGTAAAATAGCGCACTACAGCCAAAGTTTCTGTCCTCATCGTACAAACCATCAAGCAAATGTAAACATCCTAAAGGAAAACCTTGGCACATTATTTTTATAATACAATGGAATTGTACAAGGGAATAATTATTTTTATTGAAAAGTTTCTGTAATCAAGATTCACAAAGTTTCCTTGAGCATGAACAAAGTTCAAGGCTAGCTCCCACTTCAACAATGCTTGTCTTTCTCACTTTTGCTTTCCTTTTTGAAAAAGTTTTGGGTTCCCCTCTTTATTTTTGTTGTTATTAAACTATATAAAAGCACTCAACAGAAATAAATGACTCCCTAAAACTTCCGGGTTGTCTCCCTGGCAGAGCTTTCTTTAAAGCCATTAAGCTAGGCATATAGTGCTCAAGTAATGGATCCACCCGGATCCCAAGGTATATCAAAGCCAATTTTAATTAACAATGATTTGTAATTTAGTGGTGAGCACAAGGTAACATGTATCATGTAATGACGAAGTCTAACTCTCTTCCTATGCATCGGCATGTCATAAAAGAACAATTCATGCACACATAGTAAAGGCCAATGCATAGTATAAACAGTTTCTTGCAATTTTGTCATATTGGAAACATAGAGAGGTGGAGATATAGTTCCTCTCTCATAATAATTGCAAGTAGGAGCAGCAATTTCAAAAGATAATAGGACTATCATGCGTGGGTGCAATAGCAACAATTTCAAAAGATAATAGGACTATCATGCGTGGGTGCAATAGCAACAATTTCATGTTTAACATAAGGAACTATAGCAAGTTCATCTCCATAAGCATAATTCATATTGGCATCTTGGCCACAAGCATAGAAAGCATCATCAAAAAGGGATATTTCAAAAGAATCAACAGGATCATAAAAATCATCATAGCATTCATCCTTCGGTAAGCACGAAGGGAAATTAAACAATGTATGAGTTGAAGAGTTACTCTCATTAGAAGGTGGGCACGGGTAGCTAATCCGCTCTTCCTCCTTTTGTTCTTCGTTCTCCTCCTCATCTTTTTCATCCAATGAGCTCACAGTTTCATCAATTTCTTCTTCCATAGACTCCTGCAAAATATTAGTCTCTTCTTGGAAAGCAGAGACTTTCTCAAAAGTGCATTAATATCGTAATTGTATTCATAATTCTCATAACAATATTTCAGGATAGCTAAATTTTCAGGTCTATAAACAACATCATCAAAATCTTCAAACTCTTTAAACATAGATTCAATTTCATAAGCACCCATAAAAGCAACAAATTCTTCTATTTGTTCCACATCATAGTAATCATATATACCATTAGCATAAGAAGATAAGGTTTTATTATCATTAAATTTGCATAAAAAGGGAAGGTGTGGAGCCTTCACCCTGGAGCAACAAGTATAATCATATCTCAAGCATAGTTGCCTAGCATACCAATTCAATATATGAATTTGATCCCATAATAGTTTCCCTTTTTGTGTCAAGCGGTAATCCCTAAAGTATTTACGTTGATCCAACGTTACTCCCATTACATAATTGAATGGGGTTTTCTCAGGATTATTAAAGTAGTACATAATATTTTTCACATAACCAGCATCAGGGTTTTAGGAGGTTCCCCATATCCATGAGCAGAAAGTACACCTTATTTTTTTGGTATTTCGTGTTCCATATCCATAAATAAAGATAAAGAACAACTAAGAACAGCAAATAAAAATTACTTAGTGATAAAGCAAACAAGCACACACGAGAATATTCACCCCACGCTATTGCTCCCTGGCAACGGCGCCAGAAAAAGGTCTTGATAACCCACAAGTATAGGGGATCGCAATAGTTTTCGATAAGTAAGAGTGTCGAACCCAACGAGGAGCTAAAGGTAGAACAAATATTCCCTCAAGTTCTATCGACCACCGATACAACTCTACGCACGCTTGACGTTCGCTTTACCTAGAACAAGTATGAAACTAGAAGTACTTTGTAGGTGTTGTTGGATAGGTTTGCAAGATAATAAAGAGTACGTAAATAAATAGTAGGTGTTGTTTAGATAAAGAAACAATAAAGTAAATATAGCGAGTGTGGAAAAGTGGTGGTAGGAGTTGCGAAATTGCCCCTAAGCAATTGACTACTTTACTAGACCGATAGCAAGTATTATGTGGGAGAGGCCACTGCTAGCATGTCATCCCTGACTTGGAATTCTATGCACTTATGATTGGAACTATTAGCAAGCATCCGCAACTACTAATGGTCATTAAGGTAAAACCCAACCATAGAATTAAGATATATTGGTCCCTCTTGAATCCCGTATGCATCAATTTCTATGCTAGGTTGAAGCTTCTGTCACTCTTGCCCTCCAATACATAGTCCTATCAACATACAACTAACCCTAGGGTGTGATCCACACACGCAATCATATGATGGGCACCAAAGGACAGCAACATAACCACAAGCAAATTAAATCAATCATAGCAATTCATCAACCACCGATAGGACAACGAAAATCTACTCAGACATCATAGGATGGCAACACATCATTGGGTAATAATATGAAGCATAGAGCACCATGTTCAAGTAGAGGGTACAGCGGGTTGCGGGAGAGTGGACTGCTGTATATAGAGGGGGGAAGGTGATGGAGATGTTGGTGAAGATGGCGGAGGTGTTGGTGTAGATCGCGGTGATGATGATGATGGCCACGGCAGCGTTCCGGCACCACCGGAAGCGAGGGGGGGAGAGTCCCCCTCCTTCTTCTTCTTCCTTGACCTCCTCCCTAGATGGGAGAAGGGTTTCCCCTCTGGTCCATGGCCTCCATGGCACGGGAGGGGCGAGAGCCCCTCCGAGATTGGATCTGTCTCTCTGTCTATCTCTGTTTCTGCGTTCTCAGATTCTACCCTTTCACCGTTTCTTATATTCCCGGAGATCCGTAACTCCGATTGGGCTGAAATTTTAACACGATCTCTATCCGGATATTACCTTTCTTGCGGCTAAAGAAGGGCATCAACCGCCTTACGGGGTGGCCACGAGGGTTAGGGGCGCGCCTGCCTCCCCAGGGCACGCCCCCTACCTCGTGGGCCCCTCGAGCATCGTCTCGCGTGGATTCTTCTTCCCAAAAATCATATATATTCCAAAAAAATCTCCATCAGTTTTTATTCCGTTTGGACTCCGTTTGATATGGATATTCTGCGAAACAAAAAACATGCAACAAACCGGAACTGGCACTGGGCACTAGATCAATATGTTAGTCCCAAAAATAGTATAAAAAGTTGCCAAAAGTATATGAAAGTTGTAGAATATTGGCATGGAACAATAAAAAATTATAGATATGACGGAGACGTATCACATTGCAAGGCGGGTTCCCCCTCCTGAGTAGAAAGCAATCTTCTGAACAAAAGATTGGCTCTGTATAATTGTTGCAACCCTTAGCCACAAAGGTAAGATACCAAACAAAACAATGCCTTTCCACTGACAACTTTTTCAGCGAAATGTCACGTTCGGCCTCTTAATATTTCAAACCATTTTTACATCTCTCGCTTCTGGTTTTAAGGCACAACCGCTATTGGCACGTCTTATCAAAACAGAGATCGTGCCTGCCCATTATGGCATCTTCATCAATACAATTTTGGGTAATCCAACCGTGCCATTCGCACGACCCATCGGGAACAGGCGAGTCCCAAGGCTGAGGGGAGGCGTTTGATATTTACTGGCTTATTGCCTATATAAGAGGATAAAGATCCCTCTTTTTCCCCACGCCTTCTTTCCTCTCATGCTTTCCTATCCTCAAGGTCCAGCGCCCAGGCTTCAATCTTTCCTACCACCACTAGCCTCCTAGCTATGTCAGGATCTGGTTCAAAGGGAAAGTGGGAGGACTCCTTCGTCACTGAAAAGGACGTTAAGGAGCTCCGGGAAGCGGGATACCTGTCTGCAAATATCGCGCACAGGCTCCCTGCCAAGGACCAAGTCATCCCTACTCCGGAGCCCGGCGAAAGGGTTGTACTCATTCCCCACTTTCTCCGAGGTCTAGGGTTTCCCCTTTGTCCCTTTGTCCGGGGCCTCATGTTCTACTATGGGCTATATTTCCATGATCTATCCCCAAATTCCTTTCTTCACATCTCGGTGTTCATCGTCGTGTGTGAGGCGCTGTTATGCATCCCCCCCACACTTCGGCCTATGGCTCAAGGTCTTCAATCTGAAGCCAAAGGTGGTCGATGGGCAGCATGCAGACTGCGGCAGCGCCATGGTGAGCAAGCTCCCCAACACTGTCTGGCCAAAGGGGGCCTTCATGGAGACCGTCAAGGTGTGGCAGCAGGAGTGGCCCTATATCACCGAACCCCGCGACGCCAAGTGGGTGGCCACTCTTGAGTTCAGATCCGGACCCCCTATGTGGCTCACCTCATGGACCGCTAAGGTCCTGGACTGGGGATCCATAGCGGAAGTGTTTATGTTGCAGAAGCACATCACAAACATGATTGGCAAGAACACTGTTGGATTGTGGGTTCCAACAAACCCTTGAGGTTCGAACACTAGGGTGCACATGAAGATCTCTCTCTTCCTCGCTCAGTCTCACAACGATCTCTAGGTCTAGCTTGCCGAACCCAAGGAACAAGTGACATGAGAGTTTATACTGGTTCGGGCCACCGTTGTGGTGTAATACCCTACTCCAGTGTGGTGTGGTGGATTGCCTCTTGGGCTGAGGATGAACTAGTATAGTGGATGAACAGCCTCCCGAGGAGAGGTGTTCTTGAGCTCGATGAGCTGGTGAGATGGCCTTGGTGGACTGGATCCGATCCAAGATGAGCTGATCCTTGACTACGGTGGTGGCTAGCCCTATTTATAGAGGCCCTGGTCCTCTTCCCAAATGTTTAGGCGAGAAGGAATACCACAACGGCCAATTTCGAAGGGGGACAACTAGTATAAGTTATCCTGACAAAAGGTGGTCTTCGCCTGCCAAAGGCTCTGGTGGTGACGCCGTCGTGGGCTCCGTGGTGACCTTCGTCTTGCCTTCCTGCTGGTCTTGGTCTTGTTGCACCGATGTGGAAACCTTTGCCTGATGCCTCAGGACTCCTCGCCTGCGCCTGCTTCCTTACCACCAAAGAGGAAACTGACACCATGCGCCCGCTGGCGCCCTCCTGGCATTGGTCATCATGGCTCACGTCACGTGGACCTCGCGAGGTGCCCCTTGCATAGATATCTCCGCTCCTTGGGAGCCAGCCTAGCAAAGCTGCCCCAGAGGAGATCTTGGTGTCGTCCGCTTTGCGAGGTTTGGCCCCTCGCGAGGGTCTTGAGTGGTTGCTGGTGAAGATGGGCCGTACCAGGCCATTGGTGGAGCCACGCCCTGGGCCGCAGGCAGGCAAGTCTGGATACCCCTATTCCCAGGACGCCGACAAACACCAGTATCACTAACGTGATTCAGGTGATGCTCTTCTGCCGGATTCTTCCTTGCCAACACGGGCCCTCTCTCATGTGGGAGTTCAATCCGAAAGATCCACAGACCTTGAAACGCTTCTTCGGCATAGCACACGAAGACATCTGGAAGCTGTTGTTCAAAGCCCAAAACATGGCCGAAGAAGACCGAAGACAACGGTCTTGATAGAGAGAATCCGGCCACACTAGTAAGTATGATTTTCCCAAATACATATTCGATCAATAAGTTTTTTAGGCATAATGAATTTACTATCCTTTGTACATGGCTGGATAGCAAAGGCGGAGCGGATTAAGTGTCCGACACTGCTGCCTGAAGATCTAGCCATACCCCAGCTAATGAAGATGTTGGTCCACGCACCCTATCAGGCGCTGGATAAGAAGGCCAAGAAGAAGAAGCACAAGGAGGCTAAAGGCGGCCTCCGCCATAAGAGTACTTCAGACGCAGTGTCCGGAGAGACCGAAATCCCCTCCTCTCACGAGGGAGATGAAGACGAAGAGGATGAGGAAGCAGAAAGCGGCTCCTCTCTTAAGGGGAGGAAGAAGAAGAGGGCAGCCTCCACAGACCCGGAGGAGGAGGCACCCAAGAGGGGGGAGATGGCCCTCTCGGATGGTTCGGATTCGGAGGCCGAACCCATCCCCAAGAGGCTTCCCAGGGTGAAGCCCCTGGTCGAATCATACGTATTGAAGGATTTATCATACGTCTTCGGTCCACTATGTTTTCATAATATAACATATTATATTGTGTGTCTTTCAGCCCTACTCGCGACCTCCCCAACCCTTCGATGTCTGAGGGGAGTTCTCTGCCACCAGAGATGGCAGAGAGTGAGACGCCCCCGCGGGCCCCTTCGCCAATCATCGCAGATGACACCGAGGTGTTGTCCCGAAGGACCTATCCAGTCCGCGGAGAGGTGGGCGAGGCTGGCGAGACAGCGCCCGAGGTTAATACCTCGTTTACCGAAGACATGTGGGGTGCGACCCCCGTGGCGACCGACGGTGGGGGCCCTAACAAGGCTTAGCCCCCAGCCGGACATTATTTCGGAGACCAACATGGCTCCGGAATCGGGCGAGCAACCCCCTTTGGAGGAGGGGGAGCATCGGCTCCGGCGGCGGCCTCCACTAATCCGGAGGTGCCAAATACTCTAATGGAAGCACTGCGACATGCTTCCATCATGGAGGAACACCACACCCTGATGGGTGCGGCGGTAGAGAAGATTCAGTCCGCCAAGAGCGGGCTGAACGAAGCCTTCAGCAGCCTGCTAACATGCTAAGAGGTATGCGACGTAATGCTCTAGACGTTTTTTCATATGAAGGAAATATACCTGTATATAGATAGTAGCCCCTGAAACTCTGTCCGGTGCTGAGAAAGCCGGACAGAGGATCACATAGTATTTGGAAGATGTGACATACTTTTCTATTTTATAACAGGCTTCCCTGTTGGCGGTGACGGCCCAGGCCGCCGAATTTTCCGAGCTTAATCGGAAACTAAAGTTGGCCGATGATGAAATCGACCGCATTAACAAGCAGTTTGATGAGACGCAAGGTATGCGTGTACTTTTAAAGAGTTTAATCATATTTCTGAAGTGATATGCAAATTTGAAGTTGAACTCATTGACTATTGTGATTATGAGTGCAGTTGGCGCGGCCGAGGTCAAGACCCTCAAGAGCGCCCTTGCCCAAGCCAAGGAGGAGGCGAAGGTGAATAGAGCAGTCCCTGACAAAGCGGCTGCGGAATTGAAGACCGAACAGTCACCCGCCGCTAGCACGAGGAGAGGGTGGCCGAAGTGGAGCAAGAACTGAATGAAGCCATTGGCAAGTGCGAGGCCTTGGAGGAGAAGACTACGACCCAAGTGGCCGAACACGCCAAGGCCCTCCAGAAGGCAAAAGAGGCACGGACCGAGTCCCAGGGTGCTCGTGAAGAGATCCGGCGGGCCGAACAAATAGCGGCTGGTAAACCCTTTCTTTTACAGAGTATATTTGCGGGTAAAGTACATGCCTTTCTCACTCGTCTGTGGAGTTCTCCAGATGCCTTTGTGGATCTATCGAGGAATGTCGCCGACGCTGCGTAGTTCTTCTGAGCCCAGGAAGGGAACTCGACAGAGAAGTTGTTCTGGTCACAATTCCTGGCGCCGGAGGACCCGACACTATTGAACAAACAAATGAAGTAATTGCCAGAGCTGCATAGGATGTCCGGCTTGGCCATGAAGGATCTCATAGTCCGGCTCTGGCCAGCCGAACCCATTCCTAGCAGCTACTTCGGCTTGGTGAGGTGACTCGTCGATGCGCTACCCCGAGTTAAAGCTGTGAAGCGCTCGACATGCATAGAGGGTGTGCGGATGGCCTTTGCCCCTGTCAAGCTGCACTGGGCGAAGATGAAGGCCATCGATGTCACAACCGCAGGCCCGCCCGAAGGCAAGGACCACCACAAGCCAGAGAGATACTTCGTGAAGGAAATATGCCATAGAGGCAATAATGAAGTTGTTATTTATATTTACTTATATAATGATAAATGTTTATTATTCATGCTAGAATTGTATTAACCGGAAACTTGATACATGTGTGTATACATAGACAAAACAAAGTGTCCCTGGTATGCCTCTGCTTGACTAGCTCGTTAATCAAAGATGGTTAAGTTTCCTGACCATAGACATGTGTTGTCATTTGATGAACGGGATCACATCATTAGGAGAATGATGTGATGGACAAGACCCATCTGTTAGCTTAGCATAATGATCGATAAGTTTTATTGCTATTGCTTTCTTCATGACTTATACATATTCCTTTGACTATGAGATTATGCAACTTCCGAATACCGGAGGAACACCTTGTGTGCTATCAAACATCACAACGTAACTGGGTGATTATAAAGATGCTCTACATGTGTCTCCGAAGGTGTTTGTTGGGTTGGCATAGATCAAGATTAGGATTTGTCACTCCGAGTATCGGAGAGGTGTCTCTTGGCCCTCTCGGTAATGCACATCACAATAAGCCTTGCAAGCAATGTTACTAATGAGTTAGTTGCGGGATGATGCATTACGGAACGAGTAAAGAGACTTTCCAGTAACGAGATTGAACTAGGTATGAGGATACCGACGATCAAATCTCGGGAAAGTAACATACTGGTGAAAAAGGGAATAATGTATGTTGTCATTGCGGTTTGACCAATAAAGATCTTCGTAGAATATGTAGGAACCAATATGAGCATCTAGGTTCCGATGTTGGTTATTGATTTGAGATGTGTCTCAGTCATGTCTACATAGTTCTCGAACCCGTAGGGTCCGCACGCTTAACGTTCGATGACGATTTGTATTATGAGTTATGTGTTTTGGTGACCAAATATTGTTCGGAGTCTCGGATGAGATCACGGACATGAGGAGGAGTCTCGAAATGGTCAAGAGGTAAAGATTGATATATTGGACAATGGTATTCGGACACCAGAATGGTTCCAGAGTGTTTCGGGTATTTTTCGCAGTACCGGGAGGTTACCAGAACCCCCGGGGAAGTGATGGACCAACATGGGCCATAGGGGAGAAAGAGAGGAGAGCCCGCAAGGGGTGGAGTGCACCCCCCATGGGCTGTCTGAATTGGACAAGGGGAAGGGGGTGCAGCCCCCCTTTCCTTCCCCCTCTCCCTCTCCTTCCCCCTTTCCCCCTCCGAAAGAATGAAGGGGGCGTCTTGGACTAGGAGTCCTAGTCGGTTCCCCCCCCATGGCACGCCCCCTTAGGCCGGCCTCCTCCCCTCCTCCTTTATATATGGGGGCAGGGGGCACCCCAAAGCACATCAATTGTTCTCTTAACCGTGTGCGGTGCCCCCCTCCACAGTTTACTCTTCCGGTCATATTGTCGTAGTGCTTAGGCGAAGCCGTGCGCAGATCACATCACCATCACCGTCACCATGCCGTCTGATACGTCCA
The DNA here is from genome assembly GCF_002162155.2 of Triticum dicoccoides. Taxonomy (NCBI): domain Eukaryota; kingdom Viridiplantae; phylum Streptophyta; class Magnoliopsida; order Poales; family Poaceae; genus Triticum; species Triticum dicoccoides. Next base: position 245,322,521 of record NC_041384.1, on the reverse strand, counting down.
TTTTCCATCATGCTTTTATATCGATATTTATTGCATTATGGGCTGTTATTACACATTATGTCACAATACTTATGCCTATTCTCTCTTTTTTTACAAGGTTTACATGAAGAGGGGGAATGCCGGTAGCTGGAATTCTGGGCTGGAAAAGGAGAAAATATTAGAGACCTATTCTGCACATCTCAAAAACTCCTGAAACTCCACGGGAGCACTTTTCAGAATATATAAAAAATACTGAGCGCAAGAAGTACCAGAGGGGGCCACACCCTGGCCACGAGGGTGGGGGCGCGCCCTACCCCCCTGGGCGCGCCCCCTGCCTCGTGGGCTCCCTGGTGGCCCTCCGATGCCCATCTTCTGCTATATGAGGTCTTTCGTCCGAGAAAAAATCAGAAGCAAGCTTACGGGACGAAACTCCGCTGCCACGAGGCGAAACCTTGGCAGAACCAATCTAGGGCTCCGGCAGAGCTGTTTTGCCGGGGAAACTTCCCTCTGGGAGGGGGAAACCATCACCATCGTCATCGCCAACGATCCTCTCATCGGGAGGGGGTCAATCTCCATCAACATCTTCACCAGCACCATCTCATCTCAAACCCTAGTTCATCTCTTGTATCCAATCTTTGTATCCAAACCTCAGATTGGTACCTGTGGGTTGCTAGTAGTGTTGATTACTCCTTGTAGTTGATGCTAGTTGGTTTACTTGGTGGAAGATCATATGTTCGGATCCATTATGCATATTAATACCCCTCTGATTATTAACATGAATATGCTTTGTGAGTAGTTACGTTTGTTCCTGAGGACATGGGAGAAGTCTTGCTATTAGTAGTCATGTGAATTTGGTATTCGTTCGATATTTTGATGAGATGTATGTTGTTATCCCTCTAGTGGTGTCATGTGAACGTCGACTACATGACACTTCACCATTGTTTGGGCCTAGAGGGAGGCATTAGGAAGTAATAAGTAGATGAGGGGTTGCTAGAGTGACAGAAGCTTAAACCCTAGTTTATGCGTTGCTTCATAAGGGGCTGATTTGGATCCATATGTTTCATGCTATGGTTAGGTTTACCTTAATACTTCTGTTGTAGTTGCCGATGCTTGCAATGGGGGTTAATCATAAGTGGGAAGCTTGTCCAAGTAAGGACAGTACCCAAGCACCGGTGCACCCACATATCAAATTATCAATGTACCGAACGCGAATCATATGATCGTGATGAAAACTAGCTTGACGATAATTCCCATGTGTCCTCGGGAGCGCTTTACTTCATATAAGAGTTTGTCCAGGCTTGTCCTTTGCTACAAAAAGGATTGGGCCATCTTGCTGCACCTTATTTACTTTTATTACTTGCTACTCGTTACAAATTACCTTATCACAAAACTATCTGTTACCGATAATTTCAGTGCTTGCAGAGAATACCTTACTAAAAACTGCTTATCATTTCCTTTTGCTCCTCGTTGGGTTCGACACTCTTACTTATCGAAAAGGATACGATAGATCCCCTATACTTGTGGGTCATCACCATCATGCTAATGAAACTCTCCCTCAACACTTTGATGGATCAAGAGTTCGAGGGACGTCATCGAGCTGAACGTGTGTAGAACTCAGAGGTGTCGTACGTTCGGTGCTTGATCGGTTGGATCACGAAGACGTTCGACTACATCAACCGCGTTAAGCTAACACTTCCGCTTTCAATCTACGAGGGTACATGGACACACTCCCCCATCTCGTTGTTATGCATCTCCTAGATAGATCATGCGTGATCATAGGAATTTTTTTGAAATTGCATGCTATGTTCCCCAACAGTGGCATCCGAGACAGGTATATGCGTAGATGATATGCACGAGTAGAACACAAAGAGTTGTGGGCAATCATAGTCATACTGCTTACCACCATCGTCTTATTTTGACTCGGCGGTATTGTTCGATGAAGCGGCCCGGACCAACCTTACATGACCACATTCATGAGACCGGTTCCACCGACAGACATGCAACTTGTTTTGCATAAAGGTGGCTGGTGGGTGTTTGTTTCTCCAACTTCTGTTGAATCGAATTTGACTACGGCCGATCCTTGTTGACGGTTAAAACAGCACACTTGATGAAAAATCGTTGTGGTTTTGATGCGTAGGTAAGAAAGGTTCTTATTAGAAGCCCATAGCAGCCACGTAAAACTTGCAACAACAAAGTAGAGGACGTCTGACTTGTTTTTGCAGGGCATCTTGTGATGTGAGATGGTCAAGACATGATGTGATATATTTTGATGTATGAGATGATCATGTTTTGTAGAAGTTATCGGCAACTGGCAGGAGCCTTATGGTTGTCACTTTATTGTATGAAATGCAATAGCAATGTAATTGCTTTACTTTATCACTATGCGTTAGCGATAGTTGTAGAAGCAATAGTTGGCGAGACGACAACGACGCTACTGTGGAGATCAAGGTGTCAAGCCAGTGACGATGGAGATCATGACGGTGCTTTGGAGCGATACATCTCCATCGTATCTACTTTTCCAAACACTTTTGCCCTTGTTTTGAACTCTAACTTGCATGATTTGAATGGAACTAACCCGGACTGACACCGTTTTCAACAGAATTGCCATGGTGTTATTTTTGTGCAGAAATAAAAGTTCTCAGAATGACCTAAAAATCAATGGAGAATATTTTTGAAATATATAAAAAATACTGGTGAAAGCATCAAGGCCAGGGGGCCCACACCATGTCCACGAGGGTGGGGGCACGCCTACCCCCCCCCCCCTAGGTGCACTCGCCTGCCTCATGGCCCCCCTGGTGCTCCACCGACCTCAACTCCAACTCTATATATTCACGTTCGGGGAGAAAAATCAGAGAGAAGGATTCATCACGTTTTACGATATGGAGCCGCCGCCAAGCCCTAATCTCTCTCGGGAGGGCTGATCTGGAGTCCGTTCGGGGCTCCAGAGAGGGGAATCTGTCGCCATCGTCATCATCAACCTTCCACCATCACCAATTTCATGATGCTTACCGCCGTGCGTGAGTAATTCCATCATAGGCTTGCTGGATGGTGATGGGTTGGATGAGATTTATCATGTAATCGAGTTAGTTTTTTTAGGGTTTGATCCCTAGTATCCATTATGTTCTGAGATTGATGTTGCTATGACTTTGCTATGCTTAATGCTTGTCACTAGGGCCCGAGTTCCATGATTTCAGATCTGAACCTATGATGTTTTCATGAATATATGTGAGTTCTTGATCCTCTCTTGCAAGTCTATAGTCACATATTATGTGTTATGATCCGTTAACCCCGAAGTGACAATAATCGGGATACTTACCGGTGATGACCGTAGTTTGAGGAGTACATCTATTCACTAAGTCTTAATGCTTTGGTCTGGTACTCTATTAAAAGGAGGCCTTAATATCCCTTAGTTTCCAATAGGACCCCGCTACCACGGGCGGGTAGGACAAAAGATGGCATGCAAGTTCTTTTCCATAAGCACGTATGACTATATTCGGAATACATGCCTACATTACATTGATGAACTGGAGCTAGTTCTGTGTCACCCTATGTTATAACTGTTGCATGAGGAATCGCACCCGACATAATTATCCATCACTGATCCATTGCCTACGAGCTTTTCACATATTGATCTTTTCTTAGTTACTTTTCCATTGCCACTGTTACAATCACTACAAAACTAATACTGTTACTTTTGCCACCGTTACCGTTACTTCCATGTTACTTTGTGATACGTCTCCGTCGTATCTATAATTTTTTATTGTTCCATGCCACTATTATACAACTTTCATATACTTTTGGTACCTTTTTATACTATTTTTGAGACTAACATATTGATCCAGTGCCAGTTCCTGTTTGTTGCATGTTTTTTGTTTCGGAGAAAATCCATGTCAAACGGAGTCCAAACGGGATGAAAACTGACGAAGATTTGTTTTTGGAATATATGTGATTTTTGGGAAGAAGAATCAACGTGAGACGATGCCCGAGGGGGCCCCGTGGCAGGGGGTGCACCCTGGGCCCTCGTGGCCACCCTATAAGGCGGTTGGTCCCCTTCTTTCGCCACAAGAAAGCTAATATCCGGATAAAAATCATGTCCAAATTTCAGCCCAATCAGAGTTACAGATCTCCGGGAATATAAGAAACGGTGAAAGGGCAGAATCGGGGGGCGCAGAAACAGAGAGAGACAAAGAGACAGATCCAATCTCGGAGGGGCTCTCGCCCCTTCGCTGCCATGGAGGCCATGGACCAGAGAGGGAAACCCTTCTCCCATCTAGGGAGAAGGTCAAGGAAGAAGAAGAAGGGGGCCCTCTCGCCCTCTCTCCCGGTGGTGCCGGAACACCGTCGGGGCCATCATCGTGTGATGGCAATCTACACCAACACCTCCGTCATCTTCACCAACATCTTCATCACCTTCCCCCATCTATCTACAGCGGTCCATTCTCCCGCAACCCGATGTACCCTCTACTTGAACATGGTGCTTTATACTTCATATTATTATCCAATGATGTGTTGCCATCCTATGATGTCTGAGTAGATCTTCGTTGTCCTATTGGTAATTGGTGAATTGCTATGATTGGTTTAATTTGCTTGTGGTTATGTTGCTGTCCTTTGGTGCCCATCATATGAGCGTGCACGTGGATCACTCCATAGGTTTAGTTGTATGTTGATAGGACTATGTATTGGAGGGCAAGAGTGACAGAAGCTTCAACCTAGCATAGAAATTGATGCATACAGGATTGAAGGGGGACCAATATATCTTAATGCTATGGTTGGGTTTTACCTTAATGAATGTTAGTAGTTGCGGATGCTTGCTAATAGTTCCAATCATAAGTGCATAGAATTCCAAGTCAGGGATGACATGCTAGCAGTGCCTGTCCCACATAAAACTTACTATCGGTCTAGTAACGTAGTCAATTGCTTAGGGACAATTTCGCAACTCCTACCACCACTTTTCCACACTCGCTATACTAAATTTTTTGCTTCTTTACCTAAACAGCCCCTACTTTTTATTTATGCGCTCTTTATTATCTTGCAAACCTATCCAAAAACACCTACAAAGTACTTCTAGTTTCATACTTGTTCTAGGTAAAGCAAACGTTAAGAGTGCGTAGAGTTGTATCGGTGGTCGATAGAACTAGAGGGAATATTTGTTCTACCTTTAGCTCCTCGTTGGGTTCGACACTCTTACTTATCGAAAGAGACTACAATTGATCCCCTATACTTGTGGGTTATCAAGACCTTTTTCTAGCGCCATTGCTAGGGAGTTATAGCGTGGGGTGAATATTCTCATGTGTGCTTGTTTGCTTTATCACTAAGTAGTTTTTATTTTGTGCTCTTGTTTTCTATCTTTAGTTATGGGTAGAAAACACAAAATACCAAAAAAATTAGTGGTACCTACTAAACCAATGGTTGAAGAACCACTCAAAATCTATCACACTACTGAAGCTTTTTACTTGGATCATCTTCGATCCCTATGTGCTCGGGCTGAAACCCCAACTAGCTTAGTTGAGGGCAAATCTTTAGATGAGCATGCTTGTTATGCGCGACACCGCATATCTGAAAAAGGGGAACTTTTACTGGAACAAATTCATCGTTTGCAGTGCTATGCTTGGAATTTATGTGAAATGTATGATTGTACTTGTTGTTTTAAAGAACCTAAGAAACACCTTCCTTACCAATGTGGGTTTAGTGATAATCGAGTCGGATCTTCGTATACTAAGGGTGTTTATAATTACTATGATGTTCAACAAATTGAAGAATTTGTTGCTTTCAGGGGTACTTGTGAAATTGCTTCTTTTATTGAAGAGTGTGATACTACTCTTTACAAATCTGAAAATTTGGCCATACTTAAATATTGCTATGATAATTATGCTTCTAATCCTTATATTAAACCATATATTGAGGACTCCTCCACTGTCCAAGAAGAGACTAATATTTTGCAGGAATCTATGGAAGAAGAAATTAATGACATTGTGAGCTCATTGGATGAAAAAGATGAGGAGGAGCGAAGAACAAAAGGAGGAAGAGTGGATTGATCACCCGTTCCCACCATCTAATAAGAGTAACTCTTTATCATATACATTGTTTAATTTCCCTTCGAATCTATCGAAGGATGAATGCTATGATGATTGTTATTATCCTGTTGATTCTTTTGAAATATCCCTTTTTGATGATGCTTGCTATGCTTGTGGACAAGATGCCAATATGAATTATGCTTATGGAGATGAACTCGCTATAGTTCCTTATGTTAAACATGAAATTGTTGCTATTGCACCCACGCATGATAGTCCTATTATCTTTTTAAATTCTCTTGACTACACTATATCGGAGAAGTTTGCACTTATTAAGGATTGTATTGATGGGTTGTATTTTACCGTTGCACATGATAATTTTGATGACTATAATATGCATGTCCTTTCTGCTCCTACTTGTAATTATTATGAGAGACGAACTACATCTCCGCCTCTTTATGTTTCCAACACGATAGAATTGCAAGAAACTGCTTATGCTATGTATTGGCCTTTACTTGATGTGCATGAATTGTTCTTGTATGACATGCCAATGCCTAGGAAGAGAGTTAGACTTCGTCATTACATGATATATGTTACTTTGTTCTCACTATTAAATCAGAAATCATTGTTAATTAAAATTGGCCTTGATATACCTTGGGATCCGGGTGGATCCATTACTTGAGCACTATATGCCTAGCTTAATGGCCTTAAAGAAAGTGCTGCCAGGGAGACAACCCGTTAGTTTTAGAGAGTCATTTATTTCTGTTTTGTGCTTTTATAAAGTTTTAAAACAATATAATGTGCCAAGATTTGCCTTTAGGATGTTTACAATGCTTGTTGGTTTGTGCGGTGCAAGACAGAAACTTTGGCTGTAGTGCGCGATTTTACATTTTTTTACGTGAATGTAAAACGGTTATGAAACTTTTTGCACTATCATTCTGTACAAATTGTTTATTTTTGCCTAATTGTTTCAGAATTTTTGGACTAACATAAGTATGGTGAATGTTCAGATTACTACAGACTGTCCTGTTTAAGACAGATTCTGTTTTTGATGCATAGTTTGCTTGTTTTGATGAAACTACCAATTTCTATCAATGGATTAAGCCATGGAAAAGTTATATTACAGTAGCTAAAATGCAAAAACAAAATATGAATTGGTTTGCAACCGTACTTAGGCTAGTGATTTTCTTTATTATACTAATGGACCTTACCGAACTTTTGTTAAGTTTTGTGTGATTGAAGTTTTCAAGTTTTGGGAGAGATCACGATGGATGAAGGAATAAGGAGTGGAAAAAGCCTAAGTTTGGGGATGCCTGAGGCACCCCAAGGAAATATTCAAGGACTCCCAAGCAACCAAGCTTGGGGATGCCCCGGAAGGCATCCCCTCTTTCTTCTAACAATCATCGGTAATTTCACTTGGAGCTATATTTTTATTCGTCACATGGTATGCGTAAATCTTGGAGCGTCTTTTGCATTTAGTTTTCACTTATTTGACGCACCATGCTGGTATGAGATATTCCTTGGTTGATTTATAGAATGCTCATTGCACTTCACTTATATCTTTTGAGTATGGCTTTATAGAATGCTTCATGTGCTTCACTTATATCTTTTGAAGTTTGGATTGCATGTTTCTCTTCACATAGAAAACCGCCATTTGTAGAATGCTCTTTTGCTTCACTTATATTTTTTAGAGCGTGGGCATATCTTTTGTAAAAGTATTAAACTCTCTTGCTTCACTTATATCTATTTAGAGAGATGACAGGAACTGGTCATTCACATGGTTAGTCATAAAATCCTACATAAAACTTGTAGATCACTGAATATGATATGTTTGATTCCTTGCAATAGTTTTGCGATATAAAGATGGTGATATTAGAGTCATGCTAGTGGGTAGTTGTGGATTGTAGAAATACTTGTGTTGAAGTTTGTGATTCCCGTAGCATGTACGTATGGTGAACCGCTATGTAACGAAGTTGGAGCATGAGGTATTTATTGATTGTCTTCCTTATGAGTGGTGGTCGGGGACGAGCGATGGTCTTTTCCTACCAATCTATCCCCCTAGGAGCATGCGCGTAGTACTTTGTTCGATAGCTAATAGACTTTTGCAATAAGTATGTGAGTTCTTTATGGCTAATGTTGAGTCCATGGATTATACGCACTCTCACCCTTCCATCATTGCTAGCCTCTTCGGTACCGTGCATTGCCCTTTCTCACCTCGAGAGTCTGTGCAAACTTCGCCAGTGCATCCAAACCCCATGATATTATACGCTCTATCACACATAAGCCTCCTTATATCTTCCTCAAAACAGCCACCATACCTACCTATTATGGAATTTCCATAGCCATTCCGAGATATATTGCCATGCAACTTCCATCATCATCATATACATGACTTGAGCATCATTGTCATATTGCTTTGCATGATCATAAGATAGCTAGCATGATGTTCATGGCTTGTACGTTTTTGATGTCATTGCTACGCTAGATCATTGCACATCCCGGTACACCACCGGAGGCATTCATATAGAGTCATATTTTTGTTCTAGTATCGAGTTATAATATTGAGTTGTAAGTAAATAAAAGTGTGATGATCATCATTATTATAACATTGTCCCATGTGAGGTTATCAAAATAAAAGTGGCCAAAGAAGCCCCCCAAAAAAGAGAGAGAGGCCAAAGAAGCCTACAATAAAAAGAAAAAAAAGAAAAAAATATAAAATATATAAAAAATGAGAGAAAAGAGAGAAGGGACAATGTTACTATCATTTTACCACACTTGTGCTTCAGAGTAGCACCATGTTCTTCATATAGAGAGTCTCTTGAGTTATCACTTTCATATACTAGTGGGAATTTTCATTATAGAACTTGGCTTGTATATTCCAACGAGCAAGCAAGCAAGTTGGATGCACACCCACTTAGTTTTAGTTTGAGCTTTCGTACACTTATAGCTCTTAGTGCATCTGTTGCATGGAAATCCCTACTCCTCGCATTGACATCAATTGATGGGCATCTTCGTAGCCCGTTGATTAACCGCGTCTACGTGAGACTTTCTCCTTTTTGTCTTCTCCACACAACCTCCACCATCATATTCTATTCCACCTATAGTGTTATATCCATGGGTCATGCTCATGTATTGCGTGAAAGTTGAAAAGGTTTGAGAATGTTAGAAGTATGAAGCAATTGCTTGGCTTGCCATCGGGGTTGTGCATGATTTGAATATTTTGTGTCGTGAAGATGGAGCATAGCCAGACCATATGATTTTGTAGGGATAACTTTCTTTGGCCATGTTATTTTGAAAATACATGATTGCTTTATTAGTATGCTTGAAGTATTATTGTCTTAATGTCAAATGATAGACTATTGCTTTGAATCACTCGTGTCTTAATATTCATGCCATGATTAGATTACATGATCAAGATTACGCTAGGTAGCATTCCACATCAAAAATTATCTTTTTTATCATTTACCTACTCAAGGACGAGCAGGAATGAAGCTTGGGGATGCTGATACGTCTCCGTCGTATCTATAACTTTTGATAGTTCCATGCCAATATTATACAACTTTCATATACTTTTGGTAACTTTTTATACTATTTTTGGGACTAACATATTGATCCAGTGCCCAGTGCCAGTTCCTATTTGTTGCATGTTTTTTGTTTCGTAGAAAATCCATATCAAACAGAGTCCAAACGGGATAAAAACTTATGGAGATTTTTTTGGAATATATGTGATTTTTGGGAAGAAGAATCAACGCAAGATGATGCCCGAGGGGGCCACGGGGCAGGGGGGCACACCCTAGGGGGTCAAGCGCACCTGGGCCCTCGTGGCCACCCTGTAAGGCAGGTGGTGTCCTTCTTTCGCCGCAAGAAAGCTAATATCTGGATAAAAATCGTGTCCAAATTTCAGCCCAATCAGAGTTAAGAATCTCCGGGAATATAAGAAACAGCGAAAGGGCAGAATTAGGGAGCATAGAAACAGAGAGAGACAGAGAGACATATCCAATCTCGGAGGGGCTCTCGCCCCTCTGATGTCTACTACACAACCTTCTTCTTGTAGACGTTGTTGGGCCTCCAAATGCAGAGGTTTGTAGGACAGTAGCAAATTTCCCTCAAGTGGATGACCTAAGGTTTATCAATCCGTGAGATGCGTAGGATGAAGATGGCCACCGGAGAGGAGTTCCCCCCTCCGGCAGGGTGCCGGAACGGGTCTAGATTGGTTTTCTGTGGCTATGGAGGCTTCTGGCGGCGGAACTCCCGATCTACTCTGCTCCCCGATGTTTCTAGGGTATATTGATATATATAGGCGAAAGAAGTCGGTCAGGGGAGCCACGAGGGGCCCACGAGGGTGGGGGCATGCCCAGGGGCAGGCACGCCTCCCTGCCTCGTGGCCACCTCGAAGCTTCCCTGACGTATACTCCAAGTCTCTTGGATTGCTTCCATTCCAAAAATAACTCTCCCGAAGGTTTCATTCCGTTTGGACTCCGTTTGATATTCCTTTTTTCGAAACACTAAAATAGGCAAGAAAACAGCAATTTGGGTTGGGCCTCCGGTTAATAGGTTAGTCCCAAAAATAATATAAAAGTGTATAATAAAGACCATAAACATCCAAAACAGATAATATAATAGCATGGAACAATCCAAAATTATAGATACGTTGGAGACGTATCAGCATCCCCAAGCTTAATTCCTGCTCGTCCTCGAGTAGGTAAATGATAAAAACAGAATTTTTGATGTGGAATGCTTCCTAACATATTTCTCAACGTATTTTTTCTTTATTGTGGCAAGAATAGTCAGATCCAAAAGATTCAAGACAAAATTTTAATATTGACATAAAAATAATAATACTTCAAGCATACTAACAAAGTAATCATGTCATCTCAAAATAACATGGCCAAAGAAAGCTATCCCTACAAAATCATATAGTCTGGCTATGCTCTATCTTCATCACACAAAATATTTAAATCATGCACAACTCCGATGACAAGCCAAGCAATTGTTTCATACTTTTGATGTTCTCAAACTTTTTCAATCTTCACGCAATACATGAGCGTGAGCCATGGACATAGCACTATAGGTGGAATAGAATGGTGGTTGTGGAGAAGACAAAAAGGAGAAGATAGTCTCACATCAACTAGGCGTATGAACGGACTATGGAGATGCCCATTAATAGATATCAATGTGAGTGAGTAGGGATTGCCATGCAACGGATGCACTAGATCTATAAGTGTATGAAAGCACAACAAAAGAAACTAGTGGGTGTGCATCCAGCTCGCTTGCTCACGAAGACCTAGGGCATTTTGAGGAAGCCCATCATTGGAATATAGAAGCCAAGTTCTATAATGAAAGATTCCCACTAGTATATGAAAGTGACAACATAGGAGACTCTCTATCATGAAGATCATGGTGCTACTTTAAAGCACAAGTGTGGTAAAAGGATAGTAGCATTGCCCGTTCTCTCTTTTTCTCTCATTTTTTTGGGGGCCTTCTCCTTTTTTATGGTCTTTCTTCTTCTTTTTTTCGTCCGCAGTCTCATCCCGACTTGTGGGGGAATCATAGTCTCCATCATCCTTTCCTCACTGGGACAATGCTCTAATAATAATGATCATCACACTTCTATTTTCATACAACTCAAGAATTACAACTTGATACTTAGAACAAAATATGACTCTATATGAATGCCTCCGGCGGTGTACCGGGATGTTCAATGACTCATGAGTGACATGTATGAAAGAATTATGAACGGTGGCTTTGCCATAGATACGATGTCAACTACATGATCTTGCAACGCAATATGACAATGATGAGGCGTGTCATAATAACGGAATGGTGGAAAGTTGCATGGCAATATATCTCGGAATGGCTATGGAAATGCCATAATAGGTAGGTACGGTGGCTGTTTTGAGGAAGGTATGAGGTGGGTTTATGGTACCGGTGAAAGTTGCACGATACTAGAGAGGCTAGCAATGGTGGAAGGGTGAGATTGCGTATAATCCATGGACTCAACATTAGTCATAAAGAACTCACATACTTATTGCAAAAATCTATTAGTTATCGAAACAAAGTATTATGCGCATGCTCCTAGGGGGATATATTGAAGGAAAATACCATCACTCGTCCTCGACCGCCACTCATAAGGAAGACAATCAATAAATAAATCATGCCCCGACTTCATCACATAACGGTTCACCATACGTGCATGCTACGGGAATCACAAACTTTAACACAAGTATCTCTCAAATTCACAACTACTCAACTAGCATGACTCTAATATCACCATCTTCATATCTCAAAACAATCATCAAGTATCAAACTTCTCATATTATTCAATGCACTTTATATGAAAGTTTTTATTATACCCATCTTGGATGCCCATCATATTAGGACTAGTTTCATAACCAAAGCAAATTACCATCTTGTTTAGGACTCTCAAAATAATATAAGTGAAGCATGGTATTTCATCTATTTCTTCAAAATAAAACCAGCCGTGCTCTAAAAGGATATAAGTGAAGCATTAGAGCAAACGACAAACTACTCCGAAAGATATAAGTGAAGATCAATGAGTAGTCGAATAATTATGTAACTATATGAAGACTCTCTAACATTTAAGAATTTTAGATCTTGGTATTTTAATCAAACAGCAAGAAAAACAGTATTTTATTCAAACAGCAGGCAAAACAAAATAAAATAAAATGACGCTCCAAGCAAAACACATATCATGTGGTGAATAAAAATATAGCTCCAAGTAAAGTTACCGATGGACGAAGACGAAAGAGGGGATGCCTTCCGGGGCATCCCCAAGCTTAGGCTTTTTGGTGTCCTTGGGTTTTACCTTGGGGTGCCTTGGGCATCCCCAATCTTAGGCTCTTGCCACTCCTTATTCCATAGTCCATCGAATCTTTACCCAAAACTTGGAAACTTCACAACACAAAACTTAACAGAAAACTCGTAAGCTCCGTTAGTATAAGAAAATAAATCACCACTTAGGTACTGTTGTGAACTCATTCCAAATTGATATTGGTGTAATATCTACTGTATTCCAACTCATCTATGGCTCATACCCTCCGATATTACTCATAGATTCATCAAAATAACCAAAAAACACATTGAAAACAGAATCTGTCAAAAACAGAACAGTCTGTAGTAATCTGGATCAAACGTATACTTATGGAACCCCAAAAATTCTAAAATAAATTTCTGGACGTGAGCAATTTATCTGTTAGTCATCTTCTAAAGTAATTAACTAAATATCACTCTCCAATAAAAATGGCAGCAAATCTCGTGAGCGCTAAAGTTTCTGTTTTTTACAGCATGATCGCAAAGACTTTCCCCAAGTCTTCCCAAAGGTTCTACTTGGCACAAACACTAATTAAAAGCATAAAACCACATCTAAACAGAGGCTAGATGAATTATTTATTACTAAACAGGAGCAAAAAGCAAAGAGCAAAAATAAAATTGGGTTGCCTCCCAACAAGCGCTAACGTTTAACGCCCCTAGCTAGGCAAGATGATTTCAATGATGCTCACATAAAAGATAAGAATTGAAATATAAAGAGAGAATCATGAAGAATATGACTAGCACATTTAAGTCTAACCCACTTCCTATGCATAGGGATTTTGCGAGCAAACAAATTATGGGAACAATAATCAATTAGCATAGGAAGGCAAAACAAGCATATCTTCAAGATTTTAAGCACATAGAGAGGAAACTTGATATTATTGCAATTCCTACAAGCATATATTACTCCCTCATAATAATTTTTAGTAGCATCATGAATGAATTCAACAATATAACTATCACATAAAGCACTATTTTCATGATGCACAAGCATAGAATTTTTATTACTCTCCACATAAGCAAATTTCTTCTCATGAATAGTAGTGGGATCAAACTCAACAAAATAACTATCATGTGAGGCATAATCCAATTGAAAATTAAAATCAAGATGACAAGGTTCATGGTTATCATTATTCATTATAGCATACATGTCATCACAATAATCATCATAGGTAGCAACTTTGTTCACATAATCAATTGGGACCTCTTCCGAAATAGTGGATTCATCACTAAATAAAGTCATGACCTCTCCAAATCCACTTTCATCAATATAATCATCATAAATATGAGGCATGCTTTCATCATAATAAATTTGCTCATCAAAACTTGGGGGACAAAAAATATCATCTTCATCAAACATAGCTTCCCCAAGCTTGTGGCTTTGCATATCATTAGCATCATAGATATTCAAGGAATTCATACTAACAACATTGCAATCATGCTCATCATTAAAAGATTTAGTCCCAAACATTCTAATGCATTCTTCCTCTAGCACTTGAGCACAATTATCGGAATCCTTATTTTCATGATAGATATTAAAAAGATGAAGCATATGAGGTACCCTTAGTTCCATATTTTTTCTATCTTTTATAAACTAAACTAGTGATAAAACAAGAAACTAAAAGACTCGATTGCAAGATCTAAAGATATACCTTCATGCGCTAACCTCCCCGGCAACAGTGCCAGAAAAGAGCTTGATGTCTACTACACAACCTTCTTCTTGTAGACGTTGTTGGGCATCCAAGTGAAGAGGTTTGTATGACAGTAGCAAATTTCTCTCAAGTGGATGACCTAAGGTTTATCAATCCGTGAGAGGCATAGGATGAAGATGGCCACCGGAGAGGGATTCCCCCCTCCGGCAGGGTGCCGACACGGGTCTAGATTGGTTTTCGGTGGCTATGGAGGCTTCTGGCGGTGGAACTCCCGATCTATTCTGATCCCCGATGTTTCTAGGGTATATTGATATATATATATATAGGCGAAAGAAGTCGGTCAGGGGAGCCACGAGGGGCCCACGAGGGTGGGGGCGTGCCCAGGGGGCAGGCGCGCCTCCCTGCCCCGTGGCCACCTCGAAGCTTACCTGACGTATACTCCAAGTCTCCTGGATTGCTTCCGTTCCAAAAATAACTCTCCTGAAGGTTTCATTCCATTTGGACTCTGTTTGATATTCCTTTTCTTCGAAACACTGAAATAGGCAAGAAAACATCAATTTGGGCTGGGCCTCCGGTTAATAGGTTAGTCCCAAAAATAATATAAAAATGTGTAATAAAGCCCATAAACATCCAAAACAGATAATATAATAGCATGGAACAATCAAAAATTATAGATACGTTGGAGACGTATCACCCTCCACTGCCATGAGGCCATGGACCAGAGGGGAAACCCTTCTCCCATCTAGGGATAAGGTCAAGGAAGAAGAAAAAGAAGGGGGCCCTCTCCCCCTCTCTCCCGGTGGCGCCGGAACACCGCCGGGGCCATCATCGTGTGACGGCGATCTACACCAACACCTCTGTCATCTTTACCAACATCTTCATCACCTTCCCCCATCTATCTACAGCAGTCCATTCTCCCGCAATCCGTTGTACCCTCTACTTGAACATGGTGCTTTATACTTCATATTATTATCAAATGATGTGTTTCCATCCTATGATGTCTGAGTAGATTTTTGTTGTCCTATTGGTAATTGGTGAATTTCTATGATTGATTTAATTTGCTTGTGGTTATGTTGCTATCCTTTGGTGCCCATCATATGAGCGCGTGCGTGGATCACACCATAGGGTTAGTAGTATGTTGATAGGACTGTGTATTGGAGGGCAAGAGTGACAGAAGCTTCAACCTTGCATAGAAATTGATGCATACAGGATTGAAGGGGAGCAATATATCTTAATGCTATGGTTGGGTTTTACCTTAATGAACATTAGTAGTTGCGGATGCTTGATAATAGTTCCAATCATAAGTGCATAGAATTCCAAGTCAGGGATGGCATGCTAGCAGTGGCCTCTCCCACATAAAACTTTCTATCGATCTAGTAACGTAGTCAATTGCTTAGGGACAATTTCACAACTCCTACCACCACTTTTCCACACTCGCTATACTAAAGGTATTGCTTCTTTACCTAAACATACCCTACTTTTTATTTACGCGCTCTTTATTATCTTGCAAACCTATCCAAAAGCACCTACAAAGTACTTCTAGTTTCATACTTGTTCTAGGTAAAGCAAACGTTAAGCATGCGTAGAGTTGTATCGGTGGTTGATAGAACTTGAGGGAATGTTTTTTCTACCTTTAGCTCCTCGTTGGGTTCGACACTCTTACTTATCGAAAGAGGCTACAATTGATCCCCTATACTTGTGGGTTATCAAGACTTTGCTACTAAATACTTTGCTGCAGATATTAAGCTTTCCAGGTGTGGTTGAATTGACAACTCAGCTGCTAATACATGAGAATATTCTTTGGCTCCCCTTGTGTCGAATCAATAAATTTGGGTTGAATACTCTACCCTTGAAAACTGTTGTGATCCCCTATACTTGTGGGTTATCAAGACTATTTTCTGGCGCCGTTGCCGGGGAGCATAGCTCTATTCTTTGAGTCACTTGGGATTTATATCTGCTGATCACTATGAGGAACTTGAAAGATGAAAGAACAAAGATTTATCCCTCAACTACGAGGGGAGGTAAGGAACTGCCATCTAGCTCTGCACTTGATTCACCTTCTGTTATGAGTAAACTTGCGACACCTACTCCTGCTATTCATTATGATATGTCGCATGTTATTGATGATGCCACTTCTGCTTTGCATGATACTTATGATGAAACTACTTCTATGCTTGATAATACTGTGCCACTAGGTTAATTTCTTGATGAACAACTTGCTAGGGTTATAGAGAATTAAAGTATTGAAACTGATAATATTGATGAAAGTGATGATGAAGATTCTCCCTTAGATATGAATTGCCTGTTGTGCCTGAGGGTTATGTTATGGATGAAGAAACTACTAGAGACTTTTTAGCTTGCAAGGATAGATATGATCTTAAGAAATTATTAGCTAAGCTGAAAGAAAAGTCTTTGAATACTAGAATGAAATATGACCCTGCTTTTGCTACTTCACCTATCTGTATTTCCGATAAGGATTATGATTTCTCTGTCGATCCTGAGTTAATTACTTTGGTCGAATCTGATCCTTTCTATGGCTATGAATCTGAAACTATTGTGGCACATCTTACTAAATTAAATGAGATAGCCACCATGTTCACTAATGATGAGAAAACTCGCTATTACTTTATCCTTAAGTTATTTTTGTTCTCATTAAAGGGTGATGCTACAACATGGTTTAATTCTCTTGATCTTGGTTGTGTGCGTAGTCCTCGGGATATGATTTATTACTTCTCTGCTAAATATTTTCCCGCTCATAAGAAACAAGCTGCCTTAAGGGAAATATATAATTTTGTGCAAATTGAAGAAGAGAGTCTCCCACGAGCTTGGGGGAGGCTTATCCGATTACTTAATGCTTTGCCTGATCATCCTCTCAAGAAAAATGAAATACTTGATATCTTTTATAATGGACTAACTGATGCTTCCAGAGACCACCTGGATAGTTGTGTTGGTTTTCAGGAAAAGAACTGTTGATCAAGCTGAATTGCTATTGAATAATATGTTGAGTAATGAAAATGATTGGACACTTCCTGAAACAACTCCTAAGCCAACTCCGAAGAAAAGGGGTATTCTATTTCTTAGTCCTGAAGATATGCAAGAGGCAAAGAAATCTATGAAAGAAATGGGTATTAAAGCTAAAGGTGTTAATAATTTACCACCTATTGAAGAAATACATGGTCTTGATAACCAGACACGGGTAGAGAAGGTAAATTCTCTCTATACATTTGATGAAGGTGATATTCCTCGTTATAAGTCTGCTAGACAATGCTTAGATGAGTTTGATAATTTTATTGTTAAACAAGAAAACTTCAATGCTTATGTTGGTTGACAATTGAAACGCAATGCTTATATGATTGAAAACTTGAGTGATTATATGTCTACAGTTAAAGGTGAACTTAAACTTATTAGTAAACATGCTTCTATGGTTACCACTCAAGTAGAACAAGTACTTAAGGCTCGGAATGATTTTCTCAATGAATTAAATAATAAGAAAAATGATAATGCTGTTAGAGTTGTGACTAGAGGGGGTAAAATGACTCAGGAACCTTTGTATCCTGAGGGCCACCCTAAGAGAATTGAGCAAGATTCTCAGAGAACTAATGTTGATGCACCTAGTTCTTCTAAGAAGAAGAAGAAGAAAAATGATAGGACTTTGCATGCTTCTAGTGAACCTGTTGTAGACACACCTGAAAATCCCAATGGTATTTCTATTTTCGATGCTGAAACACAATCTGGTGATGAACATGAACCTAGTGACAATGTTAATAATGATGTTCATATTGATGCTCAACCTAGCAATAACAATGATGTTGAGATTGAGCCTATTGTTGATCTTGATAACCCACAATCAAAGAATCAACATTATGATAAGAGAGACTTTGTTGCTAGGAAACACGGTAAAGAAAGAGAACCATGGGTCCAGAAACCCATGCCTTTTCCTCCTAAACCATCCAAGAAAAGGGATGATGAGGATTTTGAGCGCTTTGCTGAAATGATTAGACCTATCTTTTTGCGTATGCGTTTGACTGATATGCTTAAAATGAACCCTTATGCTAAGTACATGAAGGATATTGTTACTAATAAAAGAAAGATACCGGAAGTTGAAATTTCCACCTTGCTTGCTAATTACACTTTTAAAGGTGGAATACCAAAGAAACTAGGAGATCCAGGAGTACCAACTATACCATGCTCCATTAAGAGAAACTATGTTAAAACTGCTTTATGTGATCTCGGAACCAGTGTTAGTCGTATGCCTCTCTCTTTATATCGTAGACTTGATTTGAATAAGTTGACACCTATTGAAATATCTTTGCAAATGGCTGATAAATCAACTGCTATACCTATCGGTATTTGTGAGGATGTGCCTGTTGTGGTTGCAAACGTTACTATTTTAACAGACTTTGTTATTCTTGATATTCCTGAGGACGATAGTATTTCTATTATTCTTGGTAGACCCTTTCTAAATACTGCAGGGGCTGTTATTGATTGCAACAAAGGCAATGTCACTTTTCATGTTAATGGTAATGAGCATACGGTACACTTTCCGAGGAAACAACCTCAAGTCCATAGTATCAATTCTATTGGAAAAATTTCAACGATTATTATTGGAGGTTTTAAATTTCGCCTTCATAGTGTCAAGAAGAAATATGATATTCTTATTGTTGGTGATGTGCATATCCCCGTTGAGGTAACCTAGTGTTATTCGAAAATTCTCTAGTTTCATGCGATTCGGAATGAGTTTGTTAACAAGACTTGATCAACCTTGTTAGTGGATTCCTTTTGATGAGCTTGAGATGGATGAAGTTAGAAAACACAACTTTCTGTACCATATTTTTACTTTCTGTTATTTAGATTTAATAAAGCAAACAATAGTATTTTTGTCTATTTTCTGAATTATCCTTGCAATAAAAAATACCCCAAAAATAAAAATTCTCCAAATGTCCTGAAAATGAAATATGATTTTTTGTAGAATATTTAAGAATATTTGGCACTGAGAACACACCAGAGGGGGAAACCACCTGGCCACGAGGGTGCAGGGCGCGCCCCTGCCTCGTGGGCCCCTCGTGGCCCCCCTCCACTTATTCTTGCACCCACACACTTCGTCTTCCTCCAGAAAAAATCCTCCACCAGCTCAAACCCGAGTTCTAGCTCATCTTGCTGCCATTTTCGATCTCCTTGCTCAAAGCTCCATTCACAAAACTGCTTTGGGGGATTGTTCTTCGGTATGTGACTCCTCCAATGGTCCAATTAGTTTTTGTTCTAGTGCTTTATTTATTGCAAATTTTTGTTGCTTAGGTGACCCTGTTATTGAGCTTGCATGTCAAATCTATTTGGTCCCAAGTAGTTCTATTGCATGATATGGCCTCTAGGCACTTGTGGGAGTAGTTGCTATCAATCTTGTTGAGTTTGGTTCACTTTTATTTTAAGTTACTAAAATTTTCAGAAATTTTTAGAAAATTATGAAGAGATTTTTGAGGGGTTCTTTGAGCCGAAGCTCGAAGGATAAGCAAAGTGAAGAGAATAAGAAGCCCAAATATAATCTCCCTCGCACTACGAAGGTTCGGCCGTGCGAATGGCCTTGTGATGAGTTCTTGAGAGAAGCCGGGATTTATGAAGACTTTTCTTATTTGGCTGAGAATGCAGGCCTCACCGACTTCCTCCACAACTAGCTCGAACAGTATCTCCTACTCACTAATATTTTTGTGCAAAATTTTCATTTCCATGCTAGGAGGTCGCCATCTTCTGTGGATTTTTATTTGTATGATGAGTATAAGGAGATGTCACTTTATGACTTTTGTGCGATTTGCAACTTACCCTTTGAGGGCAGCATAGAGGAACCACATTGTAATGATGTGGAAGGGTTTATTGATATGATTGTTGTAGGGGAAATGGGGAAAGTTTCTGATGCAAGAATTACTAGCATACATTTTCCTGTTCTACGTTACTTTGCAATATTCTCTAGTAGATGCTTGATTGGTCGTGGGAATAGTGGAAACCTTAGTGCCCCTGATATTATTTTACGTCATGCCTTGTTTCATGATGCTACTTTCAGTTTAGGCGCTATTGTTGCTAAATTGTTAAATCTGAACCGTACGAAGGGTCCCATCTTTGGAGGCATCTTTGCTCGCGCCTTGCTGCACACTTTAACATACCTATTAGGCATTATGAGAAAGAAGAAAAGTTGATGTCTCCTATTTTTCTAGATTATAAGAGTATGGTAGCACATGATTTTATTGTTAAGGATAAGAAGAAGATGCTTAAATATAGATTGATATTAGATAAAAATTACTTTGAGATTATTACCTTGCCTGCTCCCTCTTTGTTTAACATATTTTCAGGCACGTACCTCATTTTGCCGGAGGCCATTTATGCATACTGGAGCGTGACACCAGCTCCAGAGCCTGAGCCGGAGCCACCCCTTGACCCTTATCGACAGTTTGTTTATCAGTGGAATCCGAAGGAGATCGCCAACCAGTGGCACCCAAAGGATACTCCTCCGTACACCAGAGAGGGCAGCTTTGAGTCCTGGCCATAGACCAACTTAGGCCAAAAGCCTAAGCTTGGGGGAGTACGTATTTCTCACCGACATTACATTCATGTTCACACACTCATGCCAGTTGTCGGTGCTCATACTTTTTCATTGTATCATCCATGCTAGTTTATTTTCTGTTTTAAGCTTTCTTCTTGTGTGTTTGAAAACCTTAAGAAAAACACACAAAAATTAGTTGTAGTTTTTAGCTAGTTTACTTTCCATGCTTGTAGTAGTAGTAATTAAAAAAAAGTAAAACCCCAAAAGATTTCTCGTTCTTCTTTTGTTTGTTGGGAGCTTTCCCATGTAAATAGTTTTATTTCTTTTCTTTGGGGGCCAAGAGGAGAAGACCATAATGAAAATATTGAGTGGCTCCCATATGCATTATTGTTGATCTAACAAAAATCCCATATTACCTTGTCTTCTCCCTTGAATTGAATGCTTGCAGATTCCAGCTTAGTCCAATGCATGCGCACTATTATTATTATCCACACCGTTCGGTTGTGCAAGTGAAAGGCAATAATGACGATATATGATGAACTGGTTGAGATGAGAGAAGCTAGTATGAACTCGACCTATCTTGTTTTTGTAAATATGATTAGTTCATCATTCCTGATTCAGCCTATTATGAATGAAACATGTTTGCAATGACAATTAGAGATTATAGTTGCTCATGCCATGCTTAATTTGCTAGGAGTTTATAATGGTTTACCTTGCGTGCCAACATGTTATTAAAATGGTTGTGATGTGGTATGATAGGGTGGTATCCTCCTTAGAATGATTCGAGTGGCTTGACTTGGCACATGTTCACGCATGTAGTTGAAACAAAATCAACATAGCCTCCACGATATTTATGTTCATGGTGAATTATATCCTACTCATGCTTGCATTCAGTGTTAATTAATTTTAATGCATGTTCATGACTGTTGTCGCTCTCTAGCTGGTCGCTTCCCAGTCTCTTTCTAGCCTTCACTTGTACTAAGCGAAAATACTGCTTGTGCATCCAATTCCATAAACCGCAAAAGTTATTCCATATGAGTCCACCATACCTTCCTATATGCGGTATCTACCTGCCGTTCCAAGTAAATTTGTATGTGCAAAACTCTAAACCTTCAAGTGAGATTCTGTTTTGTATGCTCGAATAGCTCATGTATCAACTAGGGCTATCTATATCTTCCATGCTAGGCGGGTTATTCTCAAGAGGAGTGGACTCCGCTCCTCATTCATGAGAAAATGGCTGGTAACCGGGATGCCAAGTCCCATGCTCAAATCAAATCAACATAATTGCAAACAAAACTCCCCCAGGATTGTTGTTAGTTGGAGGCACCCATTGTTTCAGACAAGTCATGGATTGATGTTTGTTGGTGGTAGGGGGAGTATAAAGTTTACCATTCTGCTTGGGAATCGCCTATAATGTGTGTATCATGGAAGATATCGAGATCTCTCGGTTGTTATGTTGACAATGAAAGTATACCGCTCAAAATATTATTTATCTCTATTTCAAAACCGAGGTCTGGCACCTCTACAAATCCCTGCTTCCCTCTGCGAAGGGCCTATCTATTTACTTTTATGTTGAGTCATCATCCTCTTATTAAAGAGCACCAGTTGGAGAGCATTATTGTCATTTGCATGTATTATTATTAGTTTACCTGCAGTATGACTGTGACTGGATCCCTTTTACCATGAATTACAATTTTCAGTCAGCCCTTGATCTTCAGAGGTGTTGTGCATTTATGTTTTGCAGTCTCATAAAGGGCTAGCGAGATACCATCTTGTTATATCATATTATGATTGTTTTGAGAAAGTGTTGTCATCCGAGATTTACTATTATTGCTCGCTAGTTGATTATGTCATTGATATGAGTAAAGATGAGACCTAAATGTTATTGTGAATATGTTAGTTCATAATCTTCGCTAAAAACTTGAATGTTGGCTTTACATATTTACAACAACAAGAGCAAACAGAGTTTGTAAAAGTTTTTCTTTATCACTTTCAGTTTATCAACTGAATTGCTTGAGGACAAGCAAAGGTTTAAGCTTGGGGGAGTTGATACGTCTCCATCGTATCTACTTTTCCAAACACTTTTGCCCTTGTTTTGGACTCTAACTTGCATGATTTGAATGGAACTAACCCGGACTGACGTTGTTTTCAGCAGAATTGCCATGGTGTTATTTTGTGCAGAAATAAAAGTTCTTGGAATAACCTAAAAATCAACAGAGAATGTTTTTGGAATATATAAAAATACTGGCAAAAGAATCTAGGCCAGGGGGCCCACACCCTGTCCAGGAGGGTGGGGGCACGCCTACCCCCCTGGGCACGCCGCCCTGCCTCGTGGGCCCCCTGGTGCTCCACCGACCTCAACTCCAACTCTATATATTCACGTTCGGAGACAAAAAATCAGAGAGAAGGATTCATCGCGTTTTACGATACGGAGCCGCCGCCAAGCCCTAATCTCTCTCGGGAGGGCTGATCTGGAGTCCGTTCGCGGCTCCGGAGAGGGAAATACGTCACCATCGTCATCGTCAACCTTCCTCCATCACCAATTTCATGATGCTCACCGCCGTGCGTGAGTAATTCCATCGTAGGCTTGCTGGACGGTGATGGGTTGGATGAGTTTTATCATGTAATTGAGTTAGTTTTGTTAGGGTTTGATCCCTAGTATCCATTATGTTCTGAGATTGACGTTGCTATGACTTTGCTATGCTTAATGCTTGTCACTAGGGCCCGAGTGCCATGATTTCAGATCTAAACCTTTTATTTTCTTTCTTGAATATATGTGAGTTCTTGATATGTCTCCCTCGTATCTACTTTTCCAAACACTTTTGCCCTTGTTTTGGACTCTAACTTGCATGATTTGAATGGAACTAACCCGGACTGATGCTGTTTTCAGCAGAATTGCCATGCTGTTATTTATGTGCAGAAACAAAAGTTCTCGGAATGACTTGAAACTTCATGGAGACTATTTTTGGAAATAATAAAAAAATGGCAAAATATCAAGACCAGGGGGCTCACACCCTAGCCACAAGGGTGGGGGCGCGCCTTCCCCCCTGGGCGCGCCCCCTACCTCGTGGGCCCCCTAGAGCTCCTCCGACCTCAACTCCAACTCTATATATTCGTGTTCGGAGAGAGAAAAATCAAGGATAAAGATTCATTGCATTTTACGATACGGAGCCGCCGCCAAGCCCTAAACTCTCTCGGGAGGGCTGATCTGGAGTCCGTTCAGGGTTCCGGAGAGGGGAATCCATCGCCGTCGTCATCATCAACCATCCTTCATCACCAATTTCAGGATGCTCACCACCGTGCGTGAGTAATTCCATCGTAGGCTTGCTGGACGGTGATGGGTTGGATGAGATTTATCATGTAATCGAGTTAGTTTTGTTATGGTTTGATCCCTAGTATCGACTAGTATCCACTATGTTCTGAGATTGATGTTGCTGTGACTTTGCTATGCTTAATGCTTGTCACTAGGGCCCGAGTGCCATGGTTTCAGATCTGAACCTATTATGTTTTCATGAATATATGTGAGTTCTTGATCCTATATTGCAAGTCTATAGTCACCTACTATGTGTTATGATCCGGCAACCCCGAAGTGACAATAATCGGGACCACTTTCGGTGATGACCGTAGTTTGAGGAGTTCGAGTATTCACTATGTGTTAATGCTTTGGTCCGGTACTCTATTAAAAGGAGGCCTTAATATCCCTTAGTTTCCGCTAGGACCCCGCTACCACGGGAGGGTAGGAAAAAAGATGGCATGCAAGTTCTTTTCCATAAGCACATATGACTATATTCGGAATACATGCCTACATTACATTGATGAATTGGAGCTAGTTCTGTGTCACCCTAGGTTATGACTGTTACATGATGAACCACATCCGGCATAATTCCCCATCACCTATCCATTGCCTATGAGCTTTCCATATATTGTTCTTCGCTTATTTACTTTTCCGTTGCTATTGTTATCATCACTACAAAATACCAAAAACATTACTTTTGCTACCGTTACTTTTGCTATTGTTACCACTACTATCATATTACTTTGCTACTAAATACTTCGCTGCAGATATTAAGTTTCCAGGTGTGGTTGAATTGACAACTCAGCTGCTAATACTTGAGAATATTCTTTGGCTCCCCTTGTGTCGAATCAATAAATTTGGGTCGAATACTCTACCCTCGAAAACTGTTGTGATCCCCTATACTTGTGGGTTATCAAGACTATTTTCTGGCGCCGTTGCCGGGGAGCATAGCTCTATTCTTTGAGTCACTTGGGATTTATATCTGCTTATCATTATGAAGAACTTGAAAGATCCAAGAACCAAGATTTATCCCTCAACTACGAGGGGAGGTAAGGAACTGCCATCTAGCTCTGCACTTGATTCACCTTCTGTTTTGAGTAAGCTTGCGACACCTAAACCTGCTTCTGCTATTAATTCTAATATGTCGCATATTATTGATGATGCCACTTCTGCTATGCATGATACTTATGATGAAACTACTTCTATGCCTGATACTACTGTGCCACTCGGTGAATTTCTTGATGAACAACTCGCTAGGGCTAGAGAGAATGAAATTATTGAAACTGATAATACTGATGAAAGTGATTATGAAGGATCTCCTAATAAATATGAATTACCTGTTGTGCCTGAGGGCTATGTTATGGATGATGAAACTAAAAGAGACTTTCTTGCTTGCAATGATAGAAGTGATCTTAAGAAATTATTAGCTAAGCTTAAACAAAAAACTCTGAATGCTAGAATGAAATATGATCCTGTTTATGCTACTTCACCTATCTTTGTTACTGATAAGGATTATGAATTCTCTATTGATCCTGATATAATTACTTTGGTTGAATCTGATCCTTTTTATGGCTATGAATCTGAAACTGTTGTGGCACATCTTACTAAATTCAATGATATAGCTACCCTGTTCACTAATGATGAGAGAACTCGCTACTTTTATATTCTTAAAATATTCCCATTCTCATTAAAGGGTGATGCTAAGATATGGTTTAATTATCTTGATCCTAGTTGTGCGTAGTCCCCAGGATATGATTTATTACTTCTCTGCCAAATATTTCCCTGCTCATAAGAAACAAGCTACCTTAAGGGGTATATATAATTATGTGCAAATTGAAGAAGAGAGTCTCCCACAAGCTTGGGGGAGGCTTCTCCAATTACTTAATGCTTTGCCTGATCATCCTCTTAAGAAAAATGAAATACTTGATATCTTTTATAATGGACTAACCGATGCTTCCAGAGATTACTTGGATAGTTGTGCTAGTTCTGTTTTCAGGGAAAGAACACTGGGTGAAGCTGAAATTCTATTGAATAATATGTTGACAAATGAAAATAATTGGACACTTCCTGAGCCAACTCCTGAGCCTATTCCCAAACCAACTCCGAAGAAAAGGGGTGTTCTATTTCTCAGTCCTGAAGATGTGCGAGAGGCAAAGAAATCTATCAAAGAAAAGGGTATTAAAGCTAAAGATGTTAAGAATTTACCTCGTATTGAAGAAATACATGGTCTTAATTTACCACCTACTGAAGAAATACATGGTCTTGATAACCCGACACAGGTAGTAAAGGTAAATTCTCTCTATAGATATGATAAAGCTGAAATCCCATTTACTAAGTTTGCTAGCCCATGCTTGGATGAGTTTGATAACTTTATGGTTAAGCAAGAAAACTTCAATGCTTATGTTGGTAGAGAACTAAAACGCAATGCTAATATGCTTGAACACTTGGGTGATTATATGGCTAATGTTAAAGGTGAACTTAAACTTATTAGTAAACATGCTTCTGTGCTTACCACTCAAGTAGAACAAGTACTTAAAGCTCAAAATGATATGCTCGATCAATTGAATAGTAAGAATAAGGACTATGTTGTTAGAGTGGCTACTAGAACTGGTAAAATGACTCAGGAATCTTTGTATCTTGAAGGCCACCCTAAGAAAATTGAGCAAGATTCTCAAAGAAATAATATAGATGCACCTAGTCCTTCTAAAAGGAAGAAAAAGAAAAATGATAGGACTTTGCATGCTTCTAGTGAACCTATTGCTGAAACACCTGAGAATCCAAATGATATTTCTATTTCTGATGCTGAAACACAATCTGGTAATGAACCTGAAACTAGTGATAATGTAAATGATAATGTTCATGTTGATGCTCAACCTAGTAATGATAATGATATAGAAATTGAACCTGTTGTTGATCTTGATAACCCACAATCAAAGAATCGACGTTATGATAAGAGAGACTTTGTTGCTAGGAAACATGGTAAAGAAAGAGAACCATGGGTTCAAAAACCCATGCCTTTTCCTCCCAAACCATCCAAGAAAAAGGATGATGAGGATTTTGAGCGCTTTGCTGAAATGATTAGACCTATCTTTTTGCGTATGCGATTAACTGATATGCTCAAAATGAATCCTTATGCTAAGTACATGAAAGAAATTGTTACTAATAAAAGAAGGATACCGGAAGCTGGAATTTCCACCATGCTTGCTAATTACACTTTTAAGGGTGGAATACCTAAGAAGTTAGGAGATCCAGGAGTACCCACTATACCATGCTCCACTAAAAGGAGTTATGTTAAAACTGCTTTATGTGATCTTGGAGCTGGTGTTAGTGTTATGCCTCTCTCTTTATATCGTAGACTTGATTTAAATAAGTTGACACCTACTGAAATATATTTGCAAATGGCTGATAAATCAACTACTATACCTGTCGGTATTTGTGAGGATGTGCCTGTTGTGGTTGCAAACGTTACTATTTTAATAGACTTTGTTATTCTTGATATTCCCGAGGACGATAGTATGTCTATTATTCTTGGAAGACCCTTTTTGAATAATGCAGGAGCTGTTATTTATTGCACCAAAGGCAATGTCACCTTTCATGTTAATGGTAATGAGCATACGGTACACTTTCTGAGGAAACAACCTCAAGTTCATAGTATTAATTCTATTGAAAAAGTTCCATCGATTATTTTTGGAGGTTTTGAATTTCCTCTTCCTACTGTCAAGAAGAAATATGATATTCTAATTATTGGGGATGTGCATATCCCCATTGAGGTAACATAGTGTTATTCAAAATTTCTTCGGTTCCATGTTATTCGGAATGAGTTTGTTAATGATGACCCACAAGTATAGGGGATCTATCGTAGTCCTTTCGATAAGTAAGAGTGCCAAACCCAACGAGGAGCAGAAGGAAATGATAAGCGGTTTTCAGCAAGGTATTCTCTGCAAGTACTGAAATAAGTGGTAACAGATAGTTTTGTGATAAGACAAATTGTAACGAGCAACAAGTAACAAAAGTAAATAAAGTGCAACAAGGTGGCCCAATCCTTTTTGTAGCAAAGGACAAGCCGGAACAAACTCTTATATAAGTAAAGCGCTCCCGAGGACACATGGGAATATCGTCAAGCTAGTTTTCATCACGTTCATATGATTCGCGTTCGATACTTTGATAATTTGATATGTGGGTGGACCGGTGCTTGGGTGTTGTTCTTACTTGAACAAGCATCCCACTTATGATTAACCTTTATTGCAAGCATCCGCAACTACAACAAAAGTATTAAGGTAAACCTAACCATAGCATGAAACATGTGGATCCAAATCAGCCCCTTACGAAGCAACGCATAAACTAGGGTTTAAGCTTCTGTCACTCTAGCAACCCATCATCTACTTATTACTTCCCAATGCCTTCCTCTAGGCCCAAATAATGGTGAAGTGTTATGTAGTCGACGTTCACATAACACCACTAGAGGCTGGACAACATACATCTTATCAAAATATCAAACGAATACCAAATTCACATGACTACTAATAGCAAGACTTCTCCCTTGTCCTCAGGAAGAAACATAATCACTCACAAAGCATATTCATGTTCATAATCAGAGGGGTAATAATATGCATATAGGATCTGAACATATGATCTTCCACCAAATAAACCAACTAGCATCAACTACAAGGAGTAATCAACACTACTAGCAACCTACTAGCACCAATCCCGGACTTTGAGACAAGAATTGGATACAAGAGATGAACTAGGGTTTGGAGATGAGATGGTGCTGGTGAAGATGTTGATGGAGATTGCCCTCTCCCGATGAGAGGAGCATTGGTGATGACGATGGTGATGATTTCCCCCTCCCGGAGGGAAGTATCCCCGGCAGAACAGCTCTGCCGGAGCTCTAGATTGGTTCCGCCAAGGTTCCGCCTCGTGGCGGCGGAGTCTCATCCCGAAAAGTTCCTTCCTATTTTTTTCTCATCGAAAGACTTCATATAGGAGAAGATGGACGTCGGAGAGCCACCAGGGGGCCCATGAGGTAGGGGGTGCGCCCTAGGGGGGGGGCGCCCCCACCCTCGTGAGCAGGGTGTGGGCCCCCTGGCCTTCATCTTTGGCGAGGATTTTTCTTTATTTATTTTAAGATGTTCTGTGGAGTTTCAGGACTTTTGGAGTTGCACAGAATACGTCTCTAATATTTGCTCCTTTTCCAGCCTAGAATTCCAGCTGCCGGCATTCTCCCTCCTTATGTAAACCTTGTAAAATAAGAGAGAATAGCCATAAGTATTGTGACATAAAGTGAAATAACAGTCCATAATGCAATAAATATCGATATAAAAGCATGATGCAAAATGGACGTATCAACTCCCCCAAGCTTAGACCTCGTTTGTTCTCAAGCGAAAAGTCGATAACAATAAATATGTCCTCATGTTTAGAGGTAGAGGCGTCGATAAAAATAAAATACGGACATGAAGGCATCATGATTATTCTCTTAACAGCAACATATATAGATTTTGTCATATGATTACTTATGTTCAAGTGATGATCTATTCACAATGCAAAAGTATAAATCGTAAACCTTATTGGGCTCCGACAAACTATAATCTCAGTCATTGAAGCAATTGCAATTTATCATAACATCGGAAAGAGTCTATGTCAGAGCTAAAGCACAAGTCCACATACTCAACTATCATCTAGTCCTTCATAATTGCTAACACTCACACAATACTTGTGGTTACGGAGTTTTAATCGGACATAGAGAAAGATAGGGGCTTATAGTTTTGCCCCGCAACCTTTTACCTCAAGGGTAATGTCAACAATAATGGTTCATGCTCCCCTACATCCAATTAGATATATATATATATCATGTTCTTTCCAACATGCTGAGCTTGCCAAAGGATAAAATGAAAAAGAAAAGGTGAAGATCACCATGACTCTTGCATAAGGTAGAAGATAATAATAAAGGATAGGCCCTTCGCAGAGGGAAGCAGAGGTTGCCATGCGCTTTTATGGTTGGATGCATAAAATCTCAATGCGAAAGAACGTCACTTTATATTGCCCCTTGTGTGTAGCGACCCGACCTCAGACGGTCAAGTCTCTGTGCGTAAGTGTCATCCCTAGATCGGTATGCTGACACACACAGTACTCGAGGATTTATAACAGAGGTAAATCACATGTATAAAGTAACATAAATACTATTACCTCAATCCGAATAGCGAAAGTAACCACAAGCTTGTGGATTCCCATCAACACCAACGACAAAGTTGAGTGTAGAAATCGTAACCCTAACATATCACTTACTCTTCGTAAGAATCCTGCAACATGAGACGTTGCAGCCACAAAGGGTCGGTACATTGAATGTACTGGCAAATTCACACCAGAGGATAATGATGAATAATAGCTATCACTACATGCATATATGGCTGGTGGAAAATCTCTATGGTTATTTCCCTACTGCAAGGGAATATATTTTATTTAACTACAAAGTTGGTTGAAAATATTGAGAAGGTTCCTCCAACTCAATCCCAAAATAATAATCATTAACCCAATCAAGTTGATTAAATAGAGTGTTGAGATCAACATGAATATCCAAAGACCAGAGACTCAAAATTGTCCATAACCGGGGACACGGCTAACCATGATTAGTTTATACACTCTGCAGAGGTTTGCGCACTTTTCCCCACAAGACTCGACAGCCTCCGTTGGATTTCTCGCACTACATGGTGTTTGAGAAACGGATGACCAAGACACAGTCTTTCAGAAACATTAACTCTCTACTCCGGGCAGATCATACCAAACCTACAACCCTTTACCTGCGATCCACCTCTTCAAGAGCTTCACGTAACTTACTCAACTATGCTAGAGCCCATAATAGCTTGTGGCTGCACATGGAAGTTTCTAGCATGAATAATCTTATGATCCCTTTGAGCCTGGGTGGCGGTCCATAGGAAAATCACACGGGTACTCCGGGATTTCCAAAAATACAGGCAACATTGGGTACTCCAGGTGCCTCAATCCACCCAGATGTGTATTTAAGTTGCCACCTTAAGTTGAACCATTAATTAACAATCTCACATATGTCATGGATTTCACTCACCCAAACCACGTCTACGAGCATAGCATAGCAATATAAGCAACGCGTAAAGTAACTCCCAAGGGTTTGAATGTAACAGGGTAATAGGTTCTACCTCATCAACTACTTCCCAACCCACATGTTAAAATCACATCCTAACCATGCAAAGTTTGAGGATTGGAACTAATGCATAAAAACTGGGTGATAAAGGGGTATGATCAAAGTGTGAACTTGCCAGCAATGTTGATGAAGATGATTCACACTCAAAACTCTTGATAGTTCTACTCGTCACACTCCGGTCAATCTATCGTAAGCAAGCAATAGTAACCACACATAAGCAATCACTCAAAAGATCGGGAAGAACGAAGAAGACAATTCAGAAAACGTCAAAACCAAGCAAATAACTCTTGAAACATAAAACAATTTCTAACAGTACCAAAATTAAGTGAATCTGGCCTTATCAGAAAGTTTAGGTCAAGATCTTCGATTTGCAAAAAGAATCAACTAAATAGGAGTTACGAAACTCAAGTTATGTTCAAAAAATGTTTGAATATGAATCTGAACAAAATTCGAAATTTGAAAATTTCAAAAAGTTGATGTGGCAGGTTCACTGCATAGGTGAAAATAAGATGAAGCTATAGGCGCTGGTTTCATCTAATTTGGATAAACGAGTGAAAAGTTATGGCTATTTGAAAAATCAGGGACAAGCTGTTTTACGAAAGAAAAATAGCTACGGTTAAGGTCTAACGTATAAATACATAGACTAATTGATAATCTAATTATTCTATCGTATTAGTCTAGAAAAATAATAAACTACGAAAGTATAAGAAGAAAAAAACAAAGAAAGATATCTTTATAAGGCAGAGAAAAGACGACTTTGGAGAGAAGAGACAATTTCAAGAAGTCGCGCTGGAGAGGAGAAAAATATTTTTCTTTAAAAAATCTAGTCAAACCAAAATATTGATTTAACCTGAATCGGATGGTTTTTGGAGGCTGTATGGGTCTATATTTATTGATGGAAAAGAGGCTTAGGGGTCAAAAGATAGGCAATGTGGCACTAAATCTATACGTACGTAGATTTTTTTTGAGACAATCTATACGTACGTAGATGAAATTTGAAAAAGATCGCATAGGCTAAAAGTTCGGCCCGGCCGTGCGCGTACACTGGCGCGGCGGGTTTTTTTTCAAAGGAAGAAAGAAAAGAAAATCTGGAAAGAAAAGGTTGGCTGGGCCTGGCCCACTTAGGATAAAGAAAAAGAAAAGATGGGGCGCCCGCTAGTACTAAGATGCCCACGTGGGCGACATTTAGTTTCAGGCGCGCGCAGATTTGTTATTTGTTTTTTTAACAGAAAGCGATAAACTGAAAAACGAAAATAAAAATAAAACTTTATATAGGCATATTATATATCAAAATTTTCAAAAAAATATTTTCTACAAGCTGAACATTTTCGTAGCATTAAATAAAGATGCACACAAATTCAGATAATTCAAAGAGTGCTACTCGTCTAATAAAATCCAATAAAAATCATTATAAAAATACCAAAATTAATTCAAATTTATTTCTCTCCAATTTTCTGATGTAGGGAATCAAGTTACCCTATTTTCTAT
The DNA here is from genome assembly GCF_002162155.2 of Triticum dicoccoides. Taxonomy (NCBI): domain Eukaryota; kingdom Viridiplantae; phylum Streptophyta; class Magnoliopsida; order Poales; family Poaceae; genus Triticum; species Triticum dicoccoides. Next base: position 245,289,562 of record NC_041384.1, on the reverse strand, counting down.
ATATTTTATTTTTGGAGAAAAATAATTTGAATAAAACCCAAATAACTCCAAATTGAAAATGATTTCAAAAGGATTTTAAATTTTCATCCTTTTAAACTCCCAACTCATATTTCATATAATTTGAAGAAGTCATTTTATCTTCTCTCATGAAAATTATTGAGTTGCTTGAAGTTTCTGAATTAAAAATATTTCCAAATGAAATTCAAATCTTTTCAAAACCCTTTTCATTTATTAAAATGGAAGAAGTCATGTCATCTTCTCTCAAGGGTTTTGTATTTGAAAAGAATTTGAATTCACGGAGATCATAAATACAAAAATGGAAGTTTGGGAAAGTCCTTTTATTCCCTCTCATTTAACTTTCAAAAAGTTCGAGTTCACTCACTTTCAGTCAATCAATCAAATGTATCTATTTAATATAACATTCCAAAATTTAGAATTTTGGGGTGTTACATTGTGATATGAACCTTTATTTGCAGTCAGTCGCTTTTATTACTTCCACATCACAATATCGTATAAAGCTTATTTCTCCCACACCAATCAATCATACATATTTAGAGCAATTTTTATTGCTTTGCACCGATGACAACTTACTTGAAGGATCTTACTCAATCCATAGGTAGATATGGTGGACTCTCATGACAAAACTGGTTTAGGTATTTTGGAAGCACAAGTAGTATTTCTACTTGGTGCTGAGAATTTTTCTAGCATGAGGGGGAAAGGCAAGCTCAACAAGTTAGAGGATCCATGACAACATACTTTATCTCAGATATAAGAAAGACATAACTCATTACGTTGTCTTCCTTTTCCAACATCAACTCTTTAGCATGTCATATTTTAATGAGTGCTCCCAATCATAAAAGATGTCAATGATAATATATCTATATGTGAAAACCTCTCTTTCCTTATTACTTCTTATTAATTGCAACAATGACCAAAGCTATGTCTGCCAACTCCCAACAACTTTTAATCATCATACTCTTTCTATGTGAAGTCATTACTCTCAATAAGATCAATATGAACTTTTTTGTTTCTTTTTATTCTTTTTCTCTTCTTTTATTCACCCAAGATCATGGCAAAATAATCAAGCCCTTGAGTCAACACTAATCTTTATTATATATAGCTCACGGACTCGATTACAAAGAGAGATCATAAAGCAAAACTCAAAACTAGATCATGCCATAAACTTTATTCTACTAGATCAAGATACTTCTAATAGGATCGAACTAAGAAAAAGATAAAGATAGGAGTTATGATGGTGATACGATACCAGGGCACCTCCCCCAAGCTTGGAAGTTGTCAAGGGGAGTGCCCATACCCATGTGATTATATCTCCTTCTTTGTTCTCGGTGTAATATTCTTGGCGATGATTCCCCTCAGGATGCGGTTCTCCTCCTCGAGCTTATTGACTTGCTGTTTGAGGTCCATTATTTCCTTACGAAGCTTTCCTATGATAGCTAAAGCTCCTTGCACCCAAGGGTGTTGCATAGCTGCGGGGGAACAAGTGACACTCCTCTTCATATTTTCATAAGATAGAAATCTAACATTAGAAGGGATAACCGAGTTTGGAATAGCTGAGCTCTGTAGTTCCCCCATCGTGAACCCAGGTCGGAGGCGAGAGGTGACTTCTTGATCCTCCATGGCATCTACTCTCATCAAGTTAGCTTCCATCTCTTCCTCCGTTGCTGGCCCAAAGTGGTCAGCGTCGCTGTTTGCCCTTGGTTCCGGGCCGGATTAGATACCCGGCTCTCCCCGATTGACTCTTGAGAAGACATCTTGCTCTAATCTGCAGCAGTAACAGCTCAAAAACAAAAACAGAGGAAATTTGCATGATACGGGAGTCAAAACCTTTGGGAGAATATATAATGAATTTTTACCGACCAAAATACGTATCGTGCAAGAAAACAGAGTCCGGAAGGCACACGAGGTGCTCACAAGGTAGGGGGCGCGCCCAGAGGGGTAGGGCGCGCCCACCACCCTCGTGGGGCCCTCGTGTCCTTCCCGGACTGCTACTTATTTTTCTATTTTTCTAAATATTCCAAAACGGAGAAATATTGCCTTAAAAATTGTTTTGGAGTCGGTTTACTTACCGTACCACATACCTATTCCTTTTCGGAGTCTGAAACATTCCGGAAAGTGTCCCTTATGTATTCCTCCGGGGTTACGGTTTCAATAATATTGGTTTGAACATTTATGGGATTACCTGAGATATAATGTTTAATTCTTTGACCGTTTACCACCTTCAGATTTGTGCCTTCAAAGTTGTTGATTTTTATGGCACCGGAACGATAGACCTCTTCGATAACATAGGGCCTTCCCATTTAGAGAGAAGTTTTCCTGCAAAAAATCTTAAACTAGAGTTGTATAGCAATACATAATCGCCTACATTAAACTCACGCTTTTGTATCCTTTTGTCATGCCATCTTTTAACTTTTTCTTTAAACAACTTGGCATTTTCATAAGCTTGGGTTCTCCATTCATCAAGTGAGCTAATATCAAATAACCTCTTCTCACCAGCAAGTTTAAAATCATAGTTGAGCTCTTTAATAGCCCAATATGCCTTATGTTCTAGTTCGAGAGGTAAGTGACATGCTTTTCCATAAACCATTTTATACGGAGACATACCCATAGGATTTTTGTATGCAGTTCTATATGCCCATAATGCATCATCAAGTTTCTTAGACCAATTCTTTCTAGACCTATTAACAGTCTTTTGCAAAATTAATTTGAGCTCTCTATTGCTCAACTCTACTTGACCACTAGACTGTGGGTGATAAGGAGATGCAATTCTATGATTAACATCATATTTAGCAAGCATTTTACGGAAGGCACCATGAATAAAGTGTGATCCACCATTAGTCATTAAATATCTAGGGACTCCAAACCTCGGAAAAATAACTTCTTTAAGCATTTTAATAGAAGTGTTATGATCAGCACTACTAGTCGGAATAGCTTCTACCCACTTAGTAACGTAATCAACAGCAACTAAAATATGTGTGTATCCATTAGAGGCAGGAAAAGGTCCCATATAATCAAAGCCCCAAACATCAAACGGTTCAATAACAAGTGAATAATTCATAGGCATTTCTTGACGTCTACTAATATTACCAATTCTTTGACATTCATCACAAGACAAGACAAACTTACGGGCATCCTTGAAGAGAGTAGGCCAATAAAAACCAGATTGCAATACCTTATGTGCGGTTCTATCTCCAGCGTGGTGTCCTCCATAAGCCTCGGAATGACACTTGTGTAGGATATGTTCATGTTCATGCTCAGGTACACAACGTCTAATAACACCATCTACCCCTTCTTTATAAAGATGTGGGTCATCCCAAAAGTAATGTCTCAAGTCATAGAAAAACTTCTTCTTTTGTTGGTATGTGAAGCTAGGTGGTATAAACTTAGCAACAATATAATTAGCATAATCAGCATACCATGGAGTATTACGAGAAGTACTTATAACATTTAATTGTTCATCAGGAAATCTATCATTAATATGTAGTGGGTCATCAAGAACATTCTCTAACCTAGACAAGTTGTCTGCAACGGGGTTCTCAGCTCCCTTTCTATCAATAATATGAAATCAAATTCTTGTAGCAAGAGAACCCATATAATAAGTCTAGGTTTAGCATCTTTCTTTTCCATAAGGTATTTAATAGTAGCATGATCAGTGTGAATAGTTACTTTAGAATCAACAATATAAGGTCTGAACTTATCACAAGCAAATACAACTACTAAAAGCTCTTTTTCAGTAGTAGCATAATTTCTTTGAGCATTGTCTAGAGTCTTACTAGCATAATGAATAACATTTAATTTCTTATCAACTCTTTGCCCTAGAACAGCACCTACAGCATAATCACTAGCATCGCACATAATTTCAAAGGGTAAAGTCCAATCAGGTGGCTGAACAACAAGTGCAGAGACCAATGCTTTCTTAAGTATTTCAAATGCTTATACACAATCATCATCAAAGACAAATGGTATATCTTTTTGCAATAAATTAGTCAGAGGCCGAGAAATTTTTGAGAAGTCCTTAATGAACCTCCTGTAAAATCCGGCGTGACCAAGGAAACTTCTTATACCTTTGATGTCCTTGGGACATGGCATATTTTCAATAGCATCGACCTTTGCTTTATCAACTTCAATACCTCTTTCAGAAACTTTATGCCCCAAGACAATACCTTCATTAACCATAAAGTGGCACTTTTCCCAATTCAAGACAAGATTAGTTTCTTCACATCTCTGCAAAACTCAATCAAGATTGCTCAAGCAATCATCAAAAGAAGATCCATAGACGGAAAAGTCGTCCATGAAAACCTCACAAATCTTTTCACAAAAGTCAGAGAATGTAGCCATCATGCATCTTTGAAAGGTAGCAGGTGCATTACATAAACCAAAAGGCATACATCTATAAGCAAAGGTACCAAAAGGGCATGTAAAAGTAGTATTTGATTGATCTTTAGCCGACACAGGTATTTGAGAGAAACCAGAATAACCATCTAGAAAGCAATAGTGTTATGTTTGCATAATCTTTCTAGCATTTGATCAATAAAAGGTAAGGGGTAATGATCTTTCTTAGTAGCTTTATTTAATTTGCGGAAACCAATTACCATCCTATAACCCGTGACAATTCTTTGTGGAATCAACTCATCTTTATCATTAGGAACAACAGTAATACCTCCCTTCTTAGGGACACAATGGACAGGACTTACCCACTGACTATCAGCAACGGGATAAATTATACCTGCCTCCAGAAGCTTGAGTATTTCTTTTCTTACCACTTATTTCATTTTAGGATTCAAACGTCGTTGAGGATCACGAACTGGTTTGGCATCTGCTTCCAAATTTATTTTATTTTGACATAGAGTGGGACTAATGCCCTTAAGATCATCAAGAGTATATCCAATAGTAGCAAGATGCTTCTTTAGAGTTTTCAATAATCTTTCTTCTTCATGCTCTGAAAGGTTAGCACTAATAATAACAGGATATATCTTCTTTTCATCAAGATAAGCATATTTAAGATTATCAGGCGAAGGTTTAAGCTCAAGCACGGGATCAACCTTGGGTGGAGGAGGATCCCCTAAAATTTCAACAGGCAAATTGTGTTGCAGAATAGGTTCCTGTTTAAAGAATACTTCATCCATTTCCCTTCTTTCATTCATGAACATATCATTTTCATGGTCTAGCAAATAGTGTTCTAAAGGATCACTAGGAGGTACGGCAATACAAGCAAGACCAATAATCTCATCCTTACTAGGTAATTCTTCCTCACGATGTTGTTTACTAAATTTAGAGAAATTAAACTCATGAACCATATCATCCAAGCCAATAGTAACAACATTCTTTTCGCAATCTATCCTAGCATTAATAGTGTTCAAGAAGGGTCTACCAAATATAATGGGACAAAAGCTATCTTGCGGAGAAGTAAGAACAAGAAAATCAGTAGGATATTTAGTTTTCCCACACAAGACTTCAACATCTCTAACAATTCCAATTGGTGAAATAGTATCTCTATTGGCAAGTTAAATTGTGACATCAATACCTTCTAACTCAACAGGTGCAATTTCATTCTTAATTTCTTCATATAAAGTATGCGGTATAACACTCGCACTCGCACCCATATCACATAAGCCATGATAACAATGATCTCCTATTTTAACAGAAATAACAGGCACGCCTACCACAGGTCTATGTTTATCTTTAGCACAAGGTTTAGCAATTCTAGCAGTTTCACCTTCGAACTGAATAACATGCCCATCAATATTATCAGACAAGAGATCTTTAACAATAGCAATATTAGGTTCTACTTTAACTTACTCAGGAGGTGTATAAGTTCTAATATTGCTTTTACGAACAACAGTTGAAGCTTTAGCATGATCCTTTACTCTAACAGGGAAAGGTGGTTTCTCAACATAAGAAGTAGGAACAATAGGATCATTATAAGTGACAGTCTTTTCTTCAACTTTAATAGGTGCAGCTACTTTTACTTCTATGGGAGGATGATATTTAAACCACTTCTTCTTAGGGAGATCAACATAAGTAGCAAAAGATTCACAGAAAGAAGCTACTATCTCAGAGTCAAGTCCATATTTAGTGCTAAACTTACGGAAAATATCGGTGTCCATAAAAGATTTAACACAATCAAACTTAGGTGTCATACCTGACTCCTTACCTTCGTCGAGGTCCCAGTCTTCAGAGTTGCGTTTAATTCTATCCAATAAATTCCATTTAAATTCAATAGTCTTCATCATAAAAGAGCCAGCACAAGAAGTATCGAGCATGGTGCGATTGTTTTCAGAAAGCCGAGCATAAAAACTTTGCATAATTATTTCTCTCGAGAGCTCATGATTGGGGCATGAATATAACATTGATTTAAGCCTCCCCCAAGATTGAGCGATGCTTTCTCCTTCGCGAGGCCAGAAATTATATATATAATTGCGATCACGATGAACAAGATGCATAGGGTAATACTTTTGATGAAATTCCAATTTCAATCTTTTATAGTCCCATGATCTCATATCATCACATAGCCTATACCATATCAATGCGTCTCCCTTCAAAGATAAAGGGAAGACCTTCTTCTTAGCAACATCATCGGGTATACCTGCAAGCTTAAATAATCCACAAACTTCATCCAAATAAAGTGCTCATCAGGATGCTTTGTTCCATCTCCTGTAAAAGGGTTAGCTAGCAGTTTTTCCATCATACCCGAGGGAAATTCAAAAGGAGTTTCATTTTCAATAGGTTCAGTAGGTTGAGGAGAAACTCTTTGCTCTACTGGATGGGGTGAAGATACCCCGAACAAGCCCCTCAGAGAATTACTTTCCATAGTAACAAGTGACAGTAAATTTCAGCACACTATATAAATTTTTCCTTACCAAATTCCACCTACCAAAGGCGCTACACTCCCCGGCAACGGTGCCAGAAAAGAGTCTTGATGACCCACAAGTATACGGGATCTATCATAGTCCTTTCAATAAGTAAGAGTGTCGAACCCAACGAGGAGCAGAAGAAAATGATAAACAGTTTTCAGCAAGGTAATCTCTGCAAGTACTGAAATAAGTGGTAACAGATAGTTTTGTGATAAGATAAATTGTAATGAGCAACAAGTAACAAAAGTAAATAAAGTGCAGAAAGGTGGCCCAATCCTTTTTGTAGCAAAGGACAAGCCGGAACAAACTCTTATATAAGGAAAAGCGCTCCCGAGGACACATGGGAATATCATCAAGCTAGTTTTCATCACGTTCATATGATTCGCGTTCGATACTTTGATAATTTGGTATGTGGGTGGACCGGTGCTTGGGTGATGTTATTACTTTAACAAGCATCCCACTTATGATTAACCTCTATTGCAAGCATCCGCAACTACAAAAAAAGTATTAAGGTAAACCTAACCATAGCATGAAACATGTGGATCCAAATCAGCCCCTTACGAAGCAACGCATAAACTAGGGTTTAAGATTCTGTCACTCTAGCAACCCATCATCTACTTATTACTTCCCAATGCCTTCCTCTAGGCCCAAATAATGGTGAATTGTTATGTAGTCGACGTTCACATAACACCACTAGAGGCTGGACAACATACATCTTATCAAAATATCAAACGAATACCAAATTCACATGACTACTAATAGCAAGACTTCTCCCTTGTCCTCAGGAACAAACGTAATTACTCACAAAGCATATTCATGTTCATAATCAGAGGGGTAATAATATGCATATAGGATCTGAACATATGATCTTCCACCAAATAAACCAACTAGCATCAACTACAAGGAGTAATCAACACTACTAGCAACCTACTAGCACCAATCCCGGACTTTGAGACAAGAATTGGATACAAGAGATGAACTACGGTTTGGAGATCAGATGGTGCTGGTGAAGATGTTGATGGAGATTGCCCTCTCCCGATGAGAGGAGCGTTGGTGATGACGATTGAGGGAGTCCTGGATTAGGGGTCTCCGGACAGCCGGACTCTATCCTTTGGCCAGACTGTTGGACTATGAAGATACAAGATTGAAGACTTCGTCTCGTGTCCGGATAGGACTCTACTTGGCGTGGAAGGCAAGCTAGGCAATACGGATATGGATATCTCCTCCTTTGTAACTGACCTTGTGTAACCCTAACCCTCTCCGGTGTCTATATAAACGGGAGGGTTTTAGTCCGTAGGACACAACAACCACAACATACAATCATACCATAGGCTAGCTTCTAGGGTTTAGCCTCTCCGATCTCGTGGTAGATCTACTCTTGTACTACCCATATCATCAATATTAATCAAGCAGGACGTAGGGTTTTACCTCCATCAAGAGGGCCCGAACCTGGGTAAAACAGTGTGTCCCTCGTCTCCTGTTACCATCCGGCCAAGACGCACAGTTCGGGACCCCCTACCCGAGATCCGCCGGTTTTGACACCGACATTGGTGCTTTCATTGAGAGTTCCTCTGTGTCGTCACCTTTAGGCCCGATGGCTCCTCCGATCTTCAACAACGATGCGGTCCAGGGTGAGACCTTTCTCCCTGGACAGATCTTTGTATTCAGCAGCTTTGCACTGCGGGCCAATTCGCTTGACCATCTGGGGCAGATTGAAAGTTACGCCCCTGGCCACCAGGTCAGGTTTGGAAGCTTAAACTACACGGCAGATATCCGTGGAGATTTGATCTTCGACGGATTCGAGCCTCTGCCTTGTGCGCCACGAGGTCACAATGAGCATGACTTAGCTCTCCCATCGGACAGTGTTAAGGAGATCGCACCGGCATCCGCTTCGACCCTCAATTCGGAGCCAGTTGCGCCTTCCGCGGATGGGTGGATGGACCCCGCCACGGAGGCCTTACCCTCAGCGGCGATCAAGCCGAACATCGACCTTGCCTTGCATGAGAGCCGTGTTGTTAAACTGCTGGATCCTTCTCCGGCCACGGACTCCAAACGGCCTGCGCCCGTTCCTATCGAATCCGATTGGGCGCCAATCATGGAGTTTACCTCCGCGGATATTTTTCAGCACTCTCCCTTTGGCGACATACTGAACTCATTAAGGTCTCTCTCCTTGTCAGGAGGATCCTGGCCGAACTATGTTCGACAGGACTGGGATGCGGACGACGAAGAAATTCGACGCCCACCCACCACCCACTTAGTAGCCACTGTCGATGACTCAACCGACATGCTCGACTTCGACTCCGAAGACATCGACGGTATGGACGACGATGCGGGAGGCGAAGAGGAACCACCGCCCACAGGGCACTGGACGTCCACCTCATCACATGACGTATACATGGTGGACACACCAAAAGAAGACGACAACGAGGAACGGAAGGACGCAACGAAGGCTTGTCCCCTCGAGAAGCAGTCAAAGCGGCGGTGTAAGCACCGCCCCAAATCCCGCCTCGGCAGAAATAACAATCATACAGACCCAGCGTTGGAACAGGGCGAACCACTGCCGGACCACGACAATACGAAGAATCAAACCAAACAAACCGATTCTGTCAAGGATAATAGTCCAGAGGACATAACACCAGACAGACGCCCGGAGCAACAAAATGCCCATCAAAGGCTTGTTTCCACCGCTAGGAGTCTAAAAAAGCAGAAGCAAAGGCTCAAGGCTGCGCAGGACACACTCCAAATCAGATGGAGCAAAGTACTCAACACAGCAGCGAAGTATGGCGGTAATCGCCCCACCAAGAGCTACCCAAAGCGAAAGCTGCTACCTAAATTCGATGAGGAGGCCTTAGACCCCATGCAACCAAAAATTAAAACAGCCACCTGGCCGGATAGACGACCTCACGGCCAACATAGAGCGGCAAGCAATGCCGCACAAAAGACAATACGTGATCCACGCGAGGGCTCGCATCAAAAGGATGGCGCAACCAGATCCATCTATGGACCACGCAAGCGCGCCCCAACATACGATGCAACACACCAAACATCCGAACACCACGGCACACCCAGATACAGGGGCGCCGCACACCCCCTATGTTTCACCGATGAGGTGCTGGACCATGAATTTACAGAGGGATTCAAACCCGTAAACATAGAGGCATATGACGGAACAACAGACCCTGGGGTATGGATTGAGGACTATATCCTCCACATCCATATGGCTCGAGGAGACGATCTCCACGCCATTAAATACTTACCCCTCAAACTCAAAGGGCCAGCTCAGCACTGGCTTAAAAGCCTCCCAGAAAACTCCATTGGAAGCTGGGGAGAGCTCGTAGATGCTTTTCGGGCAAATTTTCAAGGGACTTATGTCCGACCCCCGGATGCGGACGATTTGAGTCATATAACTCAACTGCCCAGAGAGTCAGCCCGAAAGCTTTGGAACAGGTTTCTTACTAAGAAGAAACAAATAGTTGACTGTCTGGACGCCGAAGCCTTGGCAGCTTTTAAGCATAGCGTCCGCGACGAATGGCTTGCCAGACACCTCGGCCAAGAAAAGCCGAGAACAATGGCAGCATTAACAAGCCTCATGACCCGCTTTTGCGCGGGTGAGGACAACTGGCTAGCCAGATGCAGCACCAGCGACCCAAGCACATCCGAAGCTAGAGATGAAAACGGGAAATCACGATGCAGCAAAAATAATAAGCGTCGGAATAAAGAAGACAGCCCGAAGAGCACGGCGGTAAACGCCGGATTCAGAAGCTCTCGGCCAGGTCAGCAAAAGCCGCCCTCTAAAGGCGCCAGAGATGAATTGTCCAGCCTGAACAAAATTCTGGACCAAGTATGTCAGATCCATAGCACCCCTGGTAAACCCGCTAATCATACCCACAGAGAATGTTGGGTCTTCAAGCAGTCCGGCAAGCTCAACGTCGTACACAAGGGGGAGGATACACGAAGCGAAGATGAGGATGAGCCTCTCAAGCAAGACACTGGGGAACAAAAGAAGTTTCCATCATAAGTCAAAACAGTCAACATATTACACGTGATCAAGGGAAGCAAAGCAGCCCTCCCAAATAAATATGCCCAAGGGCCTATCACCACGAAATCTTGTCAATGGTCGTCTCAACCGGTCACTTTCGACCATCGTGATTACTCAGCAAGTATCCGGTGGGCAGGATGGGTTTCCCTGGTATTAGACCCAATAATTGACGGATACCACTTCACACGAGTCCTGATGGATGGTGGCAGCAGTTTAAACCTGATATACCAGGATACAATCCACGAAATGGGGATAGACCCAACGAAAATTTGCCATAGCAACACTACCTTTAAAGGAGTAACGCCAGGCCCAAGGGCTCACTGCACGGGCTCCCTGCTACTAAAGGTTATATTCGGCTTCCCCGATAACTCCCGTAGTGAACATTTAACCTTCCACATTGCTCCATTCCAAAGCGGTTATCAAGCACTACTTGGACGCGAAGCTTTTGCTCGCTTTAATGCAATACCACATTACACTTCCCTCACGCTCAAGATGTCCGGTCCATGTGGCATCATTTAAATGAACGGAAATATTAAGCGATCTTTGCGCACCGAAGAGAATGCGACTGCCTTGGCAGCCGCACACTAAAAATGGCCTCACCAACTAAAGCATTTGATAGGTCGTCAAGACCACGGACGCGGTTAGGCGAGTCCGGTGCTACTATATGTAATTTGTACCGGATTGATGTCCACACCCCTATTACAAATACAAGGGGATCAACATGCGCAGACAAGTGGCAATTTCTACTCATTTTTAGTTATACATGGTTTCTTTAAAAACTATCTTTTTGCACGACAACTTTTTCACCTAAGTTCCTCTCTTTTACAAATGATCATCGTGCTACACCCATCTAGGATACGGCACAACACAGACACAGGCGCAGACGTGTAGCAGGGACCCGCTCCAAGGATTCTTTTTAGATTAAGACCCTGCGTAAACCTTTTTTACTGTCTCTTGTTGATACACATCCCTCGAATTCTCGGTACAATTGAGAAGGATGCTGACATCTTGGCATGTGGCCACGTCAGAATAATGCACGTACCTAGACACAAGGGGCTTCTTACAAGGGCACTATTTAGGCCCGGTTTATACCATAAAGACCGAATACCTTAGGGAGTGTTCGGCATCGTGAGTTTGGCCTTATATGCATCAGCTCCGAATCATTGTCTTTGGTCAAATGTTGGGTTTGCCCGGCTCCTGTGTTCTGGTGCCTTACGTTCCGCTTTATCAGCTAAGGCAGCACCAGGAGAACTACTGCGATTGTGCCCTCGTTCATCCGGACGAGCACCTCAGTAGAGAAAGCCGAAAACTGACTGTCATGATATAGCGTGAGACTGGTCAACCACTCGATGACCTATCGGAATGTTAGAATTCCTCCACCTTAACGAAGGGCCGTTTTCCGGCCAGGCATGTATGCACCCCGAGATCGGGAGAGTGCGGAGCCACCAGGGGCTATCTAGTAGCCCCACTGTCAAACTCCTATGGCTAAGTGAAAGTGTTAAAGCATTATAGTCCGGTTGCCTCGTTCGCTGCGCTATCACCTCCTTAATAGGACCAAGACGTTGGGTTAAGTGTGAACACGCATTTTTCTGCGAACACCTCTACATTATATGTGTGGGGGCTGAAGCCGACGACCGCAATCTTTCAGGTTATACACATGTATACATAAACGGCCACACAGGAGGCATCATATTACTTTCAGGCAAAAGTATAAACATAGCCTTACTATATTTCGTAAAAACATTGTGTTTACAATGGGAATACATGTCATTCAAACATAATATTCTTCGAGAACTGGGACTCTATCAAACAAGCACCCTCAAGAATTTCTTCAAAATAGTGCTCGGCAGCTACTCGGCCTATGGCCGAACCTTGCGCCACAACAGTGGTAGCATCCATCTCCGCCCAGTATGCCTTGACATGGGCAAAGGCCATCCGCGAGCCTTCTATGCACGCCAACCTCTTCATCGCATTGATGCGCGGCACCGCACCAAGGAACTGCTACACTAAGCTGAAATAGTTGTTTGGCTTCGGCTTCTCCGGCCAAAAATGATCTACAACAGACCTCATGGCGAGTACGGACAACCTATTGAGTTCGGCCCATTTGGCTAGCTGATCAGTCAAGGGAAGCGGACGCTCTGGAATGTTGAATTGCGACCAGAACAGCTTGTCCACTTCACGATCTGATTGATCTTGGAAGTATTCAACCGCATCGACAGCGCTCGCCGCCAGGTCCATATATGCGTCTGCCGAACTCCACAGCCGATCCAGAGGGGCATACCGCGGATCTCTAAACTTCCTCCGCAGCAGAAAGGGCTTCCCAGCCGCAATATCCCCGGCTTCACGCAGCTCCTCCTTCTTCACCCTCATAGCAGAGCGACTGTCTTTGGTCGCCATAGTGGCCTTCTCAAGGTCCGCTGCCTTCACTCGGTTCTCTTCTTCAAGGACCTGGCAACGGTCGGCAGTGCCTTTTAATTCTACGGCCATCTTGTCCATATTTTCTTTGCTTTCACAATGGGCGGCCTTTTCGGCTCTTAACTCTTCGGCCGCCTTCAAAGCAACCGCATTACTAACCCTCGCTTGTTCCTTGGCTCGGGCGAGTTCCGCCCGAAGGGTCTCCACGGTGGCAGCTCCGTCTGCAGTCAAAACATATTAAAATACTGACATCATGCTGCTCTTATTCTGTGACATTCACCAGAAAACATTACTTACCCTATAATTTGTCAAGCCGCTTGTTAACAAGCTCAATGTCGGCGTCTGCCGCATCCAGTTGCCGCTTTAATTCGGCAAACTCACTAGTCCGGCTAGCCACCGGAGCTTCCACCACCTGCACATAAAGGCAGTCTGGTTATTGCCTAGGACTATGATCCTCTGTTCGCCGCCGTTCTCGACGACAACCAGAGTCCCAGGGGCTACTATATGCACAGGGCACACCTAACATGTGCGGTACTATCACATATTATTTCACGTACCTCAAAGCCTGTTAGTAGACTCATAAAGGCTTCGTGTAATCCGCTTTCGGCGGACGAAATTCTTTCCATTAGCGTACGGTGTTCTTCTGAGATGGCCTCTCGCCCCAACAACTCCCTCAGAACGTCCGACCGCATACCAGACGATGCCGGACTCTTTTGTTTGCTCTCTTCGAGAGCCGGACGCTGGGGACTTCGGGGGACTATGGGATTATCTTCTGGCCTCACCGGATCCGAAGAGGCCCTCTGTGACGACACTTCGGGGTCGCCCGCTTCTTGAGCGGAGGAGTCCAGGGGAGGCGTTTCGCTCTCCATCATCTCTGGAAGAAGATCCCCCGAAGATGAGCTCAGCTGAGAAGGGCTAAGACCCGAACTGCAAGATATATGCGACGGTTATTTTCTCAGAAGAAAGATAGTATACCTTCACTATTAAAGTATTTCTTGGATCTCTTATGACTCGTTGGAGGGCTGATCCCCCCACGGACTTTGCGGCAAGAGCACCCCCCGAGGCAGGACCCTCTGTTGGAGACTTCTTCTCCCGTTTGGAGGCCTCGGCTTCCGGATCCTCGGAAGCAGTCCTCTTCCTCCCCCGGTTATCCTCCTTTATGGAGGCGCTCATTCCCTCGGTTGAAACGGGCAGTGATGGGGGCCCGCTTACGCCCATATTGTTCCCCCATGTATCTTCCTTCGAGGGCTCCAGGCAAGGTGCGAGCTCGAGCATCATTTCCAATACCGGATTTCCAAACCCTCGGGAAGGGGGGCCGAACACCGAATCATCTTCGCCTTTGTTAGCCAGTCCTGGTCAAAGAGCGATCTCTCAGAAATAACTTCATGATGAATAAAAGACGGTGTGTTCGGCTAGAGGATTACTTACTTGTTCGGCGGCGCGGTTACTGCTCAGGCCCACGTCCTCGGTAGTATCCGGACACTTTATTTGAGGTCCGAAGAATGACTTGTACATCTCCTCGTGCGTCAGGCCGAGGAAACTTTGAATGGCACGCGGTCCTTCTGGGTTGAACTCCCACAAGAGAAGGGGCCGGCGTTTGCAGGGCTGGACTTGATGGACCAGCATAACTTGCATTACCACAACCAAATTAAAATATCCCTCGAAGAGGTCTTGAATGCGGCTTTGCAGTATAGGCACGTCCTTGGCTGGACCCCAGCTCAGACCTCTGCTAATCCATGACATCAGTTGTGGTGGGGGGGGCGAGCGGAAAGCGGGAGCAGCCGCCCACTTGGCACTTCTGGGAGCCGTGATGTAAAACCACTCCCGTTGCCATAATCCGGACACCTCTGGAAAGAAACCTTTTGGCCACGGAGCTCCTGCCATCTTGCCTATTGACGCACCTCCGCACGCTGCATGTTGCCCCTCGATCATCTTCGGCTTCACTTCAAAGGTCTTGAGCCACAGGCCGAAGTGAGGGGTAATGCAGAGGAAGGCCTCACACACGACAATAAATGTTGAGATGTGGAGAAAGGAGTCCGGAGCTAGATCGTGGAAATCTAGCCCGTAATAGAACATCAAACCCCTGACGAAGGGATCCAAAGTGAGGCCTAGGCCTCGGAGGACGTGGGAGACGAACACGACGTTCTCGTTGGGTTCAGGAGTAGGGACGACCTGCCCTCGAGCAGGCAGCCGATGCGAAACCTCGGCGGTCAGGTATCTGGCCTCCCTCAACTTCTTGATATCCTCTTCCGTGACGGATGAGGGCATCCACCGGCCTTGAAGGCTGGATCCAGACATGATTGAAGATCCGGAGCACCTGACCTAGGCTTTGGGTCTTAGAACTCAAGGCGGGGGAGGGGTTCGATTGAGCATGAGAGGGAAAAAGCAAAAACCTTGTCCCTTTATAAAGAGGGTGAATATCAAGCGTCCTCTCCGTAGCCGTTTGGGACTTGCCTATAATCTAGGAGTCCTAGACGCGGTTGGGTTACCCACGACCGTATTAATGAGAATCCCGTAATTGAGGGAACATGATCTCTGCTTTGACAAGACGTGTCAAGAAACCGCCTCGCGTTATGTGTGGAGCTGGTTGAAGAAAAACGGTTCGAATAAGCACCGGGCCATGGCATAATGTCATGTTGCCAAAACATGTCAGCAGATTAAGATTTGTGTAAATATTATTCTCTCTACGGTGGTATGTGGAACTTATTTTGCAGGGCCGGACACTATCCTTGTATTCAAATTCTTCCGTGGTGTATTCGGAGGAGGAACCCGCCTTGCAATGCCGAAGAAAATACTGCGCGCCGGACTCATCGTCATTGAAGCCTAGTTCAGGGGCTACTGAGGGAGTCCTGGATTAGGGGGTCTCCGGACAGCCGGACTCTATCCTTTGGCTGGACTGTTGGACTATGAAGATACAAGATTGAAGACTTCGTCTCGTGTCCGGATGGGACTCTACTTAGCGTGGAAGGCAAGCTAGACAATACGGATATGGATATCTCCTCCTTTGTAACCGACCTTGTGTAACCCTAACCCTCTCCGGTGTTTATATAAACCGGAGGGTTTTAGTCCGTAGGACACAACAACCACAACATACAATCATACCATAGGCTAGCTTCTAGGGTTTAGCCTCTCGGATCTCGTGGTAGATCTACTCTTGTACTACCCATATCATCAATATTGATCAAGCAGGACGTAGGGTTTTACCTCCATCAAGAGGGCCTGAACTTGGGTAAAACAGTGTGTCCCTCGTCTCCTGTTACCATCCGGCCTAGACGCACAGTTCGGGACCCCCTACCCGATATCCGCCGGTTTTGACACCGACAACGATGGTGATGATTTCCCCCTCCCGGAGGGAAGTATCCCCGGCAGAAAAGCTCTGCCGGAGCTCTAGATTGGTTCCGCCAAGGTTCCGCCTCGTGGCGGCGGAGTCTCGTCCCGAAAAGTTCCTTCCTATTTTTTTCTCATCGGAAGACTTCATATAGGAGAAGATGGACGTCGGAGAGCCACCAGGGGGCCCACGAGGTAGGGGGCGTGCCCTAGGGGGGCGCCCCCCACCCTCGTGAGCAGGGTGTGAGCCCCCTGGCCTTCATCTTTGGCGAGGATTTTTCTTTATTTATTTTAAGATGTTCTGTGGAGTTTCAGGACTTTTGGAGTTGCGCAGAATAGGTCTCTAATATTTGCTCCTTTTCCAGCCCAGAATTCCAGCTGCTGGCATCCTCCTTATGTAAACCTTGTAAAATAAGAGAGAATAGCCATAAGTATTGTGACATAAAGTGAAATAACAGTCCATAATGCAATAAATATCGATATAAAAGCATGATGCAAAATGGACGTATCAGTTAACAAGACTTGATCAACCTTGTTAATGGATTCCTTTTAATGATCATGAGATGGATGAAGTTAGAAAGCACAACCTTCTGTGCCCTCCTTTTACTTTCTGTTATTTATATTAAATAAAGTAAAAATTGTATTTTCTATCTGTTATCTGAATTATCCGTGCAATATAAAAATACGCCGAAAATAAAAGTTCTCCAAATGCCCTATAATTTAAATATGATTTTTTCTGGAATATTTGAGAATATTTGGCGCTGAGAACACGGCAGGGGGGCATCCACCTGGCCACGAGGGTGGAGGGCGCGCCCCTGCCTCGTGGGCCCACGGTGGCCCCCCCCTGCACCCACACACTCCTTCTTCCTCCCACAAACACCATTATCCAGCTCAAGCACGAGTTCTAGCTCATTTTGCTGCGATTTTTGATCTCCTTGCTCAAAGCACCTCTCACAAAACTGTTTTGGGGGATTGTTCCTTGGTATGTGACTCTTCCATTGGTCCAATTAGTTTTTGTTCTAGTGCTTTATTCATTGCAAATTTGTGCTGCCTAGGTGACCATGTTCTTGAGCTTGCATGTCAAATTTATATGGTTCCAAGTAGTTCTAATGCATGATACAGGCTCTAGGCACTTGTAGGAGTAGTTGCTATCAACTTTGTTGAGTTTGGTTTACTTTTATTTGAAGTTACTAAAAAATTCAGAAAGTTTTCAGAGGAATAAATATGTTTAGGAAAATGTACCAAGGTGGTTCTTTAAGGAAACAAGGACCCAGGCTTGCAATGTGTGATGCTGATGATGAGCCACCAAGGGACGCTCCAGTGCGGTCTTGTGAATGGCCTTCAGAAGACTTCATGGATCGAGCAGGAATTAAGGAAGAATTTAACGCATATTTATGTAATGCTGATCGTGTGAGCTTCAAGGCAGAAAAATGCCGTCAGTACCACTATTTCACTAGTTCCTTTGTGAGGAGGTTTGAATTTTCATCTTCACATAATTCTCAAACTTTCCTGTTTGATCTTTATGAAAATTCTTACACTATGGACTTAGAGGACTTTACCACTGCTTGCAAACTTCCACAATGGGGTAGTGCTAGTGAACCTCGCAAATCTGAATTTAGAGATTTTCTTGGTAGTATAACTGTGGGGGGATCTAGAGATATAGCACAAGCTACCATAGGGAGCATTCGCTTTCCTGCTATACATTATTTTGCTCTCTTCATAGGTAGATGCATTAACGGTAAAGATGAAGCATGTCACATGTGTGTCCCTGACCTCAGTATTCTTAGGAGTGATGTCTTAGGAGATAAATCTTATAATTTGGGAGCTATTGTTGCATGTAGGTTGCATCTTAATAGATTTAATGGAGACTTCTTTGGTGGCATTTATGCAACCCGCATAGCTAATTTTCTTGGTATAACCATACGTGAGGATGATATTGAGTTGCCTGCTGCTTATTTGGATTATGAGGCTATGGTTCGTCATCAGTTTGTTGAGATGAACGATCAGTTCCTCCAGTACCGACTAATCTTTGACAGACGGTGCACCTATCACGTCGCTCTCCCTGCTTCTACTTTCTTTGATTTTTCACGCAAAATGGAGATATTTTATAACCAGAGAGGAGGCAGAAGAGTATAAGAGGAGGGCTGAGATAGCTCGCCTCCAAGCTGCAGCCCATGATGCAATGACTGCTGCAACTCAGTATGACCCCAACTACAACTTTGGATATCCGCCAGGACATCCGTGGCATTAGACCAACTTAGGCCAAAAGCCTAAGCTTGGGGGAGTACGTATTTCCCACCGACATTACATTTATGTTCACACACTCATTGCTAGATGTCGGTGCTCATACTTTTTCATTGTAATGTCCATGCTAGTTTATTTTCTCTTTTTATGCTTTCTTCTTGTGTGTTTAATAAACATTAAGAAAAACAAAAAAAATTAGTTGTAGCTTTAGCTAGTTTTAATTTCCATGCTTGTAATAGTAATTAAAAAGAAAACCCAAAAAGATTGCATGTTCTTCTTTTTGCTTGTTGGGAGCTTTCCCGTGTAAATAGCTCTATTTCTTTTCTTTTCTTTAGGGGTCGATAGGAGAAGACCATGATTAAATTTTTGAAGTGGCTCTTATATGCATTATTGTTGATCTGACAAAACAGCCCATATTGCCTTGTCTTCTCCTATTTATTGAATGCTTGCAGATTCCAGCTTAGTCCAATGCACGTGCACTATTATTATTATCCACATCGTTCGGTCGTGCAACTGAAAGGCAATTATGACGATATATGATGAACTGATTGAGCTGGGAGAAGCTGGTATGAACTCGACCTCTCTTGTTTTTGTAAATATGATTAGTTCATTGTTCCTGATTCAGCCTATTATGAATAAACATGTTTGCGATGACAATTAGAGATCATAGTTTCTTATGCCATGCTTAATTATCTAGGAGCTTATAATGGTTTACCTTGCGTGCCAACATGCTATTAAAATGGTTGTGGTGTGGTATGATAGGGTGGTATCCTCTTTTGAATGATTCGAGTGGCTTAACTTGGCACATGTTCACGCATGTAGTTGAAACAAAATCAACATAGCCTCTACGATATTTATGTTCATGGTGCATTATATCCTACTCATGCTTGCATTCGGTGTTGATTAATTTTAATGCATGTTCATGACTATTGTCGCTCTCTAGCTGGTTGCTTCCCAGTCTTTTTCTAGCCTTCACCTGTACTAAGCGGGAATACTGCTTGTGCATCCAATTCCATAAACCCCAAAGTTATGCCATATGAGTCCACCATACCTACCTATATACGGTATCTACCTGCCGTTCCAAGTAAATTTGTATGTGCCAAACTCTAAACCTAAAAATAAACATTATGTTTTCTATACTCGAATATCTCATGTATCAACTAGGGTTGTTCGTATCTTCCATGTTAGGCGGGTTATTCTCAAGAGGAGTGGACTCCACTCCTCACTCACGAGAAAGTGGCTGGTCACCGGGATGCCCAGTCCCATGCTTTATGCAAATCAAATCAAAATAATTGCAAACAAAACTCCCCCTGGGACTCTTGTTAGTTGGAGGCACTCGTTGTTTCGAGCAAGCCATGGATTGATGCTTGTTGGTGGAGGGGGAGTTTAAACTTTACCATTCTGTTTAGGAACCGCCTATAATGTGTGTAGCATGGAAGATATCGCCATCTCTTGGTTGTTATGTTGACAATGAAGTATATTGCTCAAAATATTATTGATCTCTATTTCAAAACTGAGCTCTGACACCTCTACAAATCCCTGCTTCCCTCTGCGAAGGGCCTATCTATTTACTTTCATGTTGAGTCATCATCCTCTTATTAAAAAGCACCAGTTGGAGAGCACTACTGTCATTTGCATTCATTATTGTTAGTTTACATAGAGTATAACTTGACTGGATCTCTTTTACCATGAATTACAATGTCTAGTCAGTCCTTGATCTTTAAAGGTGCCCTGCATTTATGTTTTGCGGTCTCAGAAAGGGCTAGCGAGATACCATCTTCTTATATCATATTATGATTGTTTTGAGAAAATGTTGTCATGTGAGATTTATTATTATTTCTCGCTAGTTGATTATACCATTGACATGAGTAAACATGAGACCTAAGCATTATTGTGAATATGGTTAGTTTATAATCTTTGCTGAAAACTTTGAATGCTGACTTTACATATTTACAACAACAAGAGCAAACAGAGTTTGTAAAAGTTTTAATTTATCACTTTCAGTTTGTCAACTGAATTGCTTGAGGACAAGCAAAGGTTTAAGCTTGGGGGAGTTGATACGTCTCCATTGTATCTACTTTTCCAAACACTTTTGCCCTTGTTTTGGACTCTAACTTGCATGATTTGAATGGAACTAACCCGGACTGGCGTTGTTTTCAGCAGAATTGCCATGGTGTTATTTATGTTCGGGAACGTAGCAGAATTTTAAAATTTTCTACGCATCACCAAGATCAATCTATGGAGTCATCTAGCAACGAGGGAAAGAGGAGTGCATCTACATACCCTTATAGATCGCGAGCGGAAGCGTTCAAGAGAACGAGGTTGATGGAGTCGTACTCGTCGTGATCCAAATTGCCGAAGATCCAAGCGCTGAACGGACGGCACCTCCGTGTTCAACACACATATGGAGCGAGGACGTCTCCCGCGCCTTGATCCAGCAAGGAGGAGGGAGAGGTTGAGGAAGAGGGCTCCAACAGTAGCACGACGGCGTGGTGGTGGTGAAGCTGCAGTACTCCGGCAGGGCTTCGCCAAGCTCTTACGGAGGAGGAGAGGTGTTGGGGAGGGGAGGGGCTGCGCCTTGGATGTTGTGTGCAGCCCTCCCCTCACCCCTCTATTTATAGGGGAAGGGGGAAGGGGGCCGGCCCCCTCTAGATGAGATCTAGAGGGGGGGCGGCGGCCAAGGGGAGGGGGCTTGCCCCTCAAGCAAGGGGGCGCCCCCCCTTAGGGTTTCCCCCCAACCCTAGGCGCATGGGCCCTAGGGGGGTGTGGCGCCCCAGCCCACTTGGGCTGGTTCCCTTCTCCATACAGCCCATAAGGCCCTCCGGAAGAGGTGGCCCCTCCCGGTGGACCCCCGGAACCCCTCCGGTGGCCCCGGTACAATACCGATGTGCCCCCGAACCTATCCGGTGACCGTATGACAACTTCCCATATATAACTTTACCTCCGGACCATTCCGGAACTCCTCGTGACGTCCGGGATCTCATCCGGGACTCCGAAAAACATTCGGTAATCACATACGAGTCTTCCTAACAACCCTAGCATCACCGAACCTTAAGTGTGTAGACCCTACGGGTTCGAGAGACATGCAGACATGACCAAGACGACTCTTCGGTCAATAATCAACAGCGGGATCTGGATACCCATGTTGGCTCCCACATGCTCCACGATGATCTCATCGGATGAACCACGATGTCGAGCATTCAATCAATCCGTATACAATTCCCTTTGTCAATCGGTACGTTACTTGCCCGAGACTCGATCGTCGGTATCCCAATACCTTGTTCAATCTCGTTACCGGCAAGTCACTTTACTCGTACCGTAATGCATGATCCCGTGATCAACCACTTGATCACATTGAGCTCATTATGATGATGCATTACCGAGTGGGCCCAGAGATACCTCTCCGTCATACGGAGTGACAAATCCCAGTCTCGATTCATGCCAACCCAACAGACACTTTCGGAGATACCTGTAATGTACCTTTATAGTCACCTAGTTACGTTGTGACGTTTGGCACACCCAAGGCACTCCTACGGTATCCGGGAGTTGCACAATCTCATGGTCTAAGGAAATGATACTTGACATTCAGAAAAGCTACAGCAAACGAACTACACGATCTTTGAGCTATGCTTAGGATTGGGTCTTGTCCATCACATCATTCTCCTAATGATGTGATCCCGTTATCAATGACATCCAATGTCCATAGTCAGGAAACCATGACTATCTTTTGATCAACGAGCTAGTCGACTAGAGGCTCACTAGGGACGTGTTGTGGTCTATGTATTCACACATGTATTATGATTTCCGGATAACACAATTATAGCATGAACAATAGACAATTATCATGAACAAAGAAATATAATAATAACCATTTTATTATTGCCTCTAGGGCATATTTCCAATAGTCTCCCACTTGCACTAGAGTCAATATTCTAGTTACGTTGTGATGAATCGAACACCCATGCAGTGCTGGTGTTGATCATGTTTTGCTCTAGGGAGAGGTTTAGTCAACGGATCTGCCACATTCAGGTCCGTATGTACTTTACAAATCTCTATGTCTCCATTTTGAACACTTTCACGAATGGAGTTGAAGCAACGCTTGATATGCCTGGTCTTCCTGTGAAACCTGGGCTCCTTGGCAAGGGCAATAGCTCCAGTGTTGTCACAGAAGAGAGTCATCAGGCCCGACACATTGGGTATGACTCCTAGGTCGGTGATGAACTCCTTCACCCAGACTGCTTCTTGTGCTGCCTCTGAGGCTGCCATGTACTCCGCTTCACATGTAGATCCCGCCACAACGCTTTGCTTGCAACTGCACCAGCTTACTGCCCCACCATTCAAAATATACACGTATCCGGTTTGTGACTTAGAGTCATCCAGATCTGTGTCGAAGCTAGCATCGACGTAACCCTTTACGACGAGCTCTTCGTCACCTCCATAAACGAGAAACATTTCCTTGGTCCTTTTTAGGTACTTCAGGATATTCTTGACCGCTGTCCAGTGTTCCATGCCGGGATTACTTTGGTACCTTCCTACCAAACTTACGGCAAGGTTTACATCAGGTCTGGTACACATCATAGCATACATGATAGACCCTATGTCCGAGGCATAGGGGATGACACTCATCTTTTCTCTATCTTCTGCCGTGGTCGGGCATTGAGCCGTGCTCAATCTCGTACCTTCAATACAGGCAAGAACCCCTTCTTTGACTGATCCATTTTGAACTTCTTCAATATCTTGTCAAGGTGCGTACTCTGTGAAAGACCAATGAGGCATCTCGATCTATCTCTATATATCTTGATGCCTAATATATAAGCAGCTACTCCAAGGTCCTTCATTGAAAAACATTTGTTCAAGTAGGCCTTTATGCTTTCCAAGAATTCTATATCATTTCCCATCAACAGTATGTCATCCACATACAATATGAGAAATGATACAGAGCTCCCACTCACTTTCTTGTAAATGCAGGCTTCTCCATAAGTCTGCATAAACCCAAACGCTTTGATCATCTCATCAAAACGAATGTTCCAACTCCGAGATGCTTGCACCAGCCCATAAATCGAGCGTTGGAGCTTGCACACCTTGTCAGCATTCTTAGGATCGACAAAACCTTCCGGCTGCATCATATACAATTCTTCCTTAAGGAAACCATTAAGGAATGTCGTTTTGACGTCCATTTGCCATATCTCATAATCATAGAATGCGGCAATTGCTAACATGATTCGAACGGACTTCAGCTTCGCTACTGGTGAGAAAGTCTCATCGTAGTCAACCCCTTGAACTTGTCGATAACCCTTAGCGACAAGCCGAGCTTTATAGATGGTCACATTACCATCTGCGTCTGTCTTCTTATTAAAGATCCATTTATTTTCTATGGCTCGCCGATCAACGGGCAAGTCAGTCAAAGTCCATACTTTGTTTTCATACATGGATCCTATCTCGGATTTCATGGCTTCCAGCCATTTGACGGAATTCGGGCCCGACATCGCTTCTTCATAGTTCGAAGGTTCACCGTTGTCTAACAATATGATTCCCAAGACAGGGTTGCCGTACCACTATGGTGCGAAATGTGTCCTCATGGACCTACGAAGTTCAGTAGTAACTTGATCTGAAGTTTCATGATCATCATCATTAACTTCCTCTCTAGTCGGTGCAGGCACCTCGGGAACATTTTCTTGAGCTGCGCCACTTACCGGTTCAAGAGGTAATACTTCATCAAGTTCTACTTTCCTCCCACTTATTTCTTTAGAGAGGAACTCTTTCTCTAGAAAGGACCCACTCTTGGCAACAAAGATCTTGCCTTCGGATCTGAGGTAGAAGGTATACCCAATAGTTTCTTTAGGGTATCCTATGAAGACTCATTTTTCCGATTTCGGTTCGAGCTTTTCAGGTTGAAGTTTCTTGACATAAGCATCACATCCCCAAACTTTTAGAAACGACAGCTTAGGTTTCTTCCCAAACCATAATTCATACGGTGTCGTCTCAACGGATTTGGACGGTGCCCTATTTAAAGTGAATGCGGCAGTCTCTAAAGCATAGCCCCAAAATGACAGCGGTAAATCGGTAAGAGACATCATAGATCACACCATATCTAATAGAGTGCGATTACGACGTTCGGACACACCATTACGCTGAGGTGTTCCAGGCAGCATGAGTTGTGAAACTATTCCACATTTTCTTAAGTGTGTGCCAAATTCGTGACTCAGGTATTCTCCCCCACGATCTGATCGCAAGAACTTGATTTTCCTGTCACGTTGATTCTCAACCTCACTCTGAAATTCCTTGAACTTTTCAAAGGTCTCAGAGTTGTGTTTCATTAAGTAGACATACCCATATCTACTCAAGTCATCAGTGAGGGTGAGAACATAACGATAGCCACCGCGAGCCTCAACACTCATTGGACCGCACACATCAGTATGTATGATTTCCAATAAGTTGGTTGCTCGCTCCATTGTTCCTGAGAACGGAGTCTTGGTCATTTTACCCATGAGGCATGGTTCGCACGTGTCAAATGATTCGTAATCAAGAGACTCTAAAAGTCCATCTGCATGGAGCTTCTTCATGCGTTTGACACCTATGTGACCAAGGCGGCAGTGCCACAAGTATGTGGGACTATGATTATCAACCTTACATCTTTTGGTATTCACACTATGAATATGTGTAGCATTACGCTCGAGATTCATTAAGAATAAATCATTCACCATCGGAGCATGACCATAAAACATATCTCTCATATAAATAGAACAACCATTATTCTCGGATTTAAATGAGTAGCCATCTCAAATTAAACGAGATCCTGATACAATGTTCATGCTCAAAGCTGGCACTAAATAACAATTATTGAGGTTTAAAACTAATCCCGTAGGTAAATGTAGAGGTAGCGTGCCGACGGCGATCACATCGACCTTGGAACCATTCCTGACGCGCATCGTCACCTCATCCTTCGCGAGTCTCCGTTTATTCCGCAACTCCTGCTTTGAGTTACAAATGTGAGCAACCGCACTGGTATCAAATACTCAGGAGCTACTACGAGTACTGGTAAGGTACACATCAATTACATGTATATCACATATACCTTTAGTGTTGCCGGCCTTCTTGTCCGCTAAGTATTTGGGGCAGTTCTGCTTCTAGTGACCACTTCCCTTGCAATAAAAGCACTCAGTCTTGGGCTTGGGTCTATTCTTTGGCTTCTTCCCGGCAGCTTGCTTGCCGGGCACGGCAACTCCCTTGCCGTCCTTCTTGAAGTTCTTCTTACCCTTGCCTTTCTTGAACTTAGTGGTTTTATTCACCATCAACACTTGATGTTCCTTTTTGACTTCTACCTCTGCTGATTTCAGCATTGAATATACCTCAGGAATGGTCTTTTCCATCCTATGCATGTTGAAGTTCATCACAAAGCTCTTGTAGCTCGGTGGAAGCGACTGAAGGATTCTGTCAATGACTGCGTCATCCGGGAGATTAACTCCCAGCTGAGTCAAGCGGTTATGCAACCCAGACATTTTGAGTATGGGCTCACTGACAGAACTATTTTCCTCCATCTTACAACTGAAGAACTTGTCAGAGACTTCATATCTCTCGACCCGGGCATGAGCTTGAAAAACCATTTTCAGCTCTTCGAGCATCTCATATGCTCCGTGTCTCTCAAAACGCTTTTGGAGCCCCGGTTCTAAGCTGTAAAGCATGTCGCACTGAATGAGGGAGTAATCATCAGCACGTGACTGCCAAGCGTTCATAACGTCTTGGTTCTGTGGGACGGGTGCGTCACCTAGCAGTGCTTCTAGGACATAATCTTTCTTGGCAGCTATAAGGATGATCCTCAGGTTTCGGACCCAGTCCGTATAGTTGCTGCCATCGTCTTTCAGCTTGGTTTTCTCTAGGAACGCGTTGAAGTTGAGGACAACGTGGGCCATTTGATCTACAAGACATATTGTAAAGATTTAGACTAAGTTCATGATAATTAAGTTCATCTAATCAAATTATTCAATGAACTCCCACTCAGATAGACATCCCTCCAGTCATCTAAGTATAACATGATCCGAGTTAACTAGGCCGTGTCCGATCATCACGTGAGACGGACTAGTCAACATCGGTGAACATCTTCATGTTGATCGTATCTTATATATGACTCATGCTCAACCTTTCGGTCTTCTGTGTTCCGAGGCCATGTCTGTACATGCTAGGCTCGTCAAGTCAACATAAGTGTATTGCGTGTGTAAATCTGGCTTACACCCAGTGTATTCGAACGTTAGAATCTATCACACCCGATCATCACGTGGTGCTTCGAAACAACGAACCTTCGCAATGATGCACAGTTAGGGGGGACACTTTCTTGAAATTATTACGAGGGATCATCTTATTTAAGCTACCATCGTTCTAAGCAAATAAGATGTAAAACATGATAAACATCACATGCAATCAAATAGTGACATGATATGGCCATAATCATTTGCTCCTTTTGATCTCCATCTTCGGGGCTCCATGATCATCGTTGTCACCGGCATGACACCATGATCTCCATCATCATGATCTCCATCATCGTGTCTTCTTGAAGTTGTCTCGTCATCTATTACTTCTACTACTATGGCTAACGCTTTAGCAATAAAGTAAAGTAATTACATGACGTTTATGTTGACACGCAGGTCATAAATAAATAAAGACAACTCCTATGGCTCCTGCCGGTTGTCATACTCATCGACATGCAAGTCGTGATTCCTATTACAAGAACATGATCATCTCATACATCACATATATCATTCATCACATCCTTTGGCCATATCACATCACAAAACACTTGCTGCAAAAACAAGTTAGACATCATCTAATTGTTGTTGCAAGTTTTTACGTGGCTGCTATAGGATTCTAGCAAGAACATTTCTTACCTACGCCAAAACCACAACATGAATTGCCAATTTCTATTTACCATTCATAAGGACCCTGTTCATCGAATCCGATCTGACTAAAGTGGGAGAGACAGACACCCGCCACCCACCTTATGCAACTAGTGCATGTCAGTCGGTGGAACCGGTCTCACGTAAGCGTACGTGTAAGGTTGGTCCAGGCCGCTTCATCCCACAATGCCGCCGAATCAAGATAAGACTAGTAACGGCAAGATAATTGACAATATTGACGCCTAGAACTGCTTTGTGTTCTACTCGTGCTTAGTAACTACGCATAGACCTAGCTCTGATACCACTGTTAGGGAACGTAGCAGAATTTTAAAATTTTCTACGCATCACCAAGATCAATCTATGGAGTCATCTAGCAATGAGGGAAAGAGGAGTGCATCTACATACCCTTGTAGATCGTGAGCGGAAGCGTTCAAGAGAACGGGGTTGATGGAGTTGTACTCGTCGTGATCCAAATCACCGAATATCCTAGCGCCGAACGGACGGCACCTCCGTGTTCAACACACGTACGGAGCGAGGACGTCTCCCGCGCCTTGATCCAGCAAGGAGGAGGGAGAGGTTGAGGAAGAGGGCTCCAACAGCAGCACGACGGCGTGGTGGTGGTGAAGCTGTAGTACTCCGGCAGGGCTTCGCCGAGCTCTTACGGAGGAGGAGAGGTGTTGGGGAGGGGAGGGGCTGCGCCTTGGATGTTGTGTGCAGCCCTCCCCTCACCCCTCTATTTATAGGGGAAGGGGGAAGGGGGCCGGGCCCCTCTAGATGAGATCTAGAGGGGGGCGGCGGCCAAGGGGAGGGGGGCTTGCCCCCCAAGCAAGGGGGCGCCCCCCCTTACGGTTTCCCCCCAACCCTAGGCGCATGGGCCCTAGGGGGGTGTGGCGCCCCAGCCCACTTGGGATGGTTCCCTTCTCCATACAGCCCATAAGGCCCTCCGGAAGAGGTGGCCCCTCCCGGTGGACCCCCAGAACCCCTCTGGTGGCCCCGGTACAATACCGATATGCCCCTGAACCTTTCCGGCGACCGTATGACAACTTCCCATATATAAAACTTTACCTCCGGACCATTCCGGAACTCCTCGTGACGTCCGGGATCTCATCCGGGACTCCGAACAACATTCGGTAATCACATACAAGTCTTCCTAACAACCCTAGCGTCACCGAACCTTAAGTGTGTAGACCCTACGGGTTCGGGAGACATGCAGACATGACCGAGACGACTCTCCGGTGAATAACCAAGAGCGGGATCTAGATACCCATGTTGGCTCCCACATGCTCCATGATGATCTCATCGGATGAACCATGATGTCGAGGATTCAATCAATCCGTATACAATTCCATTTGTCAATCAGTATGTTACTTGCCCGAGACTCGATCGTCGGTATCCCAATACCTTGTTCAGTCTCGTTACCGGCAAGTCACTTTACTCGTACCGTAATGCATGATCCCGTGATCAACCACTTGATCACATTGAGCTCATTATGATGATGCATTACCGAGTGGGCCCAGAGATACCTCTCCGTCATACGGAGTGACAAATCCCAGTCTCGATTCGTGCCAACCCAACACACACTTTCGGAGATACCTGTA
Organism: Triticum dicoccoides; assembly: GCF_002162155.2. Classification (NCBI taxonomy): domain Eukaryota; kingdom Viridiplantae; phylum Streptophyta; class Magnoliopsida; order Poales; family Poaceae; genus Triticum; species Triticum dicoccoides. The sequence goes on along the minus strand of NC_041384.1, from coordinate 245,260,179 downwards.
ATGTACCTTTATAGTCACCCAGTTACGTTGTGACGTTTGGCACACCCAACGAACTCCTACGGTATCCGAGAGTTGCACAATCTCATGGTCTAAGGAAATGATACTTGACATTCAGAAAAGCTACAGCAAACGAACTACACGATCTTTGAGCTATGCTTAGGATTGGGTCTTGTCCATCACATCATTCTCCTAATGATGTGATCCCGTTATCAATGACATCCAATGTCCATAGTCAGGAAACCATGACTATCTTTCGATCAATGAGCTAGTCGACTAGAGGCTCACTAGGGACGTGTTGTGGTCTATGTATTCACACATGTATTACGATTTCCGGATAACACAATTATAGCATGAACAATAGACAATTATCATGAACAAAGAAATATAATAATAACCATTTTATTATTGCCTCTAGGGCATATTTCCAACAATTTATGTGCAGAAACAAAAGTTCTCGGAATGTCCTGAAACTTCACAGGGACTATTTTTGGAAATAATAAAAAATACTGGCAAAAGATCAAGACCAGGGGGCCACACCCTAGCCACGAGGGTGGGGCGCGCCTGCCCCCCTAGGCGCGCCCCCTACCTCATGGGCCCCCTGGAGCTCCTCCGACCTCAACTCCAACTCTGTATATTCGTGTTTGGAGAGAAAAAATCAAGGAGAAAGATTCATCGCGTTTTACGATACGGAGCCGCCGCCAAGCCCTAAACTCTCTCGGGAGGGCTGATCTGGAGTCCGCTCGGGCCTCCGGAGAGGGGAATCCGTCGCCATCGTCATTGTCATCATCCTCCATCACCAATTTCATGATGCTCACCGCCGTGTGTGAGTAATTCCATTGTAGGCTTCCTAGATGGTGATGGGTTGGATGAGATTTATCATGTAATCGAGTTAGTTTTGTTAGGTTTGATCCCTAGTATCCACTATGTTCTGAGATTGATGTTGCTATGACTTTGCTATGCTTAATGCTTGTCACTAGGGCCCGAGTGCCATGATTTCATATATGAACATATTATGTTTTCATGAATATATGTGAGTTCTTGATCCTATCTTGCAAGTCTATAGTCACCTACTATGTGTTATGATCCGGCAACCCCGAAGTGACAATAATCGGGACCACTTCCGGTGATGACCATAGTTTGAGGAGTTCATGTATTCACTATGTGTTAATGCTTTGGTCCGGTACTCTATTACAAGGAGGCCTTAATATCCCTTAGTTTCTGCTTGGAACCCGCTGCCATGGGAGGGTAGGACAAAATATGTCATGCAAGTTCTTTTCCATAAGCATGTATGACTATATTCGGAATACATGCCTACATTACATTGATGAATTGGAGCTAGTTCTGTGTGACCCTAGGTTATGACTGTTACATGATAAACCACATCCGGCATAATTCTCCATCACCGATCGATTGCCTACGAGTTTTCCATAAATTGTTCTTCGCTTATTTACTTTTCCGTTGCTATTGTTATCATCACTACAAAATACCAAAAACATTACTTTTGCTACTATTACTGTTGCTATCGTTACCACTACTATCATATTACTTTGCTACTTAATACTTTGTGGTAGATATTAAATTTCCAGGTGTGGTTGAATTGACAACTCAACTGCTAATACTTGAGAATATTCTTTGGCTCCCCTTGTGTCGAATTAATAAATTTGGGTTGAATACTCTACCCTCAAAACTGTTGCGATCCCCTATACTTGTGGGTTATCAGTTCTTGATCCTATCTTGCAAGTCTATAGTCACCTACTATGTGTTATGATCTGTTAACCCCGAAGTGATAATAATTGGGATACTTACCGGTGATGACCGTAGTTTGAGGAGTTCATGTATTCACTAAGTGTTAATGCTTTGGTCCGGTACTCTATTAAAAGGAGGCATTAATATCCCTTAGTTTCCAATAGGACCCCGCTGCCACGGGAGGGTAGGACAAAACATGTCATGCAAGTTCTTTTCCAGAAGCACGTATGACTATATTCGGAATACATGCCTACATTACATTGATGAACTGGAGCTAGTTCTGTGTCACCCTATGTTATAACGGTTGCATGAGGAATCGCATCCAACATAATTATCCATCACTGATCCATTGCCTACGAGCTTTTCACATATTGATCTTTGCTTAGTTACTTTTCTGTTGCCCCTATTACAATCACTACAAAACCAATACTGTTACTTTTGCCACCGTTACCGTTACTTACATATTACTTTCCTACTAAATACTTTGTTGCAAATATTAAGTTTTCTAGGTGTGGTTGAATTGACAACTTGGCTGCTAATACTTGAGAATATTCTTTGGCTCCCCTTGTTCAAATCAATAAATTTGGGTTGAATACTCTACCCTCGAAAACTGTTGTGATCCCCTATACTTGTGGGTTATCATGGAGATGGAGATCAAAGGCACAAGATGATGATGGCCATATCATGTCACATATTTTTATTGCATGTGAAGTTTATCTTTTATGCATCTTATTTTGCTTAGTACAGCGATAGCATTATAAGATCATCCCTCACTAAATTTCAAGGTATAAGTGTTCTCCTTGAGTATGAATCATTGCGGCAGTTCGTCGTGCCGAGACACCACGTGATGATCGGATGTGATATGCTCTATGTTCACATACAATGGGTGCAAGACAGTTTTGCACGTGCAGAATACTCGGGTTAAACTTGGCGAGCCTAGCATGCACAGACATGGCCTTGAAACACCGAGACCGAAAGGTTGAATGTGAATCATATAGTAGATATGATCAACGTAGAGATGTTCACCATTGAAAACTACTCCATCTCGCGTGATGATCGGACATGGTTTAGTTGATATCGATCACGTGATCATTTAGATGACTTGAGGGATGTCTATCTAAGTGGGAGTTCTTGATAATATGATTAGTTGAACTTAAATTTATCATGAACTTATTCCTGATAGTTTTTGCATATCTATGTTGTAGATCAATGGCCCATGCTACCATTCCCTTGAATTTTAATGTGTTCCTAGAGAAAACTAAGTTGAAAGATGATGATAGGAACTACAGGGACTGGGTCCGTAACTTGAGGATTATCCTCATTAATGCACAGAAGAATTACGTCCTTGATGCACCGCTAGGTGCAAAGCCTGCTGCAGGAGCAACTCCGGACATTATGAATGTCTGGCAAGCTAAATCTGATGACTACTCGATAGTTCAGTGTGCCATGCTTTACGCCTTAGAATCGAGACTTCAAAGATGTTTGAACGTCATGGAGCATATGAGATGTTCCAAGAGTTGAAGTTAATATTTCAAGCAAATGCCCGAGTTGAGAGATATGAAGTCTCCAACAAGTTCTATAGCTGCAAGATGGAGGAGAACCTTTCTGTCAGTGAACACATACTCAAAATGTCTGGGTACCGTGACCACGTGACTCAGCTAGGAGTTAATCTTCCGGATGATAGTGTCATTGACAGAGTTCTTCAATCACTGCCACCAAGCTATAAAGGCTTCGTGATGAACTATAATATGCAAGGGATGAACAAGATGATTCCCGAGCTCTTCGTAATGCTTAAGGCTACGGAGGTAGAAATCAAGAAGGAGCATCAAGTGTTGATGGTTAACAAGACCACTAGTTTCAAGAAAAAGGGCAAAGGAAAGAAGGGGAACTTTAAGAAGAATAGAAATAAAGTTGCTGCTCCTGGGAAGAAGCCCAAGTCTGGACCTAAGTCTGAAACTGAGTGCTTCTACTGCAAAGGGACTGGTCACTGGAAGCGGAACTGCCCCAAGTATTTGGCGGATAAGAAGGATGGCAAAGTGAAAGGTATATTTGATATATATGTTATTGATGTGTACCTTACTAATGCTCGTAGTAGCGCCTTGGTATTTGATACTGGTTCTATTGCTCATATTTGCAACTCAAAATAGAGGCTATGAATTAAACGAAGATTGGCTAAGGACGAGGTGAAGATGCATGTCGGAAATGGTTCCAAGGTCGATGTGATCGTCGTCGGCACGCTACCTCTACATCTACCTTCAGGATTAGTTTTAGACCTGAATAATTGTTATTTGGTGCTAGCGTTGAGCATGAACATTATATCTAGATCTTGTTTGATGCGAGACGGTTATTCATTTAAATCAGAGAATAATGGTTGTTCTATTTATATGAGTAATATCTTTTATGGTCATGCACCTTGATGAGTGGTCTATTTTTGTTGAATCTCGATCGTGGTGATACACATATTCATAATATAGATGCCAAAAGATGCAAAGTTAATAATGATAGTGCAACTTATTTGTGGCACTGTTGTTTAGGTCATATTGGTGTAAAGCGCATGAAGAAAATCCATGCAGATGGGCTTTTGGAATCACTTGATGCTTGCGAACCATGCCTCATGGGCAAGATGACTAAGACTCCATTCTCCGGAACAATGGAGCAAGCACTGATTTATTGGAAATAATACATACTAATGTATGCGGTCCGATGAGTGTTGAGGCTCGCGGCGGGTATCTTTATTTTCTGACCTTCATAGATGATTTGAGAAAATATGGGTATATCTACTTGATGAAACATAAGTCTGAAACATTTGAAAAGTTCAAAGAATTTCAAAGTGAAGTGAAAAATCATCGTAATAAGAAAATAAAGTTTCTACGATCTGATCGCGGAGGCGAATATTTGACTTATGAGTTTGGTCTTCATTTAAAACAATGTGGAATAGTTTCGCAACTCACGCCACCTGGAACACCACAGCGTAATGGTGTGTCCGAACATCGTAACCGTACTTTAATAGATATGGTGCGATCTATGATGTCTTTACCACTATAGTTTTGGGGTTGTGCATTAGAGACAACTGCATTCACGTTAAATAGGGCACCATCTAAATCCATCGAGATGACACCTTATGAACTTTGGTTTGGCAAGAAACCGAAGCCGTCGTTTCTTAACGTTTGGGGTTGCGATGCTTATGTGAAAAAACTTTAGCCTGATAAGCTCGAACCCAAATCGGAGAAGTGCGTCTTCATAGGATACCCAAAAGAAACTGTTGGGTACACCTTCTATCACAGATCTGAAGGCAAGATATTTGTTGCTAAGAATGGATCCTTTCTAGAGAAGGAGTTTCTCTCGAAAGAAGTGAGTGGGAGGAAAGTAGAACTTGATGAGGTAGTTGTACCTTCTCTCGAATTGGAAAGTAGTTCATCACAAAAATCAGTTCTAGTGATGCCTACACCAATTAGTGAGGAAGCTAATGATGATGATCATGAAAGTTCAAATCAAGTTACTACCGAACTTCGTAGATCAACCAGAGTATGTTCCGCACCAGAATGGTACGGTAATCCTGTTTTGAAGTCATATTACTAGACCATGACGAACCTACAAACTATGAGGAAGCGATGATGAGCCCAGATTCCGCAAAATGGCTTGAGGCCATGAAATCTGAGATGGGATCCATGTATGAGAACAAAGTATGGACTTTGGTTGACTTGCCCGATGATCGGCAAGCCATAGAGAATAAATGGATCTTCAAGAAGAAGACTGACGCTGATGGTAATGTTACTATCTATAAAGCTCGATTTGTTGCAAAAGGTTTTCGACAAGTTCAAGGAGTTGACTATGATGAGACCTTCTCACCCGTAGCGATTCTTAAGTCTGTCTGAATCATGTTAGCAATTGCCGCATTTTATGATTATGAAATTTGGCAAATGGACGTCAAAAACTGCATTCCTTAATGGATTTCTTAAAAGAAGAGTTGTATATGATGCAACCAGAAGGTTTTGTCGATCCTAAAGGTGCTAACAAAGTGTGCAAGCTCCAGCAATCCATTTATGGACTGGTGCAAGCCTCTCGGAGTTGGAATATACGCTTTGATAGTGTGATCAAAGCATATGGTTTTATACGGACTTTTGGAGAAAGCCTGTATTTACAAGAAAGTGAGTGGAAGCTCTGTAGCATTTCTAATATTATATGTGGATGACATATTGTTGATTGGAAATGATATAGAATTTCTAGATAGCATAAAAGGATACTTGAATAAGAATTTTTCAATGAAAGATCTCGGTGAAGTTGCTTATATATTGGGCATCAATATCTATAGAGATAGATCAAGATGCTTAATTGGTCTTTCACAAAGCACATACCTTGATAAAGTTTTGAAGAAGTTCAAAATGGATCAGTCAAAGAAAGGGTTCTTGCCTATGTTACAAGGTATGAGGTTGAGTCAGACTCAATGCCCGACCATTGTAGAAGATAGAGAGAATGAAAGTGCATTATATCGACTATAGGGGGGGTGAATAGGAGATCTTTATGAAATTCTTCACTGAGGAATTTGCCGGTGAGGAAATTCCTTAGCGAAGAACTACTAGCAGCGGAATAAGTACTCAAAAGAAAGCATAACAGATTACAAGCATAGTCATCATGATGAAATGAAGACAGGCACAGAGTACAGGAAGCGTAAGCACAGGATAACACGGGAAGAAGACAATCAGACTGAAGAAATTGAACTGAGGAAATTGAGAAAGTCTTCAGTCAAAGTCTTCAAACACATATATGAACAAACACACAACACAGTTATGAGGAAATGAACGAGTTGAGGGAATAGAACCAGTAAGCTTGGTGAAGACAGTGATTTGGTAGACCAGTTCCAACTGTTGTCTCAGTTGTACGTCTGGTTGGAGCGGCTGAGTATTTAAACTCGAGGACACACAGTCCCGGACACCCAGTCCTGAACACGCAGCTCAGGACACCCAGTCCTCACCGTATTCACCTTGAGCTAAGGTCACACAGACCTCGCCCAATCACTCGTGGTAAGTCTTCAGGCGACTTCCAAACCTTCACAAACTTGGTCAATCGGCGATCCACAATTCCTCTTGGATGCTCTAGACCATGATGCCTAACCGTCCGGAAGAAGCACAGTCTTCAAAGGTAACAAGCGTCGGATCCACGGAGGATCAATCTCTTCAGTGATGCTCAATCACTTGGGGTTTGTAGGTGTTTGGGTTTCTAGTTTTTCCTCACTTGATGATTTTCGCTCAAAGTCCTCAAAGGATGGGTTGCTCTCAAATGACAAGTGTCAGTTTCTCTCGGAGCAGCCAACCAGCTAGTGGTTGTAGGGGGCGGCTATTTATAGCCTAGGGAGCAGCCCAGCATGATAAGACATAAATGCCCTTCAATGATATGACCGTTAGGTGGATAGATATTTTGGGACAGCTGGCGCATAGCATAGCAACGGTCGGAAGTTTGAGTAGCGAAATCCTCAGGGCTATCATGTTCCTCACTGTGTAGGCAATCCGCACTGGAAAATTCCTAACTCCTCAGTCAGAACAAATTCCTTAGAGACCAAAAGAACTTCGTCTCTGTCACTGAAGAAATTGACTGAACTGTATGAGATTTCCAATGGCTTCACTCGAAGGGATTGGTAGGTGTAGGATTTTGAGTTGAGCATCATATGGAAATTTTTCCTTAGTATTTCCTCGACCCCCTTTAATAGTACGGTGTTTCCTATGACTCAAGAAAGAGAAAATGAAACTACGAAAACAAAAGTCTTCACGCTTCATGTTCCTCGAACGAATACCATGTCTTCAAGGTCAAACCAATTTCTTCACTTTCAAAGTCTTTAGAAAGTCTTCAGAATACCAAAGTCTTCAGTCGAAGAACTTCATTTTTAGGGGTCAACTTTCTCTGTAAATATCAAATTCCTTATAGACTTATAGACATGTGTACACTCACAAACGCATTAGTCCCTTAACCTATAAGTCTTCAATACACCAAAATCACTAAGGGGCACTAGATGCACTTACAATCTCCCCCTTTTTGGTGATTGATGACAATATAGGTTAAGTTTTCAACGGGGATAAACATATGAAGTGTGAGTACTGATATTGAGGAATTTGATTGCAAGATATAGAAGAACTCCCCCTCAAGATGTGCATAGTGAAGAATTTGCTTTTGAAGCAATGCACACTTGAAGAATTGAATCATGGAGATCTCCCCCTATATCTTGTAATTCATACACGCATTTGACATATAACAGTGAAGAATTTGAAATGCATGATGAAATATGGTGACTGATGTAATTCAGCATGCGTGCAATAATATTTAACGACGAATAAGCATGCAGAAAAACGTCTCAAAAATATCAGAGCACCATTGGGTTTAAGTTTACAACTCGATCCAATAAAGTTTCAGAAGAACGAGAGTTGTAACTTAAAATAGGCCCATATAGAAAGACCCGCTTGAAGACTAACTCAAAATTCTCCCCCTTTGTCATCAAATGACCAAAAGGATCGAATATGAGGACTAACGCCCCTGAAGAATATCAAGTTGATGAAGGAGCGCCAGCGTTGTTGGGGTCGTTTGTTGTAGTAGGGCCTGCCGCAGTGTCGTCCAAGTCTTCATTTTCATCAGTGTCGCGTGATGAAGAATATGAACTGGCCACCAGAGAAGGAACCTTGACCTTCTTGAATTTCTTCGGCGGAGGTGCAGACCAGTCAAAATCTTCTTTGAGACCCATTTTCTTCAAATCGTCTTCACCATACAGATGTGACAGGATTGCCGAGGTGCGACCGAAGACTTGATGAAGGTAGTAATGGTTTTTCTTCACTGCATTGTGTGTAGCAGTCATGTTGTGAAGAAATGAACCAAACTAACGATTAAACCCATTTGTGATTTCGATCCACCTTCTGGTGAAGACTAAGCAGAAGTTCACAGTCAGTCATCACGCGTGGAGCAGTGGCTTGAGGAGTGGACTTGGGTGCATTGGCAGAGTCATGTGTGGCAGAGTCATCATTGGTGGAATAAGAGGCAGCCTTGCGAAACTGACCATCCAATGGACGAATGCCTTCATCTATTACAGCTGGTGCCTTTCCCTTTCCATCAACTGAGGAATATGTCTGCTTGAGGACTTCAATTGGGGGCAAGTAGCTGAGGTGATTCTGAAAATCAGCTTTGTAGTTGAGTGAAGACCTTGTCCTGAGGAATCTCATAATCCAAGGTGCATAAGGCTTCAGCTCAAACGGAGATAGTGCAACATTTGCCATAGTCCTCATGAAGAAATCATGATAATTGACAGGAATGCCATGAACGATGTTGAATACCAGATTCTTCATGATGCCAACAATTTCCTCATCAGATGAGTCGTGGCCTTTGATAGGACTGATTGTCCTCGTAAGAATACGATAGACAGTTCTGGGCACGTAAAGCAATTCCTTCACGAGGAATTTGGTTCTTGGTGCTTGACCTGGCTTCAAAGGTTTCATCAGCACCTGCATGTAATGATGTGTGAGCTCAGGTTCACTGTAGATGCAGCAAGCTTCTTCAAGGGGAGGACTGAGTGGTAGAGCACGAAGCAATTCAGAGGCTGGTGCAGTGTAGTGAGTATTTTTAGACATCTAGTCCAGCACCCATAAATTCACATCTTCGGCATCTCCTGTGATGTGCAGCGTTGCATAGAGTTGAAGAATCGGTTCTTAATTCCAATCGCATATGTCAGAGCAAAAGTTTAGCAGTCTAGCGTCGTGAAGAACACTGAGGACTGGTACGAAGCACGGCAGCGATTCCATATCCACGTGAGGAATACGCTCATGGTAGAAGATTTTCTCCTTGTTGAACAGCACTGAGGAATAGAAATTGGCTTGACTAGCAGTCCAGAAACGCCTCTTCCTAATGCGAGCAGAGTTATATGGGTTGTAATCTTCGAAGAATACGTGCTCGCCGAAGAAATCATCAGCCTTGAACTTTTGCTTGCGTGAGAATGGATCTTTTGGCTTCGGCAGAGGAGTGTCAGTGAGTTGCATCACGACCTCAGGAATCTCAATCGCAGGTTCTTCAGGCTGAGGAATTTCTGGTTCCTCCTCAGTGGCAGTCTGTGTTTTTAGTTGTTCAGCAGCAGCATTTTCTTCAGCACTAGTGGTTGGAATGTCCTCATGCACAGATGGAGTGGGGTGAGTTTCTTCAGAGCCCATTCGAACAGTTGGTGCAGGCGACTGAGGTATTTGCTGCAGTGGTGTGAACATTGGAGAGTTTGGATGCTCACTTTCCCAGAATTCATCACTGATTATGGGTGTGGAGCAGCCAACGTCCACATCTTCATCTTCCATTTCTTCAACACCAGCCTCTTCAGCTGTGAACTGAGGCATGGGCGAGGAGATGACAGGTGCTGAAGGGATCGCATCCACTTCAATTTCTTCATCAATCTGCTTTAACAAAGCAGCAGAAGGAGTTTCTTCATCTGATCTGCTGGGGATCACACATTCTTCATCAAAAGGAACAAGGTCCTTTGATGGCCTGGTTGAGATGGGAACAACATCAATGGGATTTGCAAATGAACTTTTCATAGGCTTCATTTTCTTCAGAGCTGAAGAATCCAAAGCAGCTGATGCTTTCCTTTTCTTCACTGCAGCATGCTATGCAGCCTTGGTCTTCTTCACATCTGATGCATATGGAAGGATTGGAGTTGAAGTTGGCGCAAGAGCAGCTGAGGAATCTGGTTGATTTTCTTCATTTTCTTCAGGCGCACCACTAGTGGGTGCCCTGGCAATTTCTTCAGTGGCTGGAATGCAGTCATCAGCCCTGGAACTCACATTTTCTTCAACAGCCTGATTTTCATCAGCGGTGCTGGCATTTTCTTTAGTAGGCTGAGCAGATGCTTCAGCCTGAGGAATTTCCTGTTGTGTTGGGGCTGCAACATTGGAGGTGAACTGTTCTGTTATCTTTACAAATCTGACTTTGGCTCCCAACCAGTCAGCATAATAGCGATCAAATTCATCACTCGGTTTCTTGATTTCTGATTGGAGAGCGACAAGTTCTTCAGGTGAAAGCTTTAGAACGTTTTGCTTCAGAAAGCGCTCTTTCTTGTACTGCGCTTTCTTCACTCTCCTCCCCTATTCAAATTTCCATTTCTCTTTTTGTATGAAATGAGTCAGCATGTGACTTTGACCAGGAGTCAGCTTGAAATCAGGCATGGGAGTGTTGGGGTCCTTGTGCCAAACATCAATGTATTCTAGGATCAACTTGGGATCCAAAAGTAGTGGCACATTTGTTCCCTTGGCTCTAGCGGCCCTGACTTGCTTGTCTCTGATGATTTCTGCAAGTTCATCATCATCAGCTTCGTCTTCATCAGACGGCACTTGGAAAGCGACTTGCGTCCAGCAGTTGACTTTGTCTTCAGCAGAGAGGGGCCAGCTGAGGAACTTGGTGCAGCTGAGGAACTTGCTGAGACACCTGAGGCAATGGACATGCCTGCAGTCCTTTGGCACGAGGCGAGATGCACAGGTGCTGAGGATTTAGTCGGAGCTACCGAGGACTTTGGCGGAGGAGCTGAGGACTTTTGAGGAACAGGAGCAGCATGAGGAATTGGCTGTGAGGGCTTTGAGGATTCTGGCCGTGAGGGCATTGCTGAGGAACTTGGCCTTGAGGGCATTGTTGGTGAAGCACTTAGCTTGCGCGCAGGCTTCTTTGACATAGCCTTCTTTGGCTTGACAGCAGAGGCAGCAGCAGCAGCAGAGTCTTCATTGAATTTCCTCATTGCTTCTTTGGCTTGCTTAGCCAACTTGGCTTGGCGCTTGGCCCATTCATTAGGATAGTCCTCACCGCGCTTGAAGCTGGTGGGATTAGCGATTTGGCCAGGTGCCAATGGAGGTCTTGGGCATGGAGGATTGAGTGTGAATTTCTTCATATACTTAGGAGTGACATATCTGTACTCCCTCCATTCTTTGGCCCATCTCCTCTCTATCTTCTGAATGCGCACCTTGCGCTCATTCTTCGTTTCCTCAGTAGGTGTGCAGTACCCAGCATATATTTCATCAGGGATCTCAAACGCTTTATTGACCTCAGGCCTCTTTCCTCCCTTCTGTGGCTTCTTACCGTCAGCCATTTTCTTCATTTGAGGAATTTGGACAATTGAATTCTCTGAAGAAGTATGCAACTTTTCTTCGAGGAACGCTGCAAATGAGTTAAGTTGATGAGAACCTAGTGATTCAGCAGCTGACATATGTACCTGTGAACAGAGTATAGTTGCGAGGAATTTGGAGAGGTCATATGCGTTCTCAGTGGGTTTTTCAAAAAGAACAAGTTTGAGGAATTTGACCAGATGAGTCTTGAAGAATTTCACTAAGCGTTCTTTGTCTTAGGTTCCAGAGTTGTATAGATCGAAGATCCACACAATTGAGGAATCTTGAAAAAAAATGATGCCTAGAGAAACGTATCAAGAACAGATGACTTGTGAGGTGTTTAGTGTGTGAAGATATGAAGAAAAACACCTTTGAAGATTTTGAAGATAATCATTCGAATCAACAAGGGCAGTAAAAGTAACTTTTAATTACCCTGGACGAAGAACACGACGAACAGTAAAGTGGAGAGATGAAGTTCGTCTGTGTAGATCTTCCACGCCCTAACTCGGCGGAGGAAGACGGCTACGGCGGCGGCGGAGTGAAGATTTCCGCGGTCGGTGCGAGTATGTCGGCGACGAGGTCGAGGCAGTGAATGTCTTCCTCACCGGCAATGATGAAGTAGCGGCGGCGCTAGGGTTTGAGAAGCTCGAGCTGGAGAGAGAGGTCGAGCAGAGTAAAAGAAGTGAGGAAGGGAAGGAGGGGTATTTATAGCCACGGTGAAAAACTACTCGCCCGAAGAAATTGGACGAACATGCCCCTGACCCTTCTCATTCGCATGACATGTGTCACCCACGTAGTGAGAAGTGGAGATCGTGTTAGATCGTGGGTGAGTGGATAAGTATATCGTGGGATGCGGAACGGTTTGAGCGGCAAAGCCGAAAATTTAGATAAGATAGGTTTTAAAGTTCCATTCGTAATTTCTTCAGCTGACAAGGACACAGTGAAGATTTTGAACGAGTTTCAAATAGAACGCATATGAAGAATTTGTGAACAGATTGGGTTGAGTATAGCATAGAGTGGAAGGGTCCGATCACATTCACTTAGCAGAAAAACCAACTTGAAGAATTAACAATAAGTGAATGTTGTAGAGGACATAAACTCATATATATATATATATATATATATATATATATATATAGCCAATGAAGAAAAACGACGGAAGCAGTGAAGACAATGCAAAGTTGAAGAATATGAACAATTAAGGAATTTCAACTTTTGGTGGTGGCGTGACCCACCGTATAAGAATGATGATTTCAGACACCGCGTACAATTATCGTAGGGTTCTGAGAATCAAATTCTTTGTTAATTTCATCACACTAAGAGTGTTATTCTTCATTGATTGAAGAAAAACGTTTCTTCATGTGTTGCACATCTAAGTCATCAATTTTGCATAAGTGTTAGGATGAGTGTCCTTTTCAAAGAACATCCGAAGATTCTAGGATATTTAGCTCACACCGCAACTTGCTAAGTCTCTTCTCATCCAAGGGCTTTGTGAAGATATTGGCTAGCTGTTCTTCAGTCTTCACATGCTCAATAGAAATGTCGCCCTTCAACACATGATCACGAAGAAAATGATGACGAATCTGAATGTGCTTTGTCTTCGAGTGCTGAACTGGGTTGTGAGCAATCTTGATGGCACTCTCATTGTCACAGTAGAGAGGCACATTCTTCACGTTGACGCCGTAGTCCTTGAGAGTTTGCTTCATCCATAGCAATTGAGCACAGCAAGAACCAGCGGCAATATACTCAGCTTCAGCAGTAGATAGTGATACGCAGTTCTGTTTCTTCGAGGACCAACAGACCAAAGATCGTTCGAGGAAATGACATGTACCAGATGTTGACTTGCAGTCCACACGATCACCAGCATAGTCATAGTCAGAATATCCAGTGAGATCAAAAGCCGAGCCCTTGGGGTACCATAATCCAAGTGTTGGTGTGTGAGCTAGATATCGAAGAATATGCTTCACAGCCTTATGGTGTGATTCCTTCGGTGTAGCTTGAAATTGGGCACACATGCAAACACTAAGCATTATATCTGGCCTAGATGCACATAAGTACAATAAAGAACCAATCATGGAGCGGTATACCTTATGATCGAAGTCAATACCATTTTCATCAATGCACAGATGGCCATTTGTGGGCACAGGAATTTTGACCCCTTTGCAGTCTTGCATGCCGAATTTCCTCAGTACATCCTTGAGGTATTTCTCCTAAGATATGAATATGCCATTGCGTTGTTGACGAATTTGAAGACCTAAGAAGAATTTCAACTCTCCCATCATAGACATTTGATATTCTTCACTCATCATATAGGCAAATTCATCACTATAACGTTGGTCAGTACAGCCAAAGATAATATCATCAACATATATTTGGCACACAAACAATTCACCATCATAAGATTTAGTGAAAAGAGTAGGGTCGAGTGAACCGGGTTTGAAGCCTTTCGTCATGAGGAATTCCTTCAAGGTATCATACCACGCCCGTGGGGCCTGCTTAAGGCCATAGAGGGCCTTGTTGGGTCTGAAGACTTTGTCAGGATTCTTTGGATCTTCAAAACCTGGGGGTTGAGCAACATATACTTCTTCCTCAAGCTTACCATTGAGGAATGCACTTTTCACATCCATTTGATATAAAGTGATATTATGATGGTTAGCATAAGCAAGTAATATGTGAATAGCTTCAAGTCTAGCAACAGGTGCAAAAGTTTCATTGAAATCAATTCCTTCAACCTGTGTGCAGCCTTGAGCTACAAGCCGTGCCTTATTCCTCACCACAAGGCCATTTTCATCTTGCTTGTTGCGGTAGATCCACTTTGTGCTGATGATATTGTGCTTGCGAGGATCTAGACGTTTGACCAGTTCCCAGACATTGTTGAGCTCGAACTGATGTAATTCTTCTTGCATGGCCTGAATCCACTCAGGCTCCAGAAATGCTTCATCTACCTTAGTGAGCTCTATAATAGAGACAAAAGCATAGTGCCCACAAAAGTTAGATAAATGTGAAGCTTTTGAGAGTGTGAGAGGACCTGGCACTTTGATGTCATTGATGATCTTTTCAACTTGCACTTCTTTTGCAATGCGAGGATGAGCTGGTTGTCGTTGAAGAATTTGATCAGCATTTTCTTCAGCACCATTTTCTTCAGCATTTTCTTTAGGTGCATTAGCTCGATGTTCTTCATGTTCTGGAATGAATTCTTCAGCGGATTCTTCAGAGGGAATGACATCCTCAGTAGCCTTGAACTTGATAGTTTCCTCAGGTGCTGGTTCATATTGGGTTTCTTATCAGTGAGGAGTTCATAGGAAGTCTTCTTGAAGAATTTGTGAAGATATACTATGTTGATGATATGGCACGCAGTGTCAATTGCCTCAGTCCAGAAATGACGAGGCGTTTTGTATTCATCAAGCATAGTGCGAGCCATTTCAGCAAGAGTCATGTTCTTGCGCTCCACGACGCCATTCTGCTGAGGAGTGTAAGGAGCAGATAACTCGTGAGTAATACCAAGTTCATCAAGATAGTCATCGAGACCAGAATTATTGAACTCAGTGCCATTGTCACTTCTGATGTGCTTGATCTTCACACCAAAGTTGGTTGAAGTCCTCGAGGAAAATCGTTTGAAGACTTCCTGCACTTAATGTTTATAATTAACAAGGTGTACCCATGTATAACGAGAGTAATCATCAACAATAACAAAGCCATATTGAGATGCTTCATTTGAAACAGCAGAATAATTATTAGGACCGAAGAGATCCATCTGAAGCAATTCAAATGGGCGAGTAGTGGTCATGATAGTCTTTGTTGGATGCTTGGCCTTTGTCATCTTCCCAGCTTCACAGGCTCCGCACAGGTGATCCTTGAGGAATTTGACATTCTCGATGCCAATGACATGCTTCTTCTTCGCAAGCGTGTGCAAATTCCTCATGCCTGCATGACCAAGTCGTCGATGCCAGAGCCAGCCTTCTGAAGCTTTTGCAAGTAGGCACACGGCTGGTTGTGGTCCTGTAGAGAAATCAACAATATACAGGTTTCCTCTCCTAAAGCCTTCGAAGACTTTGGAATTGTCAGCTTCCATAATCACAACACAACGGTACTTGCCAAAGACAACAACCATATCAAGATCACAAAGCATTGAGACAGACATAAGGTTGTATCCTAAGGACTCAACAAGCATGACTTTGTCCATGTGTCGATCCTTTGTGATCGCAACCTTACCTAGACCCAATACCTGACTTTTGCCTTTGTCAGCAAAGATGATATGCTTCAGATGCAATGGAGATAATGGAGCATCCATCAATAGATTCTTGTCACTAGTCATGTGATTTGTGCATCCACTATCGAGGACCCACTCAGTGGCTTTGGGTTGATCATCCTGCAGATGAATTAGTGCAGCTTACAAACTCATATACTTCATCAGTGAAGAATATGACATCAATTCATCAGATCAATTTCATCAAGCAACAAAACAGATAAAGCAGTGTGAGGACGTGAGAAATGAAAGTTCATTTCTTCATGATTAGCATGTGTCCTATCAGGCATACTCAGGTCTCCAGCAAATTCTTCAGACGATTACGTACATCTGGAGACCTAACCCTGCAGAAGAGATTAGTTCTTTTTCTTCACCACCCACATCTGAAGGGGTGGCAAAGAGTTCATCATTCTGCGAGCTCCATACGAGAAGGATAGCATAGAAGCCAGTCCATTTCGTTTCAAATAATAGGGGTTAGAATAAGCATAAGAGTATGCAGAGAAATTCTTCGAGGACTTACGGACATAATGATTTGAAGAATAATGCACATATCCATAATCCTTAGATCTTCCCTGCGAGACAGACGGGTTAGCACGATGATGTTCATATGAGGACTTTGATCCTTTTGAGGAATATGATCCATATGAAGAATTTGGTCCATATGAAGAATTTGATCTGGGGTTCCTATTCTTCACAGGTGGCGTCATGATGACATTCACCTGAAGATTTTCAAGGCATCTTTTGGGAACCCAGATTTTCTTCATAGGAGGGCCGTTCCTGTAGTTAGTGCCAACATATCTAGCAAATACTTCACCATTCTGATTTTTGAATAGTTTATAGCTGGAGTCAAATGACTCATCATCAGAACAAGGAGATTCACATGCAAATCCAGATAAGTTAGATGGATCAACTGGAGGTCCCTTTGCAGCAACCCATGTAGTTTTGGGGTACTGCTCAGGCTTCCAATATGTACCATCAGCATTAAGTTTCCTCTCAAAGGCAATACCCTCTTTCCTAGGGTTCCTGTTGAGGATCTTCTTTTTAAGCACATCACAAAGAGCCTGATGCCCTTTGAGGCTTTTGTACATGCCTGTCATGTACAATTCCTTCAGCCCTGCATCGTCAGTGATACTAGCAATGTCCTCAGATGAGGAATTAGTGATAGCAGAGGCATGTGAAGAATTTGAAACATTAGCAACATTTGAACATTCAGGTGAAGAATTAGCAGATTCACGTTCAATGCATTTCAAACATGGAGGAACAAATTCTTCCTGAGAAGCGTTGATTTGTTGAGCAAGTAATGAATCGTGCTCCTTCTGAAGATCTTCATAACTCGCTCTTAGCTTTTCAAGATCTTGCTTTCTTTGAAGAAATTCATAAGAAAGCTTCTCATGATCGGATAAGAGAGTGTTATGATGACTTTGAAGGGTGTCATACTTAGTATGAAGTCTCTGAAGACTTTCAGCCAAAGCTTTTGACTGATCCATTTCTTCACCCAACATATCATCGCTCTTATTTAGCATGTAGTAAACTTTTTCCAAAGCTCTTTGTTGTTTAGTGGCAAGGGAAGCAAGTTTGACATAGCTGGGTCCAAATTCATCACCAGATTCATCATCACTGGACTCGGATAGGTAGCATTCAGTTACCTCAGCATCTTTTGCCATAAGGCATGATGCAGAAGATGATGATTCTGGTTCGAATGTCATTGCTTTGAGAGATTCCTTGAAGTCCTCAAACCAAGGATCATGACAGGTTCGGTGACCTTCATAGACATCAGAGAGACGGTCCCAGATGAGCTTCGCATGATCGAGATGCATGATATTCCTGAACTGATTTTGTGACAGACTGGAGCAGATGACATCCTTCGCCGTGAGGTTGAGATGAGTGTACTTGCGAATGTCATCAGCTTCTGCCATCTTGCATAGATCGGTCAGACCAATCTCAGTGACGGTCCACAGCTTGCTGTTCATTGCCATGAGGCGTTTCTTCATCATGGCCTTCCACTTGGGATACTCATGACCGTCGAAGATGGGGCATGTCACTTTCGTCATACCTGCGGTCTACATAACTAAAACTCCAGGTGATTAAACCAAAATCACACAGAACAAGGGAGTACCTTGCTCTGATACCAATTGAAAGTGTGTTATATCAACTAGAGGGGGGTGAATAGGCGATTTTTATGAAATTCTTCACTAAGGAATTTGCCGGTGAGGAAATTCCTTAGCGAAGAACTACTAGCAGTGGAATAAGTACTCAAAAGAAAGCATAAAAGAATACAAGCATAGTCATCATGATGAAATGAAGATAGGCACAGAGTACAGGAAGCGTAAGCACAGGATAACACAGGATGAAGACAATCAGACTGAAGAAATTGAACTGGAGAAATTGAGAAAGTCTTCAGTCAAAGTCTTCAAACACAAATATGAACAAACACACAACACAGTTATGAGGAAATGAACGAGTTGAGGGAATAGAACCAGTAAGCTTGGTGAAGACAATGATTTGGTAGACCAGTTCCAACTGCTGTCTCAGTTGTACGTCTGGTTGGAGCGGCTGAGTATTTAAACTCGAGGACACACAGTCCCGAACACCCAGTCCTGAACATGCAGCTCAGGACACCCATTCCTCACCGTATTCTCCTTGAGCTAAGGTCACACAAACCTCTCCCAATCACTCGTGGTAAGTCTTCGGGCGACTTCCAAACCTTCACAAACTTGGTCACTCAGCGATCCACAATTCCTCTTGGATGCTCTAGACCATGACGCCTAACCGTCTGGAAGAAGCACAATCTTCAAAGGTAACAAGCGTCAGATCCATGCAGGATCAATCTCTTCAGTGATGCTCAATCACTTGGGGTTTGTAGGTGTTTGGGTTTGGGTTTCTAGTTTTTCCTCACTTGATGATTTTCGCTCAAAGTCCTCAGAGGATGGGTTGCTCTCAAATGACAAGTGTCAGTTTCTCTCGGAGCAGCCAACCAGCTAGTGGTTGTAGGGGGCGGCTATTTATAGCCTAGGGAGCAGCCCGACATGATAAGACATAAATGCCCTTCAATGATATGACCGTTAGGTGGATAGATATTTTGGGACAGCTGGCGCATAGCACAGCAACGGTCGGAAGTTTGAGTAGCAAAATCCTCAGGGCTATCATGTTCCTCACTATGTAGGCAATCCCCACTGGCGAATTCCTAACTCCTCAGTCAGAACAAATTCCTCAGAGACCGGAAGAACTTCATCTTTGTCACTGAAGAAATTGACTGAACTGTATGAGATTTCCAATGGCTTCACTCAAAGGGATTGGTAGGTGTAGGATTTTGAGTTGAGCATCACATGGAAATTTTTCCTTAGTATTTCCTCGACCCCCTTTAACAGTACGGTGTTTCCTATGACTCAAGAAAGAGAAAATGAAACTATGAAAACAAAAGTCTTCACGCTTCATGTTCCTCGAACGAATACCAAGTCTTCAAGGTCACACCAATTTCTTCACTTTCAAAGTCTTCAGAAAGTCTTCAGAATACCAAAGTCTTTAGTCGAAAAACTTCATTTTGAGGGGTCGACTTTCTCTGTAAATATCAAATTCCTTATAGACTTATAGACCTGTGTACACTCACAAACGCATTAGTCCCTTAACCTATAAGTCTTCAATACACCAAAATCACTAAGGGGCACTAGATGCACTTACAGAGAAAATGAAAGACATTCCCTATTCCTCAGCCATAGGTTCTATCATGTATGCAATGTTGTGTACCAGACCTAATGTGTGCCTTGCTATAAGTTTAGCAGGGAGGTACCAAAGTAATCCAGGAGTGGATCACTGAACAGCGGTCAAGAACAACCTGAAATACCTGAAAAGGACTAAGGATATGTTTCTTGTTTATGGGGGTGACAAAGAGCTTGTCGTAAATGGTTATGTCGATGCTAGCTTTGACACTGGTCCGGATGACTCTAAGTCACAAACCGGATATGTATTTATATTGAATGGTGGAGCTGTTAGTTGGTGCAGTTCCAAGCAGAGCGTCGTGGCGGGATCTACGTGTGAAGCGGAGTACATAGCTACTTCGGAAGCAGCAAATGAAGGAGTTTGGATGAAGGAGTTCATATCCGATCTAGGTGTAATACATAGTGCATCGAGTCCAATGAAAATCTTTTGTGACAATACTGGAGTAATTGCCTTAGTGAAGGAATCCAGATTTCACAAGAGAACCAAACACATCAAGAGACGCTTCAACTCCATTCGCGATCAAGTCAAGGAGGGAGACATAGAGATTTGCAAAATACATACAGATCTGAATGTTGCACACCCGTTGACTAAGCCTCTTCCACGAGCAAAACATGATCAGCACCAAGACTACATGGGTGTTAGAATCATTACAATGTAATCTCGATTATTGACTCTAGTGCAAGTGGGAGACTGAAGGAAATATGCCCAAGAGGCAATAATGAAGTTGTTATTTATACTTCCTTATATCATGATAAATGTTTATTATTCGTGCTTGTAACATCCCAAATTTTCAATTTGGAATGTTATACATTACATCATCATGGCATATCATAATTTATTGCATTTTGGTTGATCCTAGAAATTCTACGCAACTCAAGGACCCATGGAGAGAGTTGGGGATTTCGTTATGTTCATATTTGAGTTCTTCTCGAATTTTGAAAAGATGATCGTTTGATTTTAATTATTTTCTCTTCGAATATTTCCTTTATAAAAATAAAAGAGAGAGGATAAAATCACTTCCTCAAAATAAAGAAATATTGGAGATTTAATATTAAAATCAAATAAGATTTTTATTCGGAGTTTTACTGCTATTTTATTTGAATTAGGAAAAAAGTGTGTTTTCAAAATTGCATTCTAGGCCCAAATAAATGTTCACCTTGTCAGACTTATTTTTAGAGAACGGGGAAAATTTATTACGGGATTTTTGGAGTCAGTTTAGTATTTATTTTCTTTTATTTTTTGAGCGTCGGAATTATTAAAAAAAGAGGCTCTCATGCTTCGGAAGGACTGAATGATGAGCTGAGCATGCAGTTCATGGTAGCAAATTTCAATAACTACCAGGAGTTGGTGGATAGAGCTCTCATGCTTGAAGGGAAGCAGCAGCAGATTGACAGCCGCAAGAGGAAGTATGGACAAGGGAAGTATAATTCTGGAGATCAGCAGAGACCCTGTTTCACCCCGAACTCGGGAGGACTTGTGCATAACCATGGAGGCCACACTCATAATGGAGGAAGTTCGCACAACCATAGTGGCCCCAGGAACGGAAATGGTAATGGAGGAAGCAACGGACAGAACCGTTCCAACCCAGCAACACCTGCCAAGAAGGATCTAAGCCACGTTACTTTCTACAAGTGCCAGAAGACCGGACATTACGCCAATGAATGTCCTGAAGCTAAGAACGGAAACAGAAATGGAAGCTCTGGGAAGAAGCCCAACCCTTTCACCAGGGGACAGGTGAACCACGTTAACATGGAGGAGATTGAAGCCCAGCCAGATGCAGTAATAGGTAAGTTTTTGGTTATGTCATTTACTGCAGTCGTTCTTTTTTATACTGGTGCATCTCATTCATACATATCAAGGGGATTTGTGGATAAGTATAAACTGCCCACCAAAGTTCTTAGTACACCAATGTTAGTGAGCTCGCCAGGAGCAGAGTACATGGCAAGCCAAGGATGTTTTCAGATGCCATTGGCCATAGGTAGGCACGTTTTCCCCTCAGACCTGATAATTCTGGAGTCACAAGGTTTGGATGTGAGTCTGGGTATGGATTGGCTATCGATGTATGGAGGAAACATCGATTGCGCTAGTAAGTCGATTTTGCTCACCACCCTAGAAGGAAGAAGGATCAAGTATGTATCCCGGCATGTGCCGAATAGGTCTCAAGTAAATTGCTTATCGGGAGTAGTACATGAGGAAGTACTAGTGGTGAAAGAATTCCCGGATGTATTTCCAGAAGAGTTGCCAGGCATGCCACCTGATAGAGACATCGAGTTTTTGATTGAGCTTTTGCCAAGCATAGGACCAATATCTAAGAGACCGTACAGGATGCCCGCTTAGGATTTGGAGGAAATTAAGAAGCAGATTAAGGAGTTACTGGATAAAGGATATATTCGCCTAAGTTCGTCGCCTTGGGGATCACCAGTACTTCTAGCGGAAAAGAAGGATGGATCATTAAGAATGGTCGTTGATTATCGTGGATTGAATGAAGTAACAATCAAGAATAAGTACCCACTGCTGATGAGCAATGATTTGTTTGATCAGCTGCAAGGAGCTAAGGTGTTTTCCAAGATCGATCTGCGATCAGGGTACCACCAGTTGAAGATTCGAGAGCAGGATATACCTAAGACAGCTTTTACCACAAGGTACGGGATATATGAGTATACCGTTATGTCATTTGGCCTAACTAACGCACCTGCCTATTTTATGAACATGATGAACAAAGTGTTTATGGAGTTTTTGGATAAGTTCGTCGTAATGTTCATAGATGACATTCTAGTCTACTCGAAGAATGAAGAGGAGCATAAGGAGCACTTGCGTTTGGTACTTGGGAAGCTCAGAGAACATCAACTATACGCCAAGTTCAGCAAGTGTGAGTTTTGGTTAAAGGAAGTGGGATTCCTTTGACATGTTATATCCGGAGAAGGAATAGCAGTAGACCCCAACAAAGTCGTCACTGTGACAAATTGGGAAGCACCCACGACAGTTGGAGAGATCTAGAGTTTTCTTGGACTCGCAGGATACTACCGGAGGTTCATTGAGAATTTCTCGAAGATTGCAAAGCCAATGACGGAGTTGTTAAAGAAGGACACCAAATTCAATTGGACTGAGGAATGTGAGGCCAGTTTTCAGGAGTTTAAGAGACGCTTTGTTACATCGCCAGTGTTGATCCTGCCAGATCAACGCAAGGATTATGAAGTGTATTGCGATGCTTCTCGTCGAGGACTTGGAGCAGTGCTTATGCAGGAAGGAAGAGTTGTTTCATATGCCTCGCGACAGCTTAAACCCCATGAGCTAAATTATGCTACGAATGATTTGGAGTTAGCAGCCGTAGTGCATGCGTTGAAGACATGGAGACATTTTCTCATCGGAAACCATTGTGAAGTATACACGGATCACAAGAGTTTGAAGTATATCTTCACACAGAAGGAATTGAATCTCAGGCAGAGAAGATGGTTAGAGCTAATAAAGGATTATGATATGAAATTGCATTATCATCCCGGAAAGGCTAACATAGTAACCGATGCATTGAGCCACAAAAGTCATGTAAATTCCCTCATGACCGAAGAGTTACCCAAGGAGTTAGGAGAAGACCTTCATGAGCTATGTTTGGAGATAGTTCCGAGAGGCTATGTAGCAGCATTGGAAATTCAGTCTACCTTGATGGATAAGATTAGAGAAGCTCAGAAGAAGGACAAGGAGATTGCTGAGATAAAGGAAAGGATGAGTAAAGGAAAAGCTAAAGGATTTCATGAGGATGAGCACGATACCTTATGGTTCGAGGACCGTGTATATGTGCCAAATGATCAAGAGATCGGGAAGTTGATTTTGCAAGAGGCCCATGATTCGCCATATTCGATTCACCCAGGTAATACCAAAATGTATCTGGATTTGAAGGACAGTTTCTGGTGGACTGGAATGAAGAAGGATATTGCGGAGTATGTAGCAGTTTGTGATGTATGTCAGAGAGTGAAGGCAGAGCATCAAAAGCCAGCCGGATTGGTACAGCCATTGCCGATAACCGAATGGAAGTGGGATAAACTAGGCATGGATTTTATCACGGGATTACCCAGGACTCGTTGTGGCTATGACTCGATATGGGTTGTAGTCGATCGTTTGATGAAAGTAGCTCATTTCATCCCAGTGAAGACCACTTACACCAGTGCTAAGTTGGCAAAGATATACATGACCAGGATCATATGTCTGCATGGAGTTCCGAGGACCATTATATCAGATAGAGGAACCCAGTTTACTTCAAAGTTTTGGAATCAATTGCATGAAACCTTGGGAACCAGGCTAGAGTTCAGTACAGCTTTTCACCCGCAGACAGATGGACAGACTGAGAGGGTAAATCAGATTCTGGAGGACATGTTGAGAGCTTGTGCGCTAGATTATGGATCTAGTTGGGACGATAATTTGCCTTATGCAGAGTTCTCTTATAACAATAGCTATCAAGCCAGTTTGAAGATGGCCCCTTTCGAAGCCTTGTACGGAAGGAGGTGCAGAACACCGTTGTTGTGGGATGAAGCTGGAGACTGACAGTTGTTTGGACAAGATTTGATTAAGGAATCAGAAGAAAAGGTTAAGCTAATTCGCGATAGACTCAAAGTAGCCCAATCCAGGCAGAAGAGCTATGCGGATTAGAAACGCAAGGAGATAGTTTACAGAGTTGGAGACAGAGTGTATCTTCGTATATCCCCACTTTGAGGAGTTAAGCGCTTTGGAGTTAAGGGAAAGTTAGCGCCACATTTTGTAGGACCATACAACATTTTGGAACATATGGGAGAAGTTGCCTGCAAGTTGGAGTTACCTGAAGGACTGTCAGGAGTTCATAATGTGTTTCATGTTTCACAGCTGAAGAAGTGTCATGTTGAGATGGCCGATATACCATTAAGAGATATCGTGCCCTTGGAGGCGATTCAGTTGGATAGCGATTTGACGTATGAGGAGAAACCGGTCAAGATACTCGAGTATGCCAGCTGTGTTACACGCAACAAAGTAATCAAGTTCTGCAAAGTTCAGTGGAGCCACCATACCGAAGATGAAGCCACCTGGGAACGGGAGGAAGACCTACGGAAGGATCACTCTCACCAATTTTCTAGCCAACTCGAATCTCGAGGGCGAGATTCATCTTAAGGCGGGTAGGTTTGTAACATCCCAAATTTTCAATTGGAATGTTATACATTAGATCATCATGGCATATCATAATTTATTGCATTTTGGTTGATCCTAGAAATTCTACGCAACTGAAGGACCCACGAAGAGAGTTGGGGATTTCGTTATGTTCATATTCGAGTTCTTCTCGAATTTTGAAAAGAGGATCATTTGATGTTAATTATTTTCTCTTTGAATATTTCTTTTATAAACATAAAAGAGAGGATAAAATGACTTCCTCAAAATAAAGAAATGTTGGAGATTTAATATTAAAATCAAATAAGATTTTTATTCCGAGTTTTATTGCTATTTTATTTGAATTAGGAAAAAAGTGCGTTTTTCAAAATTGCATTTTAGGCCCAAATAAATGTTCACCTTGTCCGACTTATTTTTAGAGGATGGGGAAAATTTATTTCGGGATTTTTGGATCCCGTTTAGTATTTTTTTCCTTTATTTTCTGAGCGTCGGAATTATTTTTTAAAAAAAAAAGAGGCGAAGCCGCCACCGGCGCCCTAACCCTAACCCTAGCCCTGATCCGTCGCCGCACCGCCCCGCGCCGCCTGCCACCCGCCGCCATGCCGCACCCCACGCCGCCGCGCCGGACCCTCGCCGGACCTCCGCCGGACCTCGAGGTAGTTGCCTCGGTTTTTTTGAGAAAATCGTTTTTTTTAAACCCTAGATCCGTTTTTTATTAGATCCGGTTCGGTTTATTTTTTCGGTTTAGTTATTTAGCGAACGCCCATTTTTACGTTCGTTTTAGCGAACGGTTTTCACCGTTTAGCCGCAGATAACAAACGTTCGTTCGTTAGCCTGTTCGTCAGTTTTTCTTTTTCTCGGATTTTCCGCGATTATTTTCGATCGCGATTTCTGATCTGATTTTCGTTTTAGTATAACTTGTCGCTCGTTTAACGGAATCAGGCGATTCAAACGCCTAGAGTTTCGTCTCGAAACCCTCTTTCTGTTTAATCAACTTAAACAAGTTTTTGCTACTATAAAATTTGACTTTAGTCCAGATTAGTAAATGAAGCCTGCTTCTTTCACCGTTTGAGTTTTGTTGCTTCATTTGATTTGATTCTGTTTGCAAACCGGAGTTCTTAAGTTGAACTTTCTCGTTAGATCTCTTATTCGAGTTTTACCTGTGCCCTTGCTTGATTGCTTATTGTATGCTTGTTTATTTGTGATAGAACACCCGGAGTGCGAAGCGTGCTACTACGAGTCTCTAGGTTTCGTGGATCATCAGCAAGGCAAGTAACACATTGATCATACCTCTTACTACCCAGTTTTTATTGCATTAGATCAACCCTCAAACATTGCATGGTTAGGATCTGAATTAAACTGTGGGTTGGGAAGTAGTTGATGAGGTAGGAACCTATTACCCTGTTTATTATCAAACCCTGGGAGTTACTTCTACGTTATGCTTATACTGCTAAGCTATGCTCGTAGACGTGGATTGGGTTTGAGAGTTTTCATGACAAATGTGAGTATTGTTAATTAATGGTTCGATTTAAGGTGGCAACTTTAATACACATCTGGGTGGATTGAGGCACCTGGGGAACCCAGTGATTGCCTGTATTTTTTGGAAATCCCGGGGTATCGTGTGATTCTCCTATGGACTGCCACCCAGGCTCAAAGGGATCATAATATTATTCATACTGGAAACTTCCGTGTGCAGTCACATGCTATTATGGGCTCTAGCATAGTTGATTAAGTTGTGTGAACTCTTATAGTGGTAGACTAGCAGATGTAGGGGATGTAGGTGTACCGGTCTACCCATCATAAGGTGCTAACGCTTCTGAAGGACTGTGTCTCGGTCATCCGTTTCTCAAACATTATGTAGTGCGAGAAATCCAACGGAGGAGATCGAGTCTTGTGGGGAAAAGTGCACAAACCTCTGCACAGTGTACAAACTAATCATGGTTAGCTGTGTCCCCGGTTATGGACATCTTGAGTATCTAGTTCTTGGATTATCATGTGGATCTCATCACTCTTAATTATACAATTTTGTATGGGTTAATGGTTACTTTTAATTGGGATTGAGATGGGGTCTACCATTCTCAATGTTTTCAACAAATTATGTAGTTAAATAAAATATATTCCTTTGCAGTAGGGAAAAATTGGCTTTACGCAAAACATATCAACCATACAACCTCCACCAGCCATATATGCATATCGTGATTTCTTTATTCTGTTCATTATTCTCTTGTGTTACCTTGCCAGCATATTCTATGTGCTGACCCGTTTTCGGGCTGCAACGTATCATGTTGCAGACTTTTCAGACAATGAGTAAGGAGCCTTAGGTCGTGGTCTTCCACTCAGTGATGTCGTTGGAAGTGATGGACTCACTTTATCTTCCAAGCCTTCTGTTGTTATCGTATTAGATGGCCTTAAGCCATATTTATTGTAATAAGTTCTCTTTTGAGACATTCGATGTAATAAGTGTGTGATTGCCACTTTGTTATAAATCCTTCAAGTACTGTGTGTGTCAGCATTACCGATCCAGGGATGACACTTATACACAGAGATCAGACTATTTGAGGTCTGGTCGCTTGGCTAGGGTGAGGGGCCCCTGGTCTTGATCTTTTGCCGGTATTTTTCATTATTTCCAAAAATAATATCCGTGAAGTTTCAGGTCATTCCAAGAACTTTTGTTTCTACACATAAATAACACCATGGCAATTCTGCTGAAAATAGCGTCAGTCCGGGTTAGTTCCATTCAAATCATGCAAGTTAGAGTCCAAAACAAGGGCAAATGTGTTTGGAAAAGTAGATACGACGGAGACGTATCAACTCCCCCAAGCTTAAACATTTGCTTGTCCTCAAGCAATTCAGTTGATAAACTGAAAGTGATAAAAAAAACTTTTACAAACTCTGTTTGCTCTTGTTGTTGTAAATATGTAAAGCCAGCATTCAAGTTTTCAGCAAAGATTATAAACTAACCATATTCACTATAACGCTTAGGTCTCATGTTTACTCATGTCAATGGCATACTCAATTAGCGAGCAATAATAATAAATCTCGGATGACAACACTTTCTCAAAACAATCATAATATGATATAACAAGATGGTATCTCACTAGCCCTTTCTGAGACCGCAAAACATAAATGCAGAGCACCTTTAAAGATCAAGGACTGACTAGACATTGTAATTCATGGTAAAAGAGATCCAGTCAAGTCATACTCGATGTAAACTAATCAGTAATGAATGCAAATGACAGAGGTGCTCTCCGGTGGGTGCTTTTTAATAAGAGGAGGATGGCTGAGCATAAACGTAAATAGATAGGCCCTTCGCAGAGGGAAGCAGGGATTTGTAGAGGTGCCAGAGCTCGGTTTTGAAATATAGATGAATAATATTTTGAGCGGTATACTTTCATTGTCAACATAACAACCAAGAGATGGCGATATCTTCCATGCTACACACATTATAGGCGGTTCCCAAATAGAATGGTAAAGTTTATACTCCCCCTCCACCAAGAAGCATCAATCCATGGCTTGCTCGAAACAACGAGTGCCTCCAACTAATAAGAGTCCCAGGGGAGTTTAGTTTGCAATTATTTTGATTTGATTTTCATAAAGCATGGGACTGGGCATCCTGGTGGCTAGCCACTTTCTCGTGAGTGAGGAGCGGAGTCCACTCCTGTTGAGAATAACCCGCCTAACATGGAAGATACGGACAGCCCTAGTTGATACATGAGCTATTCGAGCATACAAAACAGGATATTTATTTGAAGGTTTAGAGTTTGGCACATACAAATTTACTTGGAATGGCGGGTAGATACCGTATATAGGTAGGTATAGTGGACTCATATGGCATAACTTTGGGGTTTATGGAATTGGATGCACAAGCAGCATTCCCGCTTAGTACAAGTGAAGGCTAGCAATATACTGGGAAGCGACCAACTAGAGAGCGACAACGGCCATGAACATGCAATAAAGTTAATGAACATTGAGTGCAAGCATGAGTAGGATATAATCCACCATGAACATAAATATCGTGAAGGCTATGTTGATTTTGTTTCAACTACATGCGTGAACATGTGCCAAGTCAAGTCACTTAAATCATGCAGAGGAGGATACCACCCTATCATACCACATCACAACCATTTTAATAGCATGTTGGCACGCAAGGTAAACCATTATAAGCCCCTAGCTAATTAAGCATGGCATAAGAAACTATGATCTCTAATTGTCATTGCAAACATGTTTATTCATAATAGGCTGAATCAGGAACGATGAACTAATCATATTTACAAAAACAAGAGAGGTCGAGTTCATACCAGCTTCTCTCATCTCAATCAGTCCATCATATATCGTCATAATTGCCTTTCACTTGCACAACCGGACGATGTGGATAATAATAATAGTGCACGTGCATTAGACTAAGCTGGAATCTGCAAGCATTCAATAAACAGGAGAAGACAAGGCAATATGGGCTCTTTAGCCAGATTAACAATAATGCAGATAAGAGCCACTTCAACAATTTAATCATGATCTTCTCCTATCGACCCCCAAAGAAAAGAAAAGAAATAAAACTATATACACGGGAAAGCTCCCAACAAGCAAAAGAAGAACAAGAAATCTTTTTGGGTTTTCTTTTTTAATTACTACTACAAGCATGGAAAGTAAACTAATTAAAAGCTATAACTAATTTTTTTTGTTTTTCTTAAGGTTTATCAAACACATAAGAAGAAAGCATAAAAAGAGAAAATAAACTAACATGAATGATACAATGAAAAAGTATGAGCACCGACATCTAGCAATGAGTGTGTGAACATGAATGTAATGTCGGTGGGAACTACGTACTCCCCAAGCTTAGGCTTTTGGCCTAAGTTGGTCTAATGCCACGGATGGCCTGGCGGATATCCAAAGTTGTAGTTGGGGTCGTACTGAGATGCAACAGTCATTGCATCGTGGGCTGCAGCTTGGAGGCGAGCTATCTCAGCCCTCCTCTTATACTCTTCCGCCTCCTCTCTGGTTATAAAATATCTCCCTTTTGCCTGAAAATCAAAGAAAGTAGAAGAAGTGAGAGCGACTGATAGGTGCGTCGCCTGTCAAAGATTAGTCGGTACTGGAGGAACTGATCGTTCCTCTCAACAAACTAATGACGAACCATAGCCTCATAATTCAAATAAGCAGGAGGCAACTCAATATCATCCTCACGTATGGTTATACCAAGAAAATTAGCTATGCGGGTTGCATAAATTCCACCAAAGAAATCTCCATTAAATCTATTAAGATGCAACCTACGTGCAATAATAGCTCCCAAATTATAAGATTTATCTCCTAACATAGCACTCCTAAGAATACTGAGGTCAGGGACACACATGTGACATGCTTCATCTTTACTGTTAATGCATCTACCTATGAAGAGAGCAAAATAATGTATAGCAGGAGAGTGAATGCTCCCTATGGTAGCTTGTGCTATATCTCTAGATTCCCCCACAGTTATACTAGCAAGAAAATCTCTAAATTCAGATTTGCGAGGTTCACTAGCACTACCCCATTGTGGAGGTTTGCAAGCAGTGGTAAAGTCCTCTAAGTCCATAGTATAAGAATTTTCATAAAGATCAAACATGACAGTTTGAGAATTACGTGAAGATGAAAATTTAAACCTCCTCACAAAGGAACTAGTGATATAGTGGTACCGATGGCATTTTTCTGCCTCGAAGCTCACAAGATCAGCAATATGCAAATATGCGTTAAATTCTTCCTTAAGACATGCTCGATCCATGAAGTCCTTTGAAGGCCATTCACAAGGCCGCACTGGAGCATCCCTTGGTGGCTCATCATCAGCATCACGCATTGCAAGCCTGGGTCCTTGTTTCCTTGAAGAACCACCTTGGTACATTTTCCTAAACATATTTCTTCCTCTGAAAAATTTCTGAAATTCTTAGTAACTTCAAAATAAAAGTGAACCAAACTTAACAAAATTATCATGCATTAGAACTACTTGGAACCATATAAATTTGACATGCAAGCTCAAGAAAAGGGTCACCTAAGCAGCAAAAATATGCAATGAATAAAGCACTAGAACAAAAACTAATTGGACCATTCGAGGAGTCACATACCAAGGAACAATGCCCCAAAGCAGTTTTGTGAGAGGTGCTTTGAGCAAGGGGATCAAAAATCGCGACAAAATGAGCTAGAACTCGTGCTTGAGATGGATAATGGTGTTTGTGGGAGGAAGAAGGAGTGTGTGGGTGCAGGAATAAGTGGAGGAGGGCCACCATGGGCCCATGCGGCAGGGGGGGCGCCCTGCGCCCCCCACCCTCGTGGCCAGGTGGATTCCCCCCTGCTGTGTTCTCAATGCCAAATATTCTCAAATATTCCAGAAGAAAACATATTTAAATTTCAGGGCATTTGGAGAACTTTTATTTTTGGGGTATTTCTATGTTGCACGGATAATCAGAAAACACACAGAAATTACTATTTTTGCTTTATTTAATATAAATAACAGAAAGTAGAAAGAGGGTACAGAGAGTTGTGTTTTCTAACTTCATCCATCTCATGATCATCAAAAGGAATCCATTAACAAGGTTGATCAAGTCTTGTTAACAAACTCATTCCGAATAACATGGAACTGGAGAATTTTCGAATAACACTAGGTTACCTCAACGGGGATATGCACATCCCCAACAATAAGAATATCATATTTCTTCTTGACAGTAGGAAGAGGAAATTCAAAACCTCCAAAAATAATCGATGGAATTTTTCCAATAGAATTGATATTGTGGACTTGAGGTTGTTTCCTCGGAAAGTGTACCGTATGCTCATTACCATTAACATGAAAAGTGACATTGCCTTTAGTGCAATCAATAACAGCCCTTGCAGTATTCAAAAAGGGTATTCCAAGAATAATAGACATACTATAGTCCTCGGGAATATCAAGAATAACAAAGTTCGTTAAAATAGTAACGTTTGCAACCACAACAGGCACATCCTCACAAATACCAACAGGTATAGCAGTTGATTTATCAGCCATTTCAAAAGATATTTCAGTAGGTGTCAACTTATTCAAATCAAGTCTACGATATAAAGAGAGAGGCATAACACTAACACCAGCTCCAAGATCACATAAAGCAGTTTTAACATAGTTTCTTTTAATGGAGCATGGTATAGTGGGTACTCCTGGATCTCCAAGTTTCTTTGGTATTCCACCCTTAAAAGTATAATTAGCAAGCATGGTGGAAATTTCAGCTTTCGGTATCTTTCTTTTATTAGTAACAATTTCTTTCATATACTTAGCATAAGGATTCATTTTGAACATATCAGTTAATCGCATACGCAAAAAGACAGGTCTAATCATTTCAGCAAAGCGCTTAAAATCCTCATCATCCTTTTTCTTGGATGGTTTGGGAGGAAAAGGCATGGGTTTCCGAACCCAAGGCTCTCTTTCCTTACCATGTTTCCTAGCAACAAAGTCTTTCTTATCATAACGTTGATTCTTTAATTGTGGGTTATCAAGATCAACAGCAGGTCCAGTTTCTATTTTATTATAATTGCTAGGTTGAGCATCAACATGAACATTATCATTAACATTATCACTAGTTTCATGTTCATTACCAGATTGTGTTTCAGCATCAGAAATAGAGATATCATTGGGATTCTCAGGTGTGTCAATAACAGGTTCACTAGAAGCATGCGAAGTCCTATCATTTTTCTTTTTCTTCCTTTTAGAAGGACTAGGTGCATCAATATCATTACTCTGAGAATCTTGCTCAATTCTCTTAGGATGGCCCTCAGGATACAAAGGTTCTTGGGTCATTTTACCACCTCTAGTCATAACTCTAACAGCATTATCATTTTTCTTACTATTTAATTCATTGAGCAAATCTTCTGAGCTTTAAGTACTTGTTCTACTTGAGTGGTAACCATAGAAGCATGTTTACTAATAAGTTTAAGTTCACCTTTGACATTAGCCATATAATCACCCAAGTGTTCAAGCATATCAGCACTGCATTTTAATTCTCTACCAAAATAAGCATTGAAGTCTTCTTGCTTAACCATAAATTTATCACTCATATAAGCATGGGCTAGCAAACTTGGTGAATGGGATTTCGGCTTTATCATATCTATAGAGAGAATTTACCTTTACTACCTATGTCGGGTTATGAAGACCATGTGTTTCTTCAATAGGTGATGGATTAAAACCATATATTTCTTCAACAGGCGGTAAATTAAGACCATGTATTTATTCAATAGGGGTAAATTCTTAACATCTTCAGCTTTAATACCCTTTTCTTTCATGGATTTCTTTACCTCTTGCATATCTTTAGGACTAATAAATAGAACACCCCTTTTCTTCGGAGTTGGTTTAGGAATAGGCTCAGGAGATGGCTCAGGAAGTGTCCAATTATTTTCATTTGTCAACATATTATTCAATAGAATTTCAGCTTCATCCGGTGTTCTTTCCCTGAAAATAGAACCAGCACAACTATCCAGGTAATCTCTGGAAGCATCGGTTAGTCCATTATAAAAGATATCAAGTATTTCATTTTTCCTAAGAGGGTGATCAGGCAAAGCATTAAGTAATTGGAGAAGCCTCCCCCAAGCTTGTGGGAAACTCTCTTCTTCAATTTGCACAAAATTATATATATCCCTTAAGGCAGCTTGTTTCTTATGAGCAGGGAAATATTTAGCAGAGAAGTAATAAATCATATCCCGAGGACTACGCACACGACCATGATCAAGAGAATTAAACCATATCTTAGCATCACCCTTTAATGAAAACAGAAATATTATAAGGATATAAAAGTAGCGAGTTCTCTCATCATTAGTGAACAGGGTAGCTATATCATTTAATTTAGTAAGATGTGCCACAACAGTTTCAGATTCATAGCCATAAAAAGGATCAGATTCAACCAAAGTAATTATATCGGGATCAATAGAGAATTCATAATCCTTATCGGTAGATAGGTGAAGTAGCATAAGCAAGATCATATTTCATTCTAGCATTCAGAGTTTTTTTGCTTAAGCTTAGCTAATAATTTCTTAAAATCACTTCTATCATTGCAAGCAAGAAAGTCTATTTTAGTTTCTTCATCCATAACATAGCCCTCAGGCACAACAGGTAATTCATATTTATTAGGAGAGCCTTCATAATCACTTTCATCAGTATTATCAGTTTCAATAATTTCATTCTCTCTAGCCCTAGCAAGTTGGTCATCAAAAAATTCACCAAGTGGCACAGTTGTATCAAGCATAGAAGTAGTTTCATCATAAGTATCATGCATAGCAGAAGTGGCATCATCAATAATATGCGACATATCATAATCAATAGCAGAAGCAGGTTTAGGTGTCGCAAGCTTACTCAAAACAGAAGGTGAATCAAGTGCAGAGCTAGATGGCAGTTCCTTACCTCCCCTCGTAGTTGAGGGATAAATCTTGGTTTTTGGTTCTCCCAAGTTCTTCATAATGATAAGCAGATATAAATCCCAAGTGACTCAAAGAATAGAGCTATGCTCCCCGGCAACGGCGCCATAAAATAGTCTTGATAACCCACAAGTATAGGGGATCGCAACAGTTTTTGAGGGTAGAGTATTCAACCCAAAATTATTGATTCGACACAAGGGGAGCCAAAGAATATTCTCGAGTATTAGCAGCTGAGTTGTCAATTCAACCACACCTGGAAACTTAATATCTGTAGTAAGGTATTTAGTAGCAAAGTAATATGATAGTAGTGGTAATGGTAGCAAAAGGTAACGATAGCAAAAGTAATGTTTTTGGTATTTTGTAGTGATTGTAACAATAGCAATGGAAAAGTAAATAAGCGAAGAACAATATATGGAAAGCTCGTAGGCAATGGATCAGTGATGGAGAATTATGCCGGATGCGGTTCATCATGTAACATTCATAACCTAGGGTGACACAGAACTAGCTCCAATTC
Organism: Triticum dicoccoides; assembly: GCF_002162155.2. Taxonomy (NCBI): domain Eukaryota; kingdom Viridiplantae; phylum Streptophyta; class Magnoliopsida; order Poales; family Poaceae; genus Triticum; species Triticum dicoccoides. The sequence goes on along the minus strand of NC_041384.1, from coordinate 245,225,333 downwards.
ATCAATGTAATGTAGGCATGTATTTCGAATATAGTCATATGTGCTTATGGAAAAGAACTTGCATGACATCTTTTGTCCTACCCTCCCGTGGCAGCGGGTGAAGGAAATATGCCCTAGAGGCAATAATAAAGTTATTATTTATTTCCTTATATCATGATAAATATTTATTATTCATGCTAGAATTGTATTAACCGGAAACATAATACATGTGTGAATACATAGACAAACAGAGTGTCACTAGTATGCCTCTACTTGACTAGCTCGTTGATCAAACATGGTTATGTTTCCTAACTATAGACATGAGTTGTCATTTGATTAACAGGATCACATCATTAGGAGAATGATGTGATTGACTTGACCCATTTCTTTAGCTTAGCACTTGATCGTTTAGTTTTTTCTATTGCTTTCTTCATGACTTATACATGTTCCTATGACTATGAGATTATGCAACTCCCGTTTACCGAAGGAACACTTTGTGTGCTACCAAACGTCACAACGTAACTGGGTGATTATAAAGGTGCTCTACAGGTGTCTCCGAAGGTACTTGTTGGGTTGGTGTATTTCGAGATTAGGATTTGTCACTCCGATTGTCGGAGAGGTATCTTTGGGCCCTCTCGGTAATGCACATCACATAAGCCTTGCAAGCATTGCAACTAATAAGTTAGCTGCGGGATGATGTATTATGGAACGAGTAAAGAGACTTGCCGGTAACGAGATTGAACTAGGTATTGAGATACCGACGATCAAATCTCGGGCAAGTAACATACCGATGACAAAGGGAACAACGTATGTTGTTATGCGGTCTGACCGATAAAAGATCTTCGTAGAATATGTAGGAGCCAATATGAGCATCCAGGTTCCGCTATTGGTTATTGACCGGAGACGTGTCTCGGTCATGTCTACATTATTCTTGAACCCGTAGGGTCCGCACGCTTAACGTTACGATGATAGTTTCATTATGAGTTTATATATTTTGATGTACCGAAGGTTGTTCGGAGTCCCGGATATGATCACGGACATGACGAGGAGTCTCGAAATGGTCGAGACATAAAGATCAATATATTGGACGGCTATATTCGGACACCGGAAGTGTTTCGGGTGATTTCGGAGAAAACCGGAGTGCCAGAAGGGTTACCAGAACCCCCCGGGGAAGTATTGGGCCTTAGTGGGCCTGAGGGGAGAGAGAGGGCAGCAGCCCAGGAGGTGGCGCACCCCCTCCCATCGGGAGTCCGAATTGGACTAGGGGGGCGGCCCCTCTTTCCCTCTCCCTCTCCCTCTCTTTCCTTCCCCCTTCTCTCTTCCTAGTTGGACTAGGAAAGGGGAGTCCTACTCCTACTAGGAGGAGGACTCCCCCCTCCTTGGCACGCCCCAAGGGCCGGCCGGCCTCTCCCCCTTGCTCCTTTATATACAGGGGCAGGGGGCACCTCTAGACACACAAGTTGATCTTCGTGATCGTTCTCTTAGCCGTGTGCGGTGCCCCCCTCCACCATAATCCTCGATAATATTGTAGCGGTGCTTAGGCGAAGCCCTGCGACGGTAGAACATCAAGATCGTCACCATGCCGTCGTGCTGACGGAACTCTTCCCCGACACTTTGCTGGATCGGAGTCCGGGGATCGTCATCGAGCTGAATGTGTGCTAGAACTCGGAGGTGCCGTAGTTTTGGTGCTTGATCGGTCGGGTCGTGAAGACGTACGACTACATCAACCGCGTTGTGCTAACGCTTCCGCTTCTGGTCTACGAGGGTACGTAGACAACATTCTCCCCTCTCGTTGCCATGCATCACCATGATCTTGCGTGTGCGTAGGAAATTTTTCAAATTACTACGTTCCCCAACAGTGGCATCCGATCCTAGGTTTTATGCGTTGATGTTATGCACGAGTAGAACACAAGTGATTTGTGGGCGATATAAGTCATATTGCTTACCAGCATGTCATACTTTGGTTCGGCGGTATTGTTGGATGAAGCGGCCCGGACCGACATTACGCGTACGCTTACGCGAGACTGGTTCTACCGACGTGCTTTGCACACAGGTGGCTGGTGGGTGTCAGTTTCTCCAACTTTAGTTGAACGGAGTGTGGCTACGCCCGGTCCTTGAGAAGGTTAAAACAGCACCAACTTGACAAACTATCGTTGTGGTTTTGATGCATAGGTAAGAATGGTTCTTGCTAAGCCCGTAGCAGCCACGTAAAACTTGCAACAACAAAGTAGAGGACGTCTAACTTGTTTTTGCAGGGCATGTTGTGATGTGATATGGTCAAGACATGATGCTAGATTTTATTGTATGAGATGATCATGTTTTGTAACCGAGTTATCGGCAACTGGCAGGAGCCATATGGTTGTCGCTTTATTGTATGCAATGCAATCGCGTTGTAATGCTTTACTTTATCACTAAGCGGTAGCGATAGTCGTGGAAGCATAAGATTGGCGAGACGACAACAATGCTACGATGGTGATCAAGGTGTTGCGCCGGTGACGATGGTGATCATGACGGTGCTTCGAAGATGGAGATCACAAGCACAAGATGATGATGGCCATATCATATCACTTATATTGATTGCATGTGATGTTTATCTTTTATGCATCTTATCTTTCTTTGATTGACGGTAGCATTATAAGATGATCCCTCACTAAATTATCAAAGTATAAGTGTTCTCCCTGAGTATGCACCGTTGCGAAAGTTATTCGTGCTGAGACACCACGTGATGATCGGGTGTGGTAGGCTCTATGTTCAAATACAACGGGTCCAAAACAGTTGCACACGTGGAATACTCAGGTTTAACTTGACGAGCCTAGCATATAACAGATATGGCCTCAGAACACGGAGACCGAAAGGTCGAGCATGAATCATATAGTAGATATGATCAACATAGTGATGTTCACCATTGAAACTACTCCATCTCACGTGATGATCGGACATGGTTTAGTTGATTTGGATCACGTGATCACTTAGAGGATTAGAGGGATGTCTATCTAAGTGGGAGTTCTTAAGTAATATGATTAATTAAACTTTAATTTATCATGAACTTAGTCCTGGTAGTATTAGCATATCTATGTTGTAGATCAATAGCTCGCGTTTAGCTCCCCTATTTTATTTTTGATATGTTCCTAGAGAAAAACTAAGTTGAAAGATGTTAGTAGGAATGATGCGGATTGGATCCGTGATCTGAGGTTTATCCTCATTGCTGCATAGAAGAATTATGTCTTTGATGGACCGCTAGGTGACAAACCTATTACAGGAGCAGATGCAGATGTTATGAACATTTGTCTAGCTCAATATGATGACTACTTGATAGTTTAGTGCACCATGCTTAAACGGCTTAGAATCGGGATTTCAAAGACGTTTTGAACATCATGGACCATATGAGATGTTCCAGGAGTTGAAGTTAATATTTCAAGCAAATACCCGAGTTGAGAGATATGAAGTCTCCAACAAGTTATATAGCTAAAAGATGGAGGAGAATAGCTCAAGCAGTGAGCATGTGCTCAGATTGTCTGGGTACTACAATCGCTTGAATCAAGTGGGAGTTAATCTTCCAGATAAAATAGTGATTGACAGAATTCTCTAGTCACCATCACCAAGTTAGTAGAACTTTGTGATGAACAATAATATGCAAGGGATAACGGAAACGATTCCAAGATCTTCGTGATGCTGAAATCAACGAAGGTAGAAATCAATAAAAGAATCAAGTGTTGATGGTAAACAAAACCACTAGTTTCAAGTAAAGGGACAAAGGGAAGAAAGGGGAACTTCAAGAAGAACGACAAGCAAGTTGCTACTCAAGTGAAAAACCCAAGTCTGGACCTAAGCCTGAAACTGAGTGCTTCTACTGCAAAGGGACTGGTCACTGGAAGCGGAACTACCCCAAGTAATTGGCGGATAAGAAGGATGGCAAAGTGAACATAGGTATATTTGATATACATGTTATTGATGTGTACTTTCTAGTGTTTATAGCAACCCCTCAGTATTTGATACTAGTTCAGTTGCTAAGAGTAGTAACTCGAAACAGGAGTTGCAGAATGAAAAGAGACTAGTTAAGGGTGAAGTGACGATGTGTGTTGGAAGTGGTTCCAAGATTGATATGATCATCATTGCACACTCCCTATACTTTCGGGATTAGTGTTGAACTTAAATAAGTGTTATTTGGTGTTTGTGTTGAGCATAAATATGATTGGATCATGTTTATTGCAATACAGTTATTCATGTAAGTTAGAGAATAATTGTTGTTCTGTTTACATGAATAAAACCTTATATGGTTACACACCCAATGAAAATGGTTCGTTGGATCTCGAACGTAGTGATACACATATTCATAATATTGAAACCAAAATATGCAAAGTTAATAATGATAGTGCAACTTATTTGTGTCACTGCCTTTTAGGTCATATTGGTGTAAAGCGCATGAAGAAAATCCATGCTGATGGGTTTTTGGAATCACTTGATTATGAATCAGTTGATGCTTGCGAACCATGCCTCATGGGCAAGATGACTAAGACTCTGTTCTTCGGAACAATGGAGCAAGCAACTGACTTATTGGAAATAATACATACTGATGTATGCGGTCCGATGAGTGTTAAGGCTCACGGCAAGAATTGTTATTTTCTGACCTTCACAGATGATTTGAGCAGATATGGGTATATCTACTTAATGAAACACAAGTCTGAAACATTTGAAAAGTTCAAAGAATTTCAGAGTGAAGTGGAGAATCATCGTAACAAAAATAAAAGTTTCTACGATATGATCACAGAAGAAAAATATTTGAGTTGCGAGTTTGGCCTTTAGTTAAAACAACGTGAAATAGTTTCACTACTCACGCCACCTGGAATGCCACAATGTAATGGTGTGTCCGAATGTCATAACCGTACTTTATTAGATATAGTGCGATCTATGATGTCTCTTACCGATCTACCACTATCGTTTTGGGGTTATGCATTAGAGACAGCTACCTTCACGTTAAAAAGGGCACCATCTAAATCCGTTGAGACGACACCGTATGAACTGTGGTTTGGCGAGAAACCTAAGCTGTCATTTGTTAAAGTTTGGGGTTGCAATGCTTATGTGAAAAAGTTTCAACATGATAAGCTCGAACCCAAATTGGAGAAGTAAATCTTCATATGATACCCAAAAGAAAATGTTGGGTACACCTTCTATCACAGATCCGAAGGCAAGTTATTCATTGCTGAGAATGGATCCTTTCTAGAGAAGGAGTTTCTCTCGAAAGAAGTGAGTGGGAGGAAAGTAGAACTTGATGAGGTAACTGTACCTGCTCCCTTATTGGAAAGTAGTTCATCATAGAAATCTGTTCCTGTGACTACTACACCGATTAGTGAGGAAGCTAATGATGATGATCGTGTAACTTCAGATCAAGTTACTACTGAACCTCGTAGGTAAACCAGAGTGACATTCGCACCAGAGTGGTACAGTAATCCTGTTCTGGAGGTCATGTTACTTGACCATGACGAGCCTATGAACTATGAGGAAGCGATGATGAGCCTGGATTCCGCGAAATGGCTTGAGGCCATGAAATTTGAGATGAGATCCATGTATGAGAACAAAGTATGGACTTTGATTGACTTTCCCAATGATCGGTGAGCCATTGAGATTAAATGGATCTTCAAGAGGAAGACGGATGCTGATAGTAGTGTTACTATCTACAAAGCTAGAATTGTCGCAAAAAGTTTTTCGACAAGTTCAAGGTGTTGACTACGATGAGAGTTTCTCACTCGTATTTATGCTTAAGTCTTTCCGAATCATGTTAGCAATTGCCGCATTTTATGAAATCTGGCAAATGGATAAACAAAACTGCATTCCTTAATGGATTTATTAAAAGAAGAGTTGTATATGATGCAACCGGAAGGTTTTGTCAATCCTAAAGGTACTAACAAAATATGCAAGCTCCAGCAATCCATCTATGGACTGGTGCAAGCATCTTGGAGTTGGAATATACGCTTTGATAAGTTGATCAAAGCATATAGTTTTATACAGACTTGCGGTGAATCCTATATTTACAAGAAAGTGAGTGGGAGCACTACAACATTTCTGATAAGTATATGTGAAAGACATATTGTTGATCAGAGATAATGTAGAATTATTCTGCAAAGCATAAAGGAATATTTGAAACGAGTTTTTCAAAGAAAGACCTCGGTGAAGCTGCTTACATATTGAGCATCAAGATCTATAGAGATAGATCAAGATGCTTGATAAGTTTTTCAATGAGTACATACCTTGACAAGATTTTGAAGTAGTTCAAAATGGAACAGTCAAAGAAGAAGTTCTTGCCTGTGTTACAAGGTGTGAAGTTGAGTAAGACTCAAAACCCGACCACGACAGAAGATAGAGAGAGAATGAAAGTCATTCCCTATGCCTCAGCCATAGGTTCTATAAAGTATGCCATGTTGTGTACCAGACCTATTGTATACCCTGCCCTGAGTTTGGTAAAGGAGTACAATAGTGATCGAGGAGTAGATCACTGGACATTGGTCAAAATTATCCTTAGTGGAATAAGGATATGTTTCTCGATTATGGAAGTGACAAAAGGTTCGTCGTAAAGGGTTACGTCGAAGCAAATTTTGACACTGATCCAGATGACTATAAATCTCAATCTGAATACATATTGAAAGTGGGAGCAATTAGCTAGAGTAGCTCTGTGCAGAGCATTGTTGACATAGAAATTTGCAAAATACTTATGGATCTGAATGTGGCAGACCCATCGACTAAACTTCTCTCACAAGCAAAACATGATCACACCTTACTACTCTTTGGGTGTTAATCACATAGCGATGTGAACTTGATTATTGACTCTAGTAAACCCTTTGGGTGTTGGTCACATGTCGATGTGAACTATGGGTGTTAATCACATGGTGATGTGAACTATTGGTATCACATGGCGATGTGAACTAGATTATTGACTCTAGTGCAAGTGGGAGACTGAAGGAAATATGCCCTAGAGGCAATAATAAAGTTATTATTTATTTCCTTATATCATGATAAATGTTTATTATTCATGCTAGAATTGTATTAACCGGAAACATAATACATGTGTGAATACATAGACAAAAAGAGTGTCACTAGTATGCCTCTACTTGACTAGCTCGTTGATCAAACATGGTTATGTTTCCTAACCATAGACATGAGTTGGCATTTGATTAACGGGATCACATCATTAGGAGAATGATGTGATTGACTTGACCCATTTCGTTAGCTTAGCACTTGATCGTTTAGTTTGTTGCTATTACTTTCTTCATGACTTATACATGTTCCTATGACTATGAGATTATGCAACTCCTATTTACCGGAGGAACACTTTGTGTGCTACCAAATGTCACAACGTAACTGGGTGATTACAAAGGTGCTCTACAGGTGTCTCCGAAGGTACTTGTTGGGTTGGCGTATCTCGAGATTAGGATTTGTCACTTTGATTGTCGGAGAGGTATCTCTGGGCCCTCTCGGTAATGCACATCACATAAGCCTTGCAAGCATTGCAACTAATAAGTTAGCTGCAGGGTGATGTATTACGGAACGAGTAAAGAGACTTGCCGGTAACGAGATTGAACTAGGTATTGAGATACCGACGATCAAATCTCGGGCAAGTAACATACTAATGACAAAGGGAACAACGTATGTTGTTATGCGGTCTGACCGATAAAAGATCTTCGTAGAATATGTAGGAGCCAATATGAGCATCCAGGTTCCACTATTGGTTATTGGCCGGAGACGTGTCTCGGTCATGTCTACATTATTCTCGAACCCGTAGGGTCTGCACGCTTAACGTTACGATGACAGTTTCATTATGAGTTTATATATTTTGATGTACCGAAGGTTGTTCGGAGTCCCGGATATGATCACGGACATGACGAGGAGTCTCGAAATGGTCGAGACATAAAGATCGATATATTGGACGGCTATATTCGGACACCGGAAGTGTTTCGGGTGATTTCGGAGAAACCCGGAGTGCCGGAAGGGTTACCGGAACCCCCCGGGGAAGTATTGGGCCTTAGTGGGCCTGAGGGGAGAGAGAGAGGGCAGCAGCCCAGGAGGTGGCGCGCCCCCTCCCATCGGGAGTCCGAATTGGACTAGGGGACGGGGGCGCATGCCCTCTTTCCCTCTCCCTCTCCCTCTCTTTCCTTCCCCCTTCTCTCTTCCTAGTTGGACTAGGAAAGGGGAGTCCTACTCCTACTAGGAGGAGGACTCCCCCCTCCTTGGCGCGCCCCAAGGGCCGGCCGGCCTCTCCCCTTGCTCCTTTATATACAGGGGCAGGGGGCACCTCTAGACACACAAGTTGATCTTCGTGATCGTTCTCTTAGCCATGTGCGGTGCCCTCCTCCACCATAATCCTCGATAATATTGTAGCGGTGCTTAGGCGAAGCCCTGCGATGGTAGAACATCAAGATCGTCACCACGCCGTCGTGCTGACGGAACTCTTCCCCGACACTTTGCTGGATCGGAGTCCGGGGATCGTCATCGAGCTGAACGTGTGCTAGAACTCGGAGGTGCTGTAGTTTCGGTGCTTGATCGGTCGGGCCGTGAAGACGTACGACTACATCAACCGCGTTGTGCTAACGCTTCCGCTTCCGGTCTACGAGGGTACGTAGACAACATTCTCCCCTCTCGTTGCTATGCATCACCATGATCTTGCGTGTGCGTAGGAAATTTTTGAAATTACTACGTTCCCCAACACCGGGGTCCTAGCGAAAACTAAGGGATATTAAGGCCTCCTTTTAATAGAGTACCGGACCAAAGCATTAACACATAGTGAATACATGGACTCCTCAAACTACGGTCATCATCGGAAGTGGTCCCGATTATTGTCACTTCGGGTTGCTGGATCATAACACATAGTAGGTGACTATATACTTGCAAGATAGGATCAAGAACTCACATATATTCATGAAAACATAATAGGTTCAGATTTGAAATCACGGCACTCGGGCCCTAGTGACAAGCATTAAGCATAGCAAAGTCATAGCAACATCAATCTTAGAACATAATGGATACTAGGGATCAAACCATAACAAAACTAACTCGATTACATGATAAATCTCATCCAACCCATCACCGTCCAGCAAGCCTACGATGGAATTACTCACGCACGGCGGTGAGCATCATGAAATTGGTGATGGAGGATGGTTGATGATGACGATGGCGATGGATTCCCCTCTTCGGAGCCCAAAACGGACTCCAGATCGGCCCTCCCGAGAGAGTTTAGGGCTTGGCGGCGGCTCCGTATTGTAAAACGCAATGAATCTTTATCTCTGATTTTTCTATCTCCGAGAATATATAGAGTTGGAGTTGAGGTCGGAGGAGCTCCAGGGGGACCACGAGGTAGGGGGCGCGCCCCCACCCTCGTGGCTAGGGTGTGGGCCCCCTGGTCTTGATCTCTTGCCAGTATTTTTTTCCAAAAATAATCTCCGTGAAGTTTCGGGTCATTTTGAGAACTTATGTTTCTGCACATAAATAACACCATGGAAATTCTGCTAAAAACAGCGTCAGTCCGGGTTAGTTCCATTCAAATCATGCAAGTTAGAGTCCAAAACAAGGGCAAAAGTGTTTGGAAAAGTAGATACGACAAAGACGTATCATAGGTAAATGATAAAAACAGAATTTTTGATGTGGAATGCTACCTAACATAATTATCAATGTAATTTTCTTTATTGTGGCATGAATATTCAGATCCATAAGATTCAAGACAAAAGTTTAATGTTTACATAAAAATAATAATACTTCAAGCATACTAACCAAGCAATCATGTCTTCTCAAAATAACATGGCCAAAGAAAGCTATCCCTACAAAATCATATAGTCTGGATATGCTCTATCTTCATCACACAAAATATTTAAATCATGCACAACCCCGATGACAGGCCAAGCAATTGTTTCATACTTTTGATGTTCTCAAACTTTTTCAATCTTCATGGAATACATGAGCATGAGCCATGGACCTAGTACTATAGGTGGAATAGAATGGTGGTTGTGGAGAAGACAAAAAGGAGAAGATAGTCTCACATCGACGCGGCTAATCAACAGGCTATGGAGATGCTCATCAATTGATGTCAATGCGAGGAGTAGGGATTGCCATGCAACAGATGCACTAGAGCTATAAATGTATGAAAGCTCAACAAAATAAAATAGGTGGGTGTGCATCCAACTCGCTTGCTCACAAAGACCTAGGGCATTTTGAGGAAGCCCGTCATTGGAATATACAAGAAGTTCTATAATGAAAATTTTCCACTAGTATATGAAAGTGACAAAATAGGAGACTCTCTATTATGAATATCATGGTGCTACTTTGAAGCACAAATGTGGCAAAAGGATAGTAGCATTGCCCCTTCTCTCTTTTTCTCTCATTTTTTGTTTTTTTGTTTTTTGGGGCCTTCTCTTTTTTGTATCTTTTTTTCGTACGGAGTCTCATCCCGACTTGTGGGGGAATCATAGTCTCCACCATCCTTTCCTCACTGGGACAATGCTCTAATAATGATGATCATCACACTTTTATTTACTTACAACTCAAGAATTAGAACAAAAAATAACTCTATGTGAATGCCTCCAGCGGTGTACCGGGATGTGCAATGAATCAAGAGTGACATGTATGAAAGAATTATGAAGGTGGCTTTGCCACAAATACAATGTCAACTACATGATCATGCAAAGCAATATGACAATGATGAAGCGTGTCATAATAAACGGAATGGTGGAAAGTTGCATGGCAATATATCTCGAAATAGCTATGGAAATGCCATAATAGGTAGGTATAGTGGCTGTTTTGAGGAAGGTAATGGTGGGTGTATGGTACCGGCGAAAGTTGCGCGGCACAAGAGAGGCTAGCAATGGTGGAAGGGTGAGAGTGTGTATAATCCATGGACTCAACATTGGTCATAAAGAACTCACATACTTATTGCAAAAATCTATTAGTTATCTAAACGAAGTACTACGCGCATGCTCCTAGGGGGATAGATTGGTAGGAAAAGACCATCGCTCGTCCCCAACCGCCACTCATAAGGAAGACAATCAAAAAATAAATCATGCTCCGACTTCATCACATAACGGTTCACCATACATGCCTGCTATGGAAATCACAAACTTTAACACAAGTATTTATCAAATTCACAACTACTCACTAGCATGACTCTAATATCACCATCTTCATATCTCAAAACAATCATCAAGTATCAAACTTCTCATAGTATTTAATGCACGTTATATGAAAGTTTTTATTATACCCATCTTGGATGCCTATCATATTAGGACTAATTTCATAACCAAAGCAAACTACCATGTTGTTTAAGACTCTCAAAATAATATAAGTGAAGCATGAGAGATCAATAATTTCTTAAAATAAAACCACCCCCGTGATCAAAAAAGATATAAGTGAAACACTAGAGCAAACGACAAACTACTCTGAAAGATATAAGTGAAGATCAATGAGTAGTTGAATAATTATGTAACTATGTGAAGACTCCTTCTCATAAATAAAATTTCTGTTCTTAAGTACTTTATTCAAACAGCAAGAAAAACAAAAGAACATAAAATGATGCTTCAAGCAAAACACATATCATGTGGTGAATAAAAATATAGTTGCAAGTAAAGTTACCGATGAACGAAGATGAAAGAGGGGATGCCATCCGGGGCATCCCCAAGCTTAGCCTCTTGGTTGTCCTTGAATATTACCTTGGGGTGCCTTGGTGAAAGTGTGTTATATCGACTAGAGGGGGGGTGAATAGGTGATTTTTATAAAAGTCTTCAAAACATGGGAGTTTTGAAGACAAACGATAGAAATGAACCTATAACCATGCAGCGGAAGGTAGACTACCTAGACAAGCCACAGTCAAGTATTCAATGAAGTGAAAGCACAAAGACTAACAGCAGCTAGGCAGTACGGATCAGGATGGAAGATAATATGAAACCAATCTAAACAAACAGTCACACAGTGAAGACAAATGGACAATGCAAATAGGCACTGACTTCACAAGGGCCAACTATAAATAAAGAGATGGGAAGGATAGAACCAGTGAGCTTGGTGAAGACAAAGGTTTGGTAGACCAGTTCCAACTACGATGACAGTTGTACGTCTGGTTAGGGCGGATAGGTATTTAAACCTGAGGACACATAGTCCCGGACACCCAGTCCTGAACACGCAGCTCAGGACACTCAGTCCTCACCGTATTCCCCTTGAGCTAAGGTCACACAGACCTCGCCCAATCACTCTGGTAAGTCTTCAAGGTAGACTTCCAAACCTTCACAGACTTCGTTCACGGGCGGTCCATAATGACTCTTGGATGCTCAGAACACGACGCCTAACCGGCTGGAGGATTCACAGTCCTCAAGTGTAATAAGTCTCCAGATCACACAGACAGGAAGACTTCAGTGATGCCTAACACTCTTTGTTTCTGGGTGTTTAGGGCTTTATCCTCGCAAGGAATTCTCTCTCAAAGGCTTCGAGGTGGGTTGCTCTCAAATGACAAAAGCCATACTCTAACTCTGAGCAGCCAACCATTTATGGTTGTAGGGGTGGGCTATTTATAGCCACTGGGCAACCCAGCCTGGTTTGTCCGAAATGACCCTTGGTCACTAAGGAACTGACACGTGTTCCAATGGTCAGATTTCAAACACACACGGCAACTTTACTTGGACTATAAGCAAAGCTGACTTATCCAACTCTGGATAAGATTTGCTCTCATAGTCTTCACTCGAAGACATAGGATTTTGGTTAAGCATCACTTTAGTCATTCTGACTGGTTCTCTTGGACCCACTTAACAGTATAGTGGTTCCTATGACTCAACAAAGAAAAACACAGAACCACGAAACTGCTAAGTCTTCGCGCTCCATAGTCTTCACGCGATGTCTTCTCTTATCATAGTCTTCAATGTGAATGTCTTCACATACCACCTCTGACTTCAATGTCTTCATACATTTTTAGGGGTCATCTCTGGTAGGAAAACCGAATCAATGAGGGACTTCTACCTATGTTATCCTGCAATTCTCACAAACACATTAGTCCCTCAACTAGGTTTGTCGTCAATACTCCAAAACCAACTAGGGGTGGCACTAGATGCACTTACAATCTCCCCCTTTTTGGTGATTGATGACAAACTAGTTGAAGTTTTCAACGGGGAATAAAATATGTGAAATTGTAAAGGATAGGTTATTGTCTTCATAAGTGGCAAAGGCTCCCCCTGAAGATGTGCATATAAGTAATTTGCTTTTGGTATGCAAATGCACATGGCAGGTTGTACTTGTGGAGATCCTCTTCAACTTATGATGACAATTTATCATGCATGAAAAGTATGTGAAGATAATGACATGCATAATGAAAAATGGACGTCTGCAAAATGATCTAAGTGCGGAATTTATCGTCGCACATGTGGAATTTATCATTGCATCACAGAATAGCAAATAAGTAGCAGACGACCATCGAGTTTGAGTGTTACAACTCAAAGAACCAAATGTATCAAGACGCGAGAGTTGTAAACACTAGGCAAAATATAAAACTGCCGCCCATATGAACCCGCTTGAAGACTATCAAACTCATATGCTTCTCCCCCTTTTGTCAGTAAGGACCAAAAAGGTTTGAAGACATAGAGCACCTACTCGTCCCCGTGAGGAGTTGGTGAAGCAGCAGGGTCTTCGGTGTTGGTTGGCGGTGCAGACGAACTCGGTGCAGTGTTGATTCGCGCTGAAGGTGGTGAAGTAGCATCGTCTTCATCATCGATGACATGTGCATTCACTGTTGCAGCAGAGGAGGAGAACTCAGAGTCTTCAAGAGACAGAGTATGTCGCAGCATAGTCCTTCTTGGAGGTGTTGAGTCAAACTTGAAGCGTTCAGAGAAGCCATCCTCTTGAAGATCATCTTCAGAACACATAAGCGTCAGCCCTTTCCATGTACGCCGACAAGTTTCATGGGCAACAAAGGCATTCTTGGTGGCAAGGTTGCGAATCCTGTTTACGTCCACCAAGAGGCTTTGCATTTGGCGCTTCAGCCAGTCATGATGCTTATCCTGTTTCTGATGAAGGGCAACCAGAAGTTCTCGGTCGTTGAGAACACGAGATCGCTTCTTGGGCCGTTGGGCAATGGTGCTTTTAGTTGCTTCAGTGAGGGCATGATGAGGTGCACGGGTAGTACCAACCAGAGGATAAACACGAGCGACTGCTGGATCTCTGTCAATGTGTTGTGAGAAACTTTGCTTATCAGCATTCTCAAGACTAAGGGGCTCCTTGGCAGGCTCTGGATAGATGGCTTCAACTGACATATCGACGTCAGGCATAAAGATCCGATGATTGCGAGCAGAGGGCTGATAGGTGACAGCTGAGTGTAGTTTGATCAGCCGCATAATCCATGGAGCGTAAAACTTTAAGCCAAAGAGATTAGATCCTGATGCAGCAAGTTGGCGGATGAAGAAGTCTTGTGCATTGAAGCATTTGCCGTGAAGAATATGGAAGACCAAAGTCTTCATTGCACCTTCCAGCTTTGCATGTGGAGAATGTCCTTTGATGGGCTAGAGAGTTCGCCTTATAATGTGATAGATAGTGTGTGGCAGATACTCAAGGTCTTCAACAAAGAACTCCTTAGGATATGCAGCATCTGGAGGCAAAGGCTTCATCATGCTAAGCATCTGACTCATGTTTGGTTCAGGCTTGTGAAAAATGCTCTCCATAGCTACACTGTGAAGCTGACAACCAGGTTCATAAAGATCTCCTAGAGTGGGCAGACCAGTGAGCTCAATGATATCAAAGGCTTTGGCTTCTTGATGAACATTGCCTGTCATCCACTCAAGGACCCAAGTCTTCGAATCTCTGTTGTAGCCACGAATATGAAGAGTGGCATAGAATTGGAGCAGCAATTCTTCGTTCCAGTGCTCCTTGTTAGTGACGAACAGCAACAATCCAGACTCTCTGAAGCAATCCAGAGCTTCTTCCAAACAAGGCAGACCAGTTATGGCTTCAGTGTCAAGACGCATATGTGGGAAAATGCGACCTTGATTGTATAGAATGCATGAGTAATAACTGCGCTGCTGATAGCTCCAGAACCGATCAGAAGATATTCTTGCCTTGGTGTAGGGGTTCTTGGTGCTATCAAAGAAGGTGTTGTGTGCCTTGAAGCCATTGATATTAAAAGATCCGGGTGCAGATGCAGTACCTGGAAACCTGGGCAACCTTGGCATTGGCTTCCGAACCTGAGGCCTGTGCTCAACGTGATAGTCAAACTGAGGACTAGCAGCAGGCGGAGGAGTCAGAAAAGGCCATTTGACAGTGATAAGTTGGCCATAGTTGAATGCTTGCTCGATAGTGTGTGCCCTTGGTGGCGGAACAGGAGCAGTGGCATCAACAGAGGCGTCAGGCTGCACATCTGTTGCAGGTGCATCATTGGCTTCATTGGCCTCTGGCACAGTGTTAGGTGCAGGCTCCACAGTGTCTTCAGCCATGACCACGTCATTGGCTTTCAGTGGTGTTAGTGGTGGCAGCATCAGGATTCTCAACCTCCACTTCAGAAGCTGGAGGGTCGGTCACGTTCTCCTCGAGAACAACATCTTGGTGAGACGGGGGTGTAGCAACTCTTTGTTGGGGAACGTAGCAGAAATTCAAAATTTTCCTACGTGTCACCAAGACCTATCTATGGAGAAACCAACAACGAGGGGAAGGAGAGTGCATATACATACCCTTGTAGATCGCTAAGCGGAAGCGTTCAAGAGAACGGGGTTGAAGGAGTCGTACTCGTCATGATCCAAATCACCGGAGATCCTAGTGCCGAACGGACGGCACCTCCGCGTTCAACACACGTACAGCCCTGTGACATCTCCCGTGCCTTGATCCAGCAAGGAGAGAGGGAGAGTTTGAGGAAGACTCCATCCAGCAGCAGCACAACAGCGTGGTGGTGGTGGAGGAGCGTGGTACTCCAGCAGGGCTTCGCCAAGCACCGCAAGAGACGAGGAGGGAGAGGGGTAGGGCTGCGCCAAGAAGGAGAGGAACTTGTGTGTCTTGGGCAGCCCAAACCTCAAGTATACATAGGGGGAGGGGAGGGGCTGCGCCCCCACCTAGGGTTCCCTCCCTAGGGGTGGCGGCAGCCCCCCAGATCCCATCTGGGTGGCGGCCACAAGGGGGAGAGGGGGAGGCGCACCTGGGGTGGGCCTTAGGGCCCATCTGCCCTAGGGTTTACCCCCCTTCCCTCTTGGAGGCGCCTTGGGCTTTGGTGGGGGGGCGTACCAGCCCACCTGGGGCTGGTCCCCTCCCACACTTGGCCCATGCAGCCCTATGGGGCTGGTGGCCCCACTTGGTGGACCCCCGGACCCCTCCGGTGGTCCCGGTACACTACCGGTAAAACCCGAAACTTTTCCGGTGACCAAAACAGGACTTCCCATATATAAATCTTTACCTCCGGACCATTCCGGAACTCCTCGTGACATCCGGGATCTCATCCGGGACTCCGAACAACATTCGGTAACCACGTATATCTATTCCTTATAACCCTAGCGGCATCGAACCTTAAGTGTGTAGACCCTACGGGTTCGGGAACCATGCAGACATGACCGAGACGTTCTCTGGTCAATAACCAACAGCGGGGTCTGGATACCCATGTTGGTTCCTACATGTTCCATGATGATCTCATCGGATGAACCACGATGTCGAGGATTCGATCAATCCCGTATACAATTCCCTTTGTCTAGCGGTACGATACTTTCCCGAGATTCGATCATCGGTATCCCGATACCTTGTTCAATATCATTACTGGCAAGTCCCTTTACTCGTTCCGTAACACATCATCCCGTGATCAACTCCTTGGTCACATTGTGCACATTATGATGATGTCCTACCGAGTGGGCCCAGAGATACCTCTCCGTTTACACGGAGTGACAAATCCCAGTCTCGATTCGTGCCAACCCAATAGACACTTTCGGAGATACCCGTAGTGCACCTTTATAGCCACCCAGTTACGTTGTGACGTTTGGCACACCCAAAGTATTCCTACGGTATCCGGGAGTTGCACAATCTCATGGTCTAAGGAAATGATACTTGACATTAGAAAAGCTTTAACATGCGAACTACACGATCTTGTGCTATGCTTAGGATTGGGTCTTGTCCATCACATCATTCTCCTAATGATGTGATCCCGTCATCAACAACATCCAATGTCCATGGTCAGGAAACCGTAACCATCTATTGATCAACGAGCTAGTCAACTAGAGGCTTACTAGGGACATGGTGTTGTCTATGTATCCACACATGTATCTGAGTTTCCTATCAATACAATTCTAGCATGGATAATAAACGATTATCATGAACAAGGAAATATAATAATAATCAATTTATTATTGCCTCTAGGGCATATTTCCAACAGTCTCCCACTTGCACTAGAGTCAATAATCTAGTTCACATCGCCATGTGATTAACACTCACAGGTCACATCGCCATGTGACCAACATCCAAAGAGTTTACTAGTGTCACTAAACTAGTTCACATCATCATGTGATTAAGACTCAATGAGTTCTGGGTTTGATCATGTTTTGCTTGTGAGAGAGGTTTTAGTCAACGGGTCTGCAACATTCAGATCTGTATGTACTTCGCAAATCTCTAGGTCATATTATAAATGCTGCTTCCATGCTCCACTTGGAGCTATTCCAAATGGTTGCTCCACTATACGTATCCGGTTTGCTACTCAGAGTCATTCGGATAGGTGTTAAAGCTTGCATCGATGTAACCCTTTACGCCGAACTCTTTATCACCTCCATAATCAAGAAACATGTCATTATTACTCCAAGGACAATTTTGACCGCTATCTGGTGATCCACTCCTGGATCACCTTTGTACCTCTTGCCAGACATGTGGCAAGGCACACATCAGGTGCGGTACTCAGCATGGCATACCGTATAGAGCCTATGACAAAAGCATAGGGGATGACATTCGTCCTTTCTCTTTCTTCTGCCGTGGTCGAGCTTTAAGTCTTAACTTCATACCTTACAACTCAGGCAAGAACTCCTTCTTTGACTGATCCATCTTGAACACCTTCAAGATCATGTCAAGGTATGTGCTCATTTGAAAGTACCATTAAGCGTTTTGATCTATCCTTATAGATCTTGATGCTCAACGCTCAAGTAGCTTAATCCAGGCTTTCCATTGAAAACACTTTTCAAATAACTCTGCATGCTTTCTAGAAATTCTACATCATTTCCGATCAACAACATGTTAACAACACATACTCATCGGAAATTCTATAGTGCTCCCACTCACTTCTTTGGAAATACAAGTTTCTCATAAACTTTGTATACACCCAAAATATTTGATCATCTCATCAAAGCATACATTCCAACTCCGAGATGCTTACTCCAGTCCTTAGAAGGATTGTTGGAGCTTTGCATACTTATTAGCATCTTTCAGGATTGACAAAACCTTCCGGTTGTATCACATACAACCTTTCCTCAAGAAAATCGTCGAGGAAACAATGTTTTGACATCCTATCTGCAAGATTTCATAAATAATGCAGTAATCGCTAATATAATTCCAACAGACTCTTAGCATCGCTACGAGTGAGAAAGTCTCATCATAATCAACTCCTTGAACTTGTCGGAAAAAAATCTTAACGACAAGTCGAGCTTTCTTAATGGTGATACTTACCATCATTGTCTGTCTTCCTTTTAAAATCCATCTGTACTCAATAGCCTTACGATCATCGAGCCGTTCTGCCAAAGTCTACACTTTGTTTTCATACATGGATCCTCTCTCGGATTTTATGGCCTCGAGCCATTTATCGGAATCCGGGCCCACCATCGCTTCTCCATAGCTCGTAGGTTCATTGTTGTCTAGCAACATCACTTCCAAGACAGGATTACGTACCACTCTGAAGTAGTACGCATCCTTGTCATGCTACGAGGTTTGGGAGTGACTTGATCCGAAGTCTCATGATCAATATCATAAGCTTCCACTTCAATTGGTGTAGGTGCCACAGGAACAACTCTTTGTGCCCTGCTATACACTAGTTGAAGTGACGGTTCAATAACCTCATCAAGTCTCCACCATCCTCCCACTCAATTCCTTTGAGAGAAACTTTTCCTCGAGAAAGGACCCGATTCTAGAAACAATCCCTTACTGCTTTCGGATCTGAGACAGGAGGTATACCCAACTGTTTTGGGTGTCCTATGAAGATGCATTTATCCGCTTTGGGTTCGAGCTTATCAGCCTGAAACTTTTTCACATAAGCGTCGCAGCCCCAAACTTTTAAGAAATGACAGCTTAGGTTTCTCTAAACCATAGTTCATACGGTGTCATCTCATCGGAATTACGTGGTGCCCTATTTAAAGTAAATGTGGTTGTCTCTAATGCCTAACCCATAAACTATCGTGGTAATTCGATAAGAGACGTCATGGTATGCATCATATCCAATATGGTGCAGTTATGATGTTCGGACACACCATCACACTATGGTGTTCCATGTTGTATTAGTTGTGAAACAATTTCCACAATGTCTTAATTCTGTGCCAAACTCGTAATTCAGATATTCATCTCTATGGTCATATCATAGATCTTTTATCCTCTTGTCACGACGATCTTTCAACTTCACCCTGAAATTACTTGAACCTTTCAATAATTCAGACTCATGATTCATCAAGTAAATATACTCAACATCTACTCAAATCATCTGTGAAGTAAGAACATAACGATATCCACTACATGCCTCAGCACTCATTGGACTGCACACATCAAAATGTATTACTTCCAACAAGTTGCTTTCTAGTTCCATTTTACTGAAAATGAGGCTTTCAGTCATCTTGCCCATGTGGTATGATTTGCTTGTCTCAAGTGATTCAAAATCAAGTGAGTCCAAACGGTCCATTTGCATGGAGTTTCTTCATGAATATACACCAATAGACATGGTTCGCATGTCTCAATCTTTTCAAAAATGAGTGAGCCCAAAGATCCATCAACATGGAGCTTCTTCATGCGTTTTATACCGATATGACTTACGTGGCAGTGCCACAAGTAGGTGGTACTATCATTACTATCTTATATCTTTTGGCATGAACATGTGTATCACTACGATCGAGATTCAATAAACCATTCATTTTAGGTGCAAGACCATTGAAGGTATTATTCAAATAAACAGAGTAACCATTATTCTCCTTAAATGAATAACCGTATTGTGATAGACATAATCCAATCATGTCTATGCTCAACGCAAACACCAATTTTGATGGTAGAGGGAGCGTACGATATTTGGTCAACCTTGGAAATACTTCCAACACATATCGTCATCTCACCTTTTAGCTAGTCTTTGTTTATTCCGTAGCTTTTATTTCGAGTTACTAACACTTAGTAACCAAACCGGTATCTAATACCCTGGTGCTACTAGGAGTACTAGTAAAGTACACATTAACACAATGTATATCCAATATACTTCTACCGACCTTGCCAGCCTTCTCATCTACCAAGTATCTAGGGTAATTCTGCTCCAGTGGCTGTTCCCCTTATTACAGAAGCACTTAGTCTCGGGTTTGGGTTCAACTTTGGGTTTCTTCACTAGAGCAGCAGCTGATTTGCCGTTTCATGAAGTATCCCTTCTTGCCCTTGCCCTTCTTGAAACTAGTGGTTTCACCAACCATCAACAATTGATGCTCCTTCTTGATTTCTACTTTTGTGGTGTCAAACATCGCGAATATCTCAAGGATCATCATATATGTCCCCGATACATTATAGTTCATCACGAAGCTCTAGCAGCTTGGTGGTAATGACTTCGGAGAAACATCACTATCTCATCTGGAATATCAACTCCCACTCGATTCAAATGATTGTTGTACTCAGACAATCTGAGCACAAGCTCAACAATTGAGCTTTTCTCCTTAGTTTGCAGGCTAAGAAAATCGTCAGAGGTCTCATACCTCTTGACGTGGGCACGAGCCTGAAATCCCAATTTCAGCCCTCGAAACATCTCATATGTTTCGCGACATTTCAAAACGTCTTCGGTGCCTCAACTCTAAATCGTTTAACTGAACTATCACGTAGTTATCAAAATGTGTATGTCAGATGTTCGCAACATCCACAGACGACGTTCGAGGTTCAGCACACTGAGCGGTGCATTAAGGACATAAGCCTTCTATGAAGCAGTGAGGACAATCCTCAGTTTACGACCTAGTCCGCATAATTGCTACTATCAACTTTCAACTAAATTTTCTCTAGGAACATATCTAAACAGTAGAACTGAAGCGCGAGCTACGACATAATTTGCAAAGACCTTTTGACTATGTTCAGGATAATTAAGTTCATCTTATGAACTCCCACTCAGATAGACATCCCTCTAGTCATCTAAGTGATTACATGATCCGAGTCAACTAGGCCGTGTCCGATCATCACGTGAGACAGACTAGTCATCATCGGTGAACATCTTCATGTTGATCGTATCTACCATACGACTCATGCTCGACCTTTCGGTCTCTTGTGTTCCGAGGCCATGTCTGTACATGCTAGGCTCGTCAAATCAACCTAAGTGTTTCGCGTGTGTAAATCTGTCTTACACCCGTTGTATGTGAACGTTAGAATCTATCACACCCGATCATCACGTGGTGCTTCAAAACAATGAACTGTCACAACGGTGCACAGTTAGGGGGAACACTTTCTTGAAATTATTATGAGGGATCATCTTATTTACTACCGTCGTTCTAAGTAAACAAGATGCAAAAAAATGATAAACATCACATGCAATCAAATAATAGTGACATGATATGGCCAATATCATATAGCTCCTTTGATCTCCATCTTGGGGCTCCATGATCATCTTGTCACCGGCATGACACCATGATCTCCATCATCGTGTCTCCATGAAGTTGCTCGCCAACTATTACTTCTACTACTACGGCTACCGATTAGCAATAAAGTAAAGTAATTACATGGCGTTGTTCAATGACACGCAGGTCATACAATAAATAAAGACAACTCCTATGGCTCCTGCCGGTTGTCAAACTCATCGACATGCAAGTCGTGATTCCTATTACAAGAACATGATCAATCTCATACATCACATATCATTCATCACATTCTTCTTGGCCATATCACATCACATAGCATACCCTGCAAAAACAAGTTAGACGTCCTCTAATTGTTGTTTGCATGTTTTACGTGGCTGCTATGGGTTTCTAGCAAGAACGTTTCTTACCTATGCAAAAACCACAACGTGATATGCCAATTGCTATTTACCCTTCATAAGGACCCTTTTCATCGAATCCGATCCAACTAAAGTGGGAGAGATAGACACCCGCTAGCCACCTTATGCAACTAGTGCATGTCAGTCGGTGGAACCAGTCTCACGTAAGAGTACGTGTAAGGTCAGTCTGGGCCGCTTCATCCCACAATGCCGCCGAATCAAGATTGGACTAGTAACGGTAAGCATATTGAACAAAATCAACGCCCACAACTACTTTGTGTTCTACTCGTGCATAGAAACTACGCATAGACCTAGCTCATGATGCCACTGTTAGGGAACGTAGCAGAAATTCAAAATTTTCCTACGTGTCACCAAGACCTATCTATGGAGAAACCAGCAACGAGGGGAAGGAGAGTGCATCTACATACCCTTGTAGATCGCTAAGCGGAAGCATTCAAGAGAACGGAGTTGAAGGAGTCGTACTCGTCGTGATCCAAATCACCGGAGATCCTAGTGCCAAACGGACGGCACCTTCGCGTTCAACACACGTACAGCCCGGTGACGTCTCCCATGCCTTGATCCAGCAAGGAGAGAGGGAGAGGTTGAGGAAGACTCCATCCAGCAGCAGCACAATGGCGTGGTGGTGGTGGAGGAGCGTGGTACTCCAGCAAGGCTTTGCCAAGCACCGCAAGAGACGAGGAGGGAAAGGGGTAGGGCTGCGCCAAGAAGGAGAGGAACTCGTGTGTCTTGGGCAGCCCAAACCTCAAGTATATATAGGGGGAGGGGAGGGGCTGCGCCCCCACCTAGGGTTCCCTCCCTAGGGGTGGCGGAAGCCCCCCAGATCCCATCTGGGTGGCGGCCACAAGGGGGAGAGGGGGAGGCGCACCTGGGGTGGGCCTTAGGGCCCATCTGCCCTAGGGTTTGCCCCCCTTCCCTCTTGGAGGCGCCTTTGGCTTTGGTGGGGGGCGCACCAGCCCACCTAGGGCTGGTCCCCTCCCACAATTGTCCCATGCAGCCCTCCGGGGCTGGTGGCCCCACTTGGTGGACCCCCGGACCCCTCCGGTGGTCCCGGTACACTACCGGTAAAACCCGAAACTTTTCCGGTGACCAAAACAGGACTTCCCATATATAAATCTTTACCTCCGGACCATTCTGGAACTCCTCGTGACGTCCGGGATCTCATCCGGGACTCCGAACAACATTCGGTAACCACGTATAGCTATTCCTTATAACCCTAGCGTCATCGAACCTTAAGTGTGTAGACCCTACGGGTTCGGGAACCATGCAGACATGACCGAGACGTTCTCCGGTCAATAACCAACAGCGGGATCTGGATACCCATGTTGGTTCCTACATGTTCCACGATGATCTCATCGGATGAACCACGATGTCGAGGATTCGATCAATCCCGTATACAATTCCCTTTGTCTAGCGGTACGATACTTTCCCGAGATTCGATCGTCGGTATCCCGATACCTTGTTCAATCTCGTTACTGGCAAGTCTCTTTACTCGTTCCGTAACACATCATCCCGTGACCAACTCCTTGGTCACATTGTGCACATTATGATGATGTCCTACCGAGTGGGCCCAGAGATACCTCTCCGTTTACACGGAGTGACAAATCCCAGTCTCGATTCGTGCCAACCCAACAGACACTTTCGGAGATACCCATAGTGCACCTTTATAGCACCCAGTTACGTTGTGAAGTTTGGCACACCCAAAGTATTCCTACGGTATCCGGGAGTTGCACAATCTCATGGTCTGAGGAAATGATACTTGACATTAGAAAAGCTTTAACATGCGAACTACACGATCTTGTGCTATGCTTAGGATTGGGTCTTGTCCATCACATCATTCTCCTAATGATGTGATCCCGTCATCACAATATCCAATGTCCATGGTCAGGAAACCGTAACCATCTATTGATCAACGAGCTAGTCAACTAGAGGCTTAGTAGGGACATGGTGTTGTCTATGTATCCACACATGTATCTGAGTTTCCTATCAATACAATTCTAGCATGGATAATAAACGATTATCATGAACAAGGAAATATAATGATAATCAATTTATTATTGCCTCTAGGGCATATTTCCAACACTCTTGGGGCTTCTTCTTCATCGGCTGATGCTGCCGGAACATCTTCACCATTTTGGCTTCGGATTCAGAGACAGTCACAGTAGGAGTGGCATCTGGAAACACTTGACGTGCAACAGATTGGTGGTGCACTTCTCCTTCTGGAACACTCGAAAGAGGGACTTGAGGCCTTGGTCCTTTGCGAAGCCTGCGTAGCGCTGGCGACGCCTGTGGTGATGGAGTTGGTTGGGCCTCAAAGTCGTCTTCTTCGTATTGCACAGGTGGTGTGACTTGTTGTTGTTGGGGAGTACTAGGGGTGTCTTGTTGTTGTGGGTGATCAGCCCATGATGCATCCTGAGCAGTTGGTGTCAGAGGACGACCAATGCTGATGAGTTCGCTGTGCGTGAGCACAGGCGATGATACCAGTTGGTGCTCGATCTAAGGAAGGACTTCATCATCTTCAACATTGTCATGGTGACCAATGTCTTCAGCAGCGGTGGGCTCAACTGCTGGAATGTCTTCAGCTTCAGGAGCCTTTGTGGAAGCAGGCTCATGAACTACTATCTATCGTTCTTGATGCAAGGAATCAAGGCGAGCAACAGAGATGGGTTCTACAACAAGGGGCTCTGTGGGAGCAGCCCGATCTTTCTTGGTTCTATGCTTCTTCTTGGAGGGAGCGACATCAGAAGCATCATGATTTTTCCTCTTTCTGGCTTCAGCCTCGGCAGTCCTCGTCTTCTTCAGTTCTGAAGCGGTTGACCGGACCTTTGGCTTCGAGCCAGTCATGCTGCTTGGAAAGACTATGCGTGGCTCTACCCACCTTGAAGGTGCAGATTGGTCTGATGATGGCTTCTTCTTCTTTGCAGCCATTCTTGGGTCGATGCCAGGATGACCAAGAGCCTTGCGCTTCTCAGCCTTATTGTAGGCTTGCACACACTTGTCAGTCAGGCTCTTCATGCACTCACGAGAACCTTTAGCTTCTTCACGCTTCTTGAGAAAGGCTTCCTTGAGCTCGTGCAGCATAATCTTGAAGTTTTTCACATCTTGCACGCTGAGCTTGGCCATGTGCTTCTTGAACTGAGCTTTCTCATAGTTGATCTTTTGCTTCAGTTCAACAATGCGCTGAGCTAGAGCTAGCTCGGAAGCAATGGCGCCAGTGAAGGCGACACTGAGGCCAATTGGAAGTTGCAGATCTTCAAAGCTGAGGTTGGGCGTGTCAAACCAATCATCAATGAAGGTATGGATGATTGCCACATCAAAGAGAGGCAAATCATTGAAGATCTCTGCTTCTTCCTTGCTCTTGACCAGTTGCTCAAGAGCGTCATATGCAAGATCTTCATCGCTGGACAGATCAATGGCATCATTGCGCAGAATAGCAGCAGCAGTCAGTGCCTGATCAGTATTCTTTCTCATCTCAGTCTTCTTGGAGATACGTGATAGATCTTCAGACTGCACACTGTCTTCAGGAGGTGCAGTAGCCAGTGGCTTCGCACGTGAAGCTTTTGGAGGAGCAGCTGACTTTGAAGCTTTAGCCTTCTTCTGCTTCTGCGGCTTTGTAGTAGGAGCTGGGGCTTCATCAGTGTCGGCATCATCATCAGAATGATCCACTTTGGCACCTTGAACAGAAATGTGAGTGATAAGGCCATCAAGGTTGTAGAAAGGTCCGATGATATTGGGTTCAGCATCGCGTGTGCCGTCAGCCCGGGGAGCAGAAGGACCAGGGTTGAAGTCTAGTCCCAATGACTTCTTGTTTTCCTTGGCCGATGCCTTTGCATGCTGGAAGTTGCGCTTGAAGAGATTATCGTCACGACACCGGAGCAGTGATGATGGTCGGCATTTTCAGGCTGTAGTCCACAGACCATACAAGGATAGAAACCTAGAGCAATAGCTTCAGCCCTGGTCTTGGGTGGAAGGCTTCGGAAGATAAAGTCACCCCAAGGACTCTTGATGTCATTCTTCTCAGCATATTCCTGGGTCACAAACTTGTATTTAAACCATTGCTCGGCCCAATATCTTCGAATCCATTGGATTCGTGTCTTGCGCTGATTGTAATCCTCTTCTGGATCTGTCTTGTACAGCTCTGAGAGGCCATCAGGCAGATCTCTTAATGTTCCCCCTCGATGTTGTCTGCCACCCTTCCTTGCTGATTTCTCTGCAGCCATGAACTTTAAACTGAAAGGCTTCAAAGGCTTCCGCTTTCTGGTCAAACAGGAACTGGCTTCAGGAGAGTTAATGTAATGCTGTAAGAATTCTGCAAACGAATGCAGACTATGAGAACCAAGGGATTCTCCCATGGACATGTACCTGTGACAGCATTAAGGTGCGAGGGAAGGGGAAGAGGTCATATGCATTCTCAGAAGATTTTGAAGATAAATCAGTTTAGAAGACATTGATCTCATCGTGCAAAGACATTCACTCATAGATAAAGAGTTGGTTCCAGATTTGTACGAATCCACGAATAAGTACAAGTGAGGAATCTAACTACTTTGTGAAGCATAAGTGAACATACTAGGCATATTATGATATGCAGTATGAAATAGATCCAACTTGTGTGAACAAAAACTGCTTGTGGTAGAAAGTAATGAATCTATAGGATCACAGGGGCCGTAAAAAGGAAGTTTTATTTACCACACAAAGAACTGCTAGACGGAGTGGGAGAGGAGGCCGAGTAGTTCGATCGTCCGTGCCCTAACTTGGCGACGGAGGACACCTACGGCGACGGCGGAGAAGACTATGTCCGCGGCCGGCATGAAGACGGCGTCAGTGAGGTCGCGGCAGCTAAGCGCTTCATCGCCGGCGTCGTCGAGGGCTAGCGGTGGCGCTAGGGTTTGTGCGAGAGTGGAAGAGAGGATAATGACTGTGGTGAGGCGTGTATTTATAGGGACAGGGATGGCACAGTGTTATTACACAGGTGCCCCTGGCGATTCACATCTGAAGGGCACGTGGCTATCATGCAACATATCAGAGGTTGTTCCACGTTCCCACGCATGCCTGGATTGTCGGGTGGTCGTTCCCACTTCTCCGGGTTTTAGGTGAAAGGATTTAGCATTGAAAACAGAGTTAATGTTTGTCTCTGTATCTTCTGCTGACAAGGACGCAGAGAAGATATTCGACAGTTTCAATAGAATGCATATGATTTGGAGAGATAGAGTTTGAGATAAAAAGCATAGAGAGGTTAGGGTCCGATCACATTCACTTAGTTCAAAAGATTCAACAAGAAGACATAGCTATAAGTGAATGCTGTAGAGGACAGAACACTAGTATATATATATATGAGAAAGACAATCAAATCAACATAGTGAAGATAATCATGAAGACGAGTTGAGATTGAAGCCAAACCAAATGTGAAGACATACCAAACGTAACGCCATGAGTGAAACACTTCAAACAGAAAAATTTGGTGGTGGCGTTACCCACCGTATAGGAAGTATTAGACCCAGACACGGTGCACAATTATCGTGGCGCTCCGAAGTCAAATTCCACATTAATGTATTCACACTTAGAATGTAAGTCTTCATTGATTGAAGATATACTTTACTTCGTGTGTTGCACATCTAAGTCATCAATATGCATAAGTGTTAGGATGTGTGCCTGATCACAGGACATTTGAGGATTCCAAGATATTTAGCTCACACCATAACTTGCAAAACCTCTTCTCATCCAAGGGCTTGGTGAAGATATCTGCCAATTGCTCTTCAGTGTTGACGTGTATGATACCAATATCTTCCTTCACAACATGATCTCTGAGAAAGTGATGACAAATTTCAATGTGCTTTGTCTTCGAGTGCTGAACTGGGTTGTTGGCAATCTTGATGGCGCTTTCGTTGTCGCAGTAGAGTGGCACTTGCTTCAGATGAATGTCATAGTCTTTGAGTGTTTGCTTCATCCATAGAAGCTGAGCGCAGCAAGATCCAGCAGGAATGTATTCAGATTCAGCAGTGGAGAGAGATACACAGTTCTGCTTCTTTGAAGACCAACATACAAGTGATCGTCCCAGAAAATGACATGTGCCTGATGTAGACTTGCGATCCACCTTGTCGCCAGCATAATCAGCATCCGAGAATCCAACCAGATCAAACTCTGAGCCCTTTGGATACCATAATCCTAATGTTGGGGTGTAAGCCAAATATCGAAGAATTCGCTTCACAGCTAAGTGATGCAATTCCTTTGGTGCCGCTTGGAATCGAGCACACATGCAAACACTAAGCATAATATCTGGCCTAGATGCACATAGATAAAGTAAAGAACCAATCATGGAGTGGTATACCTTTTGATCGAACTCTTTACCATTGTCGTCGGGACCCAGATGATGTTTGGCTGGCATTGGCGTCGTGAAGCCTTTGCAGTCTTGCATCCCAATTTCTTCAGGCAATCTTTGAGGTACTTCTCTTGAGATATGAAGATGTTGTTGCGTTGCTGACGTATTTGAAGACCAAGGAAGAACTTCAGCTCACCCATCATGGACATCGGATATTGCTCTTGCATCATATATCCAAACTCTTCACTATATTTCTGATTGGTGCAGCCGAAGATAATGTCATCCACATATATTTGGCACACAAACAGTTCACCATCATATGTCTTTGTGAAGAGAGTGGGGTCGAGGGAACCAGGTTTGAAGCCTTTGCTCTTCAGGAAGTCTTTGAGTGTGTCATACCAAGCCCGAGGGGCGTTGAGCTTGTACACCATGTCAGGATGTTTTGGATCTTCAAAGCCAGGCGGTTGTGCAACATACACTTCTTCTTCAATCTTGCCATTGAGAAAAGCGCTCTTCACATCCATTTGATACAGAAGAATGTTATGATGATTTGCATAGGCCAGCAGTATGCGTATGGCTTCAAGTCTAACCACAGGAGCAAATGTTTCATCGAAGTCAATCCCTTCAACTTGAGTGTACCCTTGAGCAACGAGACGAGCTTTGTTTCTGACAACTTGACCATGCTCATCTTGCTTGTTGTGATATATCCATTTGGTGCCTATTATATTGTGCTTGCGAGGATCAGGACGCTTAACCAGTTCCCATACATTATTCAGCTCAAACTGTTGAAGCTCTTCTTGCATAGCTTGAATCCATTCAGGTTCCATGAAGGCTTCTTCAACTTTCTTGGGTTCAGATATTGAGACGAATGCGAAGTGCCCACAGAAATTTGCTAGCTGTGTTGCCCTCAAACGAGTGAGTGGACCTGGTGCATTGATCCTATCAATTATTCTCTCAATCTGTACTTCATTTGCAACACGAGGATGTACAGGACGAAGATTTTGCTCTTGCTGATCATTGTCATCGTTAGAAGGATTGTCTTCAGGCTGAGCATTGTCTTCAGTTTGATCAGGTGCAGAGATGATAAGCTCCTCTTCAGGCTGAGATTCAGATGGTATGATTTCTCCAGTTCCCATAAGTTTGATTGATTCACTGGATGGAACTTCATCTAGCACGTTTGGCAGGTGCTCTCTTTGTGAGCCGTTAGTCTCATCGAACCGCACATCCACTGTTTCAACCACTTTATAGTGAAAAGGGTTGAAGACTCTATAGGAATGCGAATCCTTTCCATATCCAAGCATAAAACCTTCATGTGCTTTTGGTGCAAATTTTGAAGTGTGATGTGGATCCTTGATCCAGCACCTGGCACCAAATACTCTGAAGTAACTGACATTTGGCTTCCTTCCAGTAAGGAGCTCATAGGATGTCTTGTTGAGAAGCTTGTGAAGATAAACACGGTTGATGATATGGCATGCAGTATCAATGGCTTCAGGCCAGAACTTTCTTGGAGTCTTGTATTCATCAAGCATCGTCCGAGCCATCTCAATAAGTGTTCTGTTCTTGCGTTCCACGATGCCATTCTGCTGCGGTGTGTACGGAGCTGAGAATTCATGTGTAATGCCCAAAGTATCAAGATAAGTGTCTAGACCAGTGTTCTTGAATTCAGTGCCATTGTCACTTCTGATGTGCTTGATTTTGACGCCATAGTTGTTCATGGCTCGATTGGCGAAGCGTCTGAAGACATCCTGCACTTCAGTCTTGTAGAGGATTATATGCACCCAAGTATCTCTTGAATAATCATCAACAATGACAAAGCCATAGAGACAAGCAGTAGTAGTAAGAGTTGAGTAATGAGTGGGACCAAAAAGGTCCATGTGGAGCAGTTCGAAGGGTTGAGTCGTTGTCATGATTGTCTTCGAGGGATGCTTGGCCCTCGTCATCTTTCCTGCTTCACAGGCACCGCATAAGTGATCCTTCTTGAACTTGACGCCCTCGATGCCTATGGCATGCTTCTTCCTTGTAAGGGTGTGGAGGTTCCTCATGCCAGCATGCCCTAGCCTCCGATGCTAGAGCCAGCATTCAGAAGCTTTTGCTAGAAGACATACGACAAGTTGTGGTCCTGCTGAGAAATCTACCATGTACAAATCATCTTTCCGATACCCTTCAAACACTAGAGACTTGTCAGATTCCATTAGAATAAGGCAACGATATTTTCCAAACATCACAATCATGTTTAAATCACAAAGCATTGAGACAGACGTTAAGTTGAAACCAAGGGATTCAACAAGCATGACTTTATCCATGTGTTGATCCTTTGAGATTGCAACTCTACCTAGACCCAATACCTTGCTTTTACTAGTGTCAGCAAATGTGATGTGACTTTTGTCAGATGGACGTAAGGTTGAGTCCATGAGAAGGCTTCGCTTGCCAGTCATGTGATTAGTACACCCACTATCAATAATCCATTCTGAAGCAGCTGGTGTCGTACCCTACAGTGCAGTTAGGGGGATAGGCTTCACGAAGAGAATTGTGAAGCATAAACATTTGATGAGCAAGTGGATTATGAAAGCTTAGATCGAGGTTAGGACTGATAGGGAAAGTGGCAAGCGACTCAGGAACAAAATACATAATAAGACCATTTGGGCATTTGATCTTGCGCCCTACAAGATGTTTAAGGTCCCCAGCAATGGCTTCAGACGATTTTGGTTTTTGGCTGGAGACCTTTCCCTGCAAAAGAGAGTTAAGCTTTCTTAGCCACCCACATCTTTAAGGGTGGCTTTGAAGCAATGATTCTAAGTGCAGCATCTGAGAACTTTGGTTTTGGAGCCCTAGCAAAAAGTCTTGCAGGTGGACAATAGTACTCATAAGGATAACCAGAATAGTTTTTGGTCTTATGAACATGGCGGTTTGATGAAACGTGCTCATATTCATAGGCCTGAGTAAGGTTTCCCTGCAAAACATTTGCGTTAGTGCGACTCAGGTGAGTCCTCTGTCTGTATGAAGCCTTTGGACCATATGAAGCCTGTGGTCTGGGGTTTGTCTTCTTCACTTGTGGTGTCATGACGACATTCACGGGAAGATTCTCCAAACACCTTTTAGGCACCTAGACTTTCTTCATAGGCGGCCCATTCCTGCAGTTACTACCAATATACCTGGCAAACACTTCGCCATTCTGATTCTTAAACAGTTTATAGTTTGCATCAAAGGATTCATCAATAACAATGGGATTAGCACGAGTGAAGCCAGATAGGGTGGATGGATCCACTGAAGGTTCCTTTGCAGCAACCCATGTGGTTTTGGGGTACTGCTCAGGTTTCCAGTAAGAGCCATCATCATTCATTTTCCTTTCAAACCCAACACCCTCTTTCCTAGGGTTTCGGTTCAGGATCTGCCTTTTGAGAACATCACATAGTGTCCGATGCCCTTTGAGACTTTTGAACATCCCTGTTTCAAGCAATGTCTTCAACCTAGCATTCTCATCAGCAATAGCAGTGGCATCCTTAGCAGAGGGGTTAGTTACCACATCAACAGTTGAAGATATTGCAACAGTAGCAGCAGTAGAACATTCAGCAACAGAAGTAGTGTTATCACGCTCAAGGCATTTAAGACATGGTGGTTCAAATCCTTCCTAAGCGGGACTGATCTATTCAGCGCGAAGTGACTCGTTTTCCTTTTGAAGATCTTCATGAGCCGCTCTCAATTTCTCGAGTTCTTGCTTCCTTTGAAGATAATCATAGGAAAGCTTTTCATGAGTTGTTGAGAGCGTTTCATGACGACTTTCAAGTTCCTCATACTTAACCTGAAGATTTTTTATGTCTTCAATTAAGGACCGAGATCGAGTCATTTCAGCGTCCAACAGGCCATCGCTTTTGTCTAACAGTTTTTGAATATGTTCCATAGCTTTCTGTTGTTTAGTGGCAAGGGAAGCAAGTTTTGCATAGTTGGGTCCAAATTCATCACCAGATTCATCATCACTGGATTCAGATAGATAGCATTCAATTACCTTAGCATCTTTTGCCATAAGGCATGATGCAGAAGATGATGATTCTGGTTCGAATGTCATCGCTTTGAGAGATTCCTTAAAGTCCTCAAACTAAGGATCATGACAAGTTCGATGACCTTCATAGACCTCAGAGAGACGGTCCCAGATAAGCTTTGCATGATCGAGATGCATGATATTCCTAAACTGATTTTGAGACAGACAGGAGCAGATGACGTCCTTCGCCGTGAGGTTAGAAGAGTGTACTTGCGAATGTCATCAGCTTCCGCCATCTTGCACAGATCGGTCAGACCAATCTCAGTGACGGTCCACAGCTTGTTGTTCATCGCCATGAGGCGCTTCTTCATCATGGCCTTCCACTTGCGATACTCGTGACCGTCAAAGATGGGACATGACACAGTCTTCATTCCTGTGGTCGACATAACTAAAACTCCAGGCGGTTAAACCAAAATCACACAGAACAAGGGAGTACCTCGCTCTGATACCAATTGAAAGTGCGTTATATCGACTAGAGGGGGGTGAATAGGCGATTTTTATGAAAGTCTTCAAAACATGGGAGTTTTGAAGACAAACGATAGAAATGAACCTATAACCATGCAGCGAAAGGTAGACTACCCTAGACAAGCCACAGTCAAGTATTCAATGAAGTGAAAGCACAAAGACTAACAACAGCTAGGCAGTACGGATCAGGATGGAAGATAATATGAAACCAATCTGAACAAACAGTCACACAGTGAAGACAAATGGGCAATGCAAATAGGCACTGACTTCACAAGGGCCAACTATAAATAAAGAGATGGGAAGGATAGAACCAATGAGCTTGGTGAAGACAAATGTTTGGTAGACCAGTTCCAACTGCGATGATAGTTGTACGTCTGGTTAGGGCGGATAGGTATTTAAACCTGAGGACACACAGTCCCGGACACCAGTCCTGAACACGCAGCTCAGGACACTCAGTCCTCACCGTATTCCCCTTGAGCTAAGGTCACACAGACCTCGCCCAATCACTCTGGTAAGTCTTCAAGGTAGACTTCCAAACCTTCACAGACTTCGTTCATAGGCGATCCACAATGACTCTTGGATGCTCAGAACGCGACGCCTAACTAGCTGGAGGATTCACAGTCCTCAAGTGTAATAAGTCTTCAGATCACACAGACAGGAAGACTTCAGTGATGCCTAACACTCTTTGTTTCTCGGTGTTTAGGGCTTTATCCTCGCAAGGAATTCTCTCTCAAAGGCTTCGAGGTGGGTTGCTCTCAAACGACAAAAGCCGTACTCTAACTCTGAGCAGCCAACCGTTTATGGTTGTAGGGGGTGGGCTATTTATAGCCACTGGGCAACCCGACCTGGTTTGTCCGAAATGACCCTTGGTCACTAAGGAACTGACACGTGTTCCAACGGTCAGATTTCAAACACACACTGCAACTTTACTTGGACTACAAGCAAAGCTGACTTATCCAACTATGGACAAGATTTTCTCTCATAGTCTTCACTCAAAGACATAGGATTTTGGTTAAGCATCACTTCAGTCATTCTGACTGGTTCTCTTGGACCCCACTTAACAGTACGGTGGTTCCTATGACTCAACAAAGAAAAACACAGAACGACGAAACTGCTAAGTCTTCGCGCTCCATAGTCTTCACGCGATGTCTTCTCTTATCATAGTCTTCAATGTGAATGTCTTCACATACCACCTCTGACTTCAATGTCTTCATACATTTTTAGGGGTCATCTCTGGTAGGAAAACCGAATCAATGAGGGACTTCTACCTGTGTTATCCTGCAATTCTCACAAACACATTAGTCCCTCAACTAGGTTTGTCGTCAATACTCCAAAACCAACTAGGGGTGGCACTAGATGCACTTACACTTGGGCATCCCCAAGCTTAGGCTCTTGCCACTCCTTATTTCATAGTCCATCGAATCTTTACCCAAAACTTGAAAACTTCACAACACAAACTTAACAGAAAACTCGTAAGCTCCGTTAGCATAAGAAAATAAATCACCACTTAGGTACTGTTGTGAACTCATTCTAAATTCATATTGGTGTAATATCTACTGTATTCCAACTTCTCTATGGTTCATACACTCCGATACTACTCATAGATTCATCAAAATAAGCAAACAACACATAGAAGACAGAATCTGTCAAAAACATAACAGTCTGTAGCAATCTGGAGGTTTTGAATACTTCTGTAACTCCAAAAATCCTGAAAAATTAGGAAGTCCTAAATAATTTGTATATTTATCTACTGCATTTGGAATTGGTATTTTATCGCTCTCTGGTAAAAAATGAAAATTATTTTCGTGAGCACATACTTTCTGTTTTTAACAACAATATCAAATAATAATCACCTAAGAAGATCCTAAAGGCTTTACTTAGCACAAACACTAATTAAAACATAAAAAACACAATATTAACATAGGCTAGATGAATTATTTATTACTAAACAGGAACAAAAGGCAAAGAACAAAAATAAAATTGGGTTGCCTCCCAACAAGCGCTATCGTTTAACGCCCCTAGCTAGGCATGATGATTTCAATGATGCTCACATAAAAGATAAGAATTGAAACATAAAGAGAGAATCATGAAGCATATGACTACCACATTTAAGTCTAACCCACTTCCTATGCATAGGGATTTTGTGAGCAAACAACTTATGGGAACAATAATCAGCTAGCATAGGAAGGCAAAATAAGCATAACTTTAAAACTTTAAGCACATAGAGAGGAAACTTGATATTATTACAATTCCTACAAGCATATATTCCTCCCTCATAATAATTTTCAGTAGCATCATGAATGAATTCAACAATATAACCATCACATAAAGCATTCTTTTCATGATCCCCAAGCATAGAATTTCTATTACTCTCCACATAAGCAAATTTCTTCTCATTCGGAATAGTGGGAGTATCATAAGAAACTCGAATACTATAAATTGTTTCCACATTAAAAGAGTAATGTTCAGATAAAGGGTAATCATAATCATGACAAGTTTTATAAATATAATCATCACTACTTTTTATAGCATAAGTGTCATCACAATAATCATCATAAGTAGCAACTTTGTTCTCATCATAATCAATTGAAACCTCTTCCAAGATAGTGGAATCATTACTAAATAAATTCATGACCTCTCCAAATCCACTTTCATAATTGTCACAATAAGATTCAACACCCTCCAAAATAGTGGGATCATTACTTCCTAAAGTTGACACTCTTCCAAACCCACTTTCATCAATATAACCATCATAAATAGGAGGCATGCTATCATCATAATAAATTTGCATATAAAAACTTGGGAGGTTAAATATATCATCTTCATTAAACATAGCATCCCCGAGCTTGGGACAGACATTAATTGCAGCAAATAAATTCTCAACATGTCGTTCTCATCCAACATAGCATCCCCAAGCTTGGGCCTTTTCATAGCATAAGCATAATCACTCGCATCATTAATAGTATGGATAGCACCAATAGTATAGCAATTATCATCATCACAATGAGTAACAGGAGCAACATCATTTGGGAGGGATACCTTTTTACATTTGCTTCTCCGTCTTTTCTTTTTCTTCTTCGCATCATGTGTGAGTTTAATCCTCTTTTTGGAGCTCCTTATTAATGAGATTGGTTGAATAGAAGGCTCCTCCTCGTTACCTGACTCGTCATAAGAAATAATAGGAGGATATTGGGAAGTCTCTTCCCTTTCATTAGTATTCTCTTCATCTTCTATTTGTTTTCTTGTCTTTATGTAATTGGCAACATAAGGATTTTCAATGCAATTCACTGCACAATACATATAAATTTCCTCTAGATCAAAATCAAGAACTTTATTAAGGACAAATTATGGAAGATCCTTAGTTATACGTTTCATTCCTTCATAACCCACAAGCAAACTAAGTTCATTATGATTCGCAAGGGAAATCAAGTCATCACAATTTTTGGACACGATTCGATCATGAAACAATTTGCATTGGGTATTTAAACAACCACGTTCATTGCAAAGTTCACAAGGATGGCTAAGAAAATTTAAATTTTCAGCACAAACATCTAGCCTTTCTTGCAACCATTTAGTTTCTAAATACTTATGCCTCTTGCAAAATATATCTTCCCTATTTGGTGTGTACTTGCAAACTCTATGCACTCCAAAACAATTGACATGCTTATAAGAGACATTTTCATCATAACTAGTGTAATCATCATTAGTACTATAGATATTCAAAGAGTTCCTACTAACAACATTGCAATCATGCTCATCATTCAAATATTTAGTGCCAAACATTTTAATGCATTCTTCTTCTAACACTTTGGCACAATTATCGGAATCCTTATTTTCACGAAAGACATTAAAAAGATGAAGGATATGAGGCAACCTCAATTCCATTTTTTTGTAGTTTTCTTTTATAGACTAAACTAGTGATAAAACAAGAAACTAAAAGATTCGATTGCAAGATCTAAAGATGTACCTTCAAGCGCTAACCTCCCCGGCAAAGGCGCCAGAAAAGAGCTTGATGTCTACTACACAACCTTCTTCTTGTACCTTGTTGGGCCTCCAAGTGTAGAGGTTTGTAGGACAGTAGAAAATTTCCCTCAAGTGGATGACCTAAGGTTTATCAATCCGTGGGAGGCGTAGGATGAAGATGGTCTCTCTCAAACAACCCTGCAACCAAATAACAAAGAGTCTCTTGTGTCCCCAACACACCCAATACAACGGTAAATTGTATAGGTGCACTAGCTCGGCGAAGAGATGGTGATACAAGTGCAATATGGATGGTAGATATAGGTTTTTGTAATCTGACAATATAAAAACAGCAAGGTAGCAAGTGGTAAAAGTGAGCGTAAATGGTATTGCAATGCTAGGAAACAAGGCCTAGGGTTCATACTTTCACTAGTGCAAGTTCTCTCAACAATAATAACATAATTGGATCATATAACAACCCCTCAACGTGCAACAAACAGTCACTCCAAAGTCACTAATAGCGGAGAACAAACGAAGAGATTATTGTAGGGTACGAAACCATCTCAAAGTTATTCTTTCTAATCGATCTATTCAAGAGTCCGTAGTAAAATAACACGAAGATATTCTTTCCGTTCAATCTATCCTAGAGTTCGTACTAGAATAACACCTTAAGACACAAATCAACCAAAACCCTAATGTCACCTAGATACTCCAATGTCACCTCAAGTATCCGTGAGTATGATTATACGATATGCATCACACAATCTCAGATTCATCTATTCAACCAACACAAAGAACTTCAAAGAGTGCCCCAAAGTTTCTATCGGAGAGTCAAGACGAAAACGTGTGCCAACCCCTATGCATAAGTTCACAAGGTCACGGAACTCGCAAGTTGATCACCAAAACATACATCAAGTGGATCACGTGAATATCCCATTGTCACCACAGATAAGCACATGCAAGACATACATCAAGTGTTCTCAAATCCTTAAAGACTCAATCCGATAAAATAACTTCAAAGGGAAAATGCAATCCATTACAAGAGAGTAGAGGGGGAGAAACACCATAAGATCCAACTATAATAGCAAAGCTCGCGATACATCAAGATCGTGCGAATCAAGAACACAAGGGAGAGAGAGAGAGATCAAACAAATAGCTACTGGTACATACCCTCAGGAAAAAAGGGTGAAGTACTCCCTCCTCATCATGGAGAGCGTCGGGATGATGAAGATGGCCACCGGAGAGGGATCCCCCCCCTCCGGCAGGGTGCCGGAAAGGGTCTAGATTGGTTTTCGGTGGCTACGGAGGCTTGCGGCGGCGGAACTCCCGATCTAGGTTATTTTCTGGAGGTTTCTGTATATATAGGAATTTTTGGCGTCGGGAACAAGTCAGGGGGTCCCCGAGTCGTCCACGAGATAGGGCGGCGCACCCGAGGGGGTAGGGCGCCCCCCCCCGCCCTCGTGGACGGCCCGGGACTCTTCTGGCCCAACTCTTTTACTCAGGGGGCTTCTTTTGGTCCATAAAAAATCATCAAAAATTGGCACGTTAATTGGACTCCGATTGGTATTCCTTTTCTATAAAACTCAAAAACAAGGAAAAAACAAAAAATTTCACTGGGCTCTAGGTTAATAGGTTAGTCCCAAAAATCATATAAAATATCATATAAATGCATATAAAACATCCTAGATGGATAATATAATGGCATGGAACAATCAAAAAATTATAGATACGTTAGAGACGTATCAGTCTACATAGTTCTCGAACCCGTAGGGTCCGCACGCTTAACGTTCGATGACGATTTGTATTATGAGTTATGTGTTTTGGTGACCGAATATTGTTTGGAGTACCGGATGAGATCACGGACATGACGAGGAGTCTCGAAATGGTCAAGAGGTAAAGATTAATATATTGGACGATGGTATTCGGACACCGGAATGGTTCCGAAGTGTTTCAAGTATTTTTCGGAGTAGCGGGAGGTTATC
>NC_041384.1:245027773-245186217 GCF_002162155.2 Triticum dicoccoides | reverse complement strand
CCCCTTTCCCCCTCCGAAAGAAGGAAGGGGGGCGACTTGGACTAGGAATCCTAGTTGGTTCCCCCCCATGGCACGCCCCCTTAGGCTGGCCTCCCCCCTCCTCCTTTATATATGGAGGCAGGGGCACCCCAAAGCACATCAATTGTTCTCTTAGCCGTGTGCGGTGCCCCCCTCCATAGTTTACTCCTCTGGTCATATTGTCGTAGTGCTTAGGTGAAGCCCTATGCATATCACATCACCATCACCGTCACCATGCCGTCGTGCTGATGATACTCTCGCTCGACACTTTGCTGGATCAAGAGTTCAAGGGACGTCATCGAGCTGAACGTGTGCAGAACTCGGAGGTGTCGTACGTTCGGTGCTTGATTGGTTGGATCGCGAAGACGTTCGACTACATCAACTGCGCTAAGCTAACGCTTCTACTTTCGGTCTACGAGGGTATGTGGACACACTCCCCCCTCTCGTTGATATGCATCTCCTAGATAGATCTTGCGTGATCGTAGGATTTTTTTAAATTGCATGCTACGTTCCCCAACACTTTGAAGATGTCCTGGCGGGTGCCCGAATAGTAGAGGGTCAATGCTCAAAGGATGTTATGTTTGAGTGGATGTATTAGGGCTGTTAAAACTTTGTTTTGTAAACCAAAGCTTGTAATATATTTTATGCCTTTATCTGAAGTTGTTTTCCTCCCGTGCGGCCATTTTAATTCTAAAAGATTGCCAAACATCGGCTTCAGTCCCCACGTAGATGCTACCGGGATGTTCGATATGGCACATAATCACACTTGACCCAACGTCTTGGTTCGTAAAGGAGGTGTTTGCGGATTTATCTCTTTCACTTAGCAATAGGAGTTTTATGGTGGGGCTAAGTGCTAGCCCTTGGTGCGTAAGCGGCCGTCCGGAATAGGATGCCTTTGTCGCACGACTGGGTGAAGACCAGCTCTTCTCATAATCATAGAGTAAATCACGAATGATTTGTTGTAAGTCACCGAATCGCCGACCAGCTCTCGCCATATCATGACAATCAATTTTCGGCTTTCTCTACTGAGGTGTTTGATCGGACGAATCAGAAACACAATCACAGTAGTTCTCCCTTTACTACCTTAGCCGAACTAGCGGAACGTAAGGTGGTAACCACAGGAGCCAGGCAACCCAACTATAGACCAAAGACATGATTCAGAGCTAATGCATATAATGCAATATTCGGGACGCCGAAGTATACCCAAAAGAGGTCGGACTTTTGAAAATATATGTGGCCGAATAGAGCCCCCGGCATTTAGGCCGAACCAAAGTATATGTGGTAATCTGAAGCAAGGAGGGAATACATATGGTAAAATAAGCCAATACCGAACAGGGGCTAGCGATAAACTGTTTCCTTTATACTTTGATTAATACGTCAAGACGTGCTATTACAGATAATGCCATAAACATCAAGACTATTTTACATGCCGAGAATTTGCACACAAGGGAAGCTGTATACAGGGCCTAGAAAGAAAAGGAGTCTTGAAGATCCCATTGATGCCCTGCCGCACATCTGCGTCGTTTCACCTTGGTAGAGAATCCTTTAAAAGGAGCAGTCGACGGTCGTTTATACAAAAGGATCCTGGAAAAGAGCCCTTGCCCGACCGTAGGGTAGCTAGGTTATAATGAACCTATAGTATGAGAGGAAAAAAGGGTTAAGGTTCAAATAGGGTCGAGTCGCACTATAAACCTTGTCCGCAGTGTGCCTCCGTCGGTGCCCAGGGTATTGTAAGTGCGTAATTATGCACGCGTGGTACATATGCTGTGTTTTTACCGGTGATCGACGGAGGCGAAACTACTAGTCCTGCTCTGGATCCACCAAGTTGTCGTTTTGTAGAGTAGGCCGGGCTTTCTTAGCAGTGTCTGGGGTCTTGATGACCGATGAAGTGTTCGGCTTGATGAGGCCGCTCTGCACCTCGGCCACAAGGGCCGTGGTGTGCTCCTCAGTACGGAGGGAGCGCTCCATGTTTCCACTGACCGTGATAACCCCGCGCGGTCCGAGCATTTTGAGCTTTAAGTAAGCATAGTGCGGGACTGCGTTGAAACGGGCGAAGGCAGTTTGTTCAAGCAGCGCGTGATAGTCACTATGAAAGGGGACGATGTTGAAGATCAAGTCCTCACTTCGGAAGTTGTCCGGCGATCCGAAGACTACTTCCAAGGTTAATGAGCCCGTGCAGCGGGCCTCTGCGCCTGGTATCACTCCTTTAAAGGTGGTGTTACTACGCTTGATTCTTGAAGGGTCAATGCCCATCTTACAGACAGTGTCTTGATAAATCAAGTTAAGACTGTTGCCGCCGTCCATAAGGACTCGAGTGAGATGGTATCCATCAATGATTGGGTCGAGTACCAGGCTGCCGAACCTCCGCGATGGATACTGGTTGGGTGATCCCTGCGATCGAAGGTGATCGGACAAGCCGACCATGGATCGAATTTTGGGGCGACGGGATCTACGGCGTAGACGTCCCTTAGTGTGCGCTTGCGCTCCCTCTTGGGGATATGTGTGACGTATATCATGTTCACTGTTTTCACCTCAGATGGAAATTTCTTCTGTCCCCCTGTGTTTGGTGGGCGGGGCTCATATTCGTCCTCGCTTTGAGGCCCTTTCCCCTTGTGTTTGGTATTTAGCTTACCGGCCTGTTTAAAAACCCAACAGTTTCTGTTGGAATGGTTGGCAGGCTTGTCGTGGGTGCCATGAATCTGGCAAGGCCTATCGAGTATTTTGTCCAAACTGGATGGACCATCCCTATTTCTTTTGAATGGCTTCTTCCGCTGACTAGGTTTAGAGCCACTGAATCTGGCGTTGACTATTGTATCTTCAGTTTTGTCATTGTTGTTCCGATGCTTGTTTTTGTTACGTCGTGGCCTTCCGTTACCACCCTAGCCTCCGAAGTGCCAGGTTCGCTGGTACTTTTGCTTCCACGAGCCAACCAGCTATCTTCGCCCGCGCAAAAGCGGGTCATGAGTGCAGTAAGAGCTGCCATAGTCGTCAGCTTTTCTTGATGAGGTGTCGGGCAAGCCACTCATCATGGATGCTATGTTTAAAGGCCGCTAGGGCTTCGGCGTCCGGACAGTCGACGATTTGGTTATTTTTAATTAAGAACTGAGTCCGGAGTTTGCGGGCTGACTCTCCGGGTTGCTGTACTATGTGACTAAGGTCATCGACGTACGGTGGCCGTACATAAGTACCTTGGAAGTTGTCTCGAAAGGCATCCTCCAAATCTTCCCAGCTGCCAATAGAGTTTTCTGGGAGGCTGTTTAACCAGTACTGTGTTGGTCCCTTTAGCTTTAGGGGGAGGTATTTAATGGCGTGGAGGTCGTCACCGTGAGCCATGTGAATATGGAGAAGAAATTCTTCAATCCATACAGTGGGATCTGTCGTTCCATCGTATGCTTCAATGTTTATGAGCTTAAACCCTTTTGGGAACTAG
The DNA here is from genome assembly GCF_002162155.2 of Triticum dicoccoides. Taxonomy (NCBI): domain Eukaryota; kingdom Viridiplantae; phylum Streptophyta; class Magnoliopsida; order Poales; family Poaceae; genus Triticum; species Triticum dicoccoides. Next base: position 245,182,769 of record NC_041384.1, on the reverse strand, counting down.
TGCTGCATTACCTCATCGGTAAAGCACAAGGGGTATGCGGCGCCTCTGTATCGGGCGACGTCATGACGGAGTTCGGATGACATCCATGTTCGGTTTTCGGCCCGAGTTTGGTTATGCTTATTGCGCCAAGCTTGATGGCTATTGTCTCGTGTTGGGGCACGTCCCCTTGATCTGTAGATTGATCTAGTCTGACCGGCTCTATTGTCCAGGTCCTAACGTAAGTTGTAGGTGTAGCCCGGAGCCGCTACCTCTTTGCCTTGATGACAAGGTGGCACATGCTGGTGTTCGACATAAGCGGCCGCTTTGTCCCGCCCACATGGTGGTCGGTCTGGTTTGTCGGTGTGATTATATCTTGACGGTATTGGCTCGAGGGCCTCGTCATCAAATTGTGATAATAGCCTATGTTTCGGGTAGCTCTTTGTTGGGCGCTCAAGGCCGTATTCTTCAGTGGCCAGGATCTTGGTCCATTTGTTGTTGAGCGTATCATGTTCAGCTTGAAGCTATTGTTGTTTCTTTTTTAGGCTCCTCTCGTAGTGGCGATTAGCTGTTGCTTGAAGCGCTCTTGCTCGAGAGGTTCCTCTGGCACGATGAAGTCTTTGTTGCCGAGGCTGACATCCTCCTCAGAGACCGGTAGATAGTTACTATCTTCCGAATCCTCATTCTCGACAGGTTCGTCAGGGTTAAATTGTCCCTCCTCCCATTCACCCTGCTCGGGCGCAGGCTCGGCGGGGTCTTCGGGGTCTTCGGCATCATCCAGAGTGTTGTTGTCTCTGGTGCCGGTATTGTTTCCTTTTCGCGACGCGATCGAGAGCGGCGCCGCTGACATCGGTATTTTGGTGGTCCCTCGACAGGCTTGTCCTCAATTGGGTTTTTAGCGCTGTCGTCGTCCTTCTTTTCGGGGGTATCCACCATGTACACGTCGTAAGTGGAAGTGGCCATCCAACGCCCAGTGAATGTCGTGTTTTGGCCTAGTTCGGCTCCGGCATCATCGTCCATACAGTCGATGTCTTCGGAGGCGTAGTCTAGCATGTCGGTCAAGTCCTCGACTCTGGCTATTAATGTTGGAAATATGCCCTAGAGGCAATAATAAAATGGTTATTATTATATTTCTTTGTGCATGATAATTGTCTATTGTTCATGCTATAATTGTGTTATCTGGAAATCGTAATACATGTGTGAATACATAGACCACAACACGTCCCTAGTGAGCCTCTAGTTGACTAGCTCGTTGATCAAAAGATAGTCATGGTTTCCTGACTATGGACATTAGATGTCATTGATAATGGGATCACATCATTAGGAGAATGATGTGATGGACAAGACCCAATCCTAAGCATAGCTCAAAGATCGTGTAGTTCGTTTGCTATAGCTTTTCCGAATGTCAAGTATCATTTCCTTAGACCATGAGATTGTGCAACTCCCAGACACCGTAGGAGTGCTTTGGGTGTGCCAAACGTCACAACATAACTGGGTGACTATAAAGGTGCACTACGGGTATCTTTGAAAGTGTCTGTTGGGTTGGCACGAATCGAGACTGGGATTTGTCACTCCGTATGATGGAGAGGTATCTCTGGGCCCACTCGGTAATGCATCATCATAATGAGCTCAATGTGACCAAGTGGTTAATCACGGGATCATGCATTACGGTACGAGTAAAGTGACTTGCCGGCAACGAGATTGAACGAGGTATTGGGATACCGACGATCGAGTCTCGGGCAAGTAACATACCGATTGACAAAGGGAATTGTATACGGGATTGATTGAATCCTCGACATCGTGGTTCATCTGATGAGATCATCGAGGAGCATGTGGGAGCCAACATGGGTATCCATATCCCGCTGTTGGTTATTGACCGGAGAGTCGTCTCGGTCATGTCTGCGTGTCTCCCGAACCTGTAGGGTCTACACACTTAAGGTTCGGTGACGCTAGGGTTGTTGAGATATTAGTATGCGGTAACTAGAAAGTTGTTCAGAGTCCCGGATGAGATCCCGGACGTCACGAGGAGTTCCGGAATGGTCCGGAGGTGAAGATTTATATATAGGAAGCCAAGTTTCGGCCATCGGAAAAGTTTCGGGGGTAATCGGTATTGTACCGGGACCACCAGAAGGGTCCCGGGGGTCCACGGGGTGGGGCCACCTATCCCGGAGGTCCCCATGGGCTGAAGTGGGAGGGGAACCAACCCCTAGTGGGCTGGTACGCCCCCCTTGGGGCTCCCCCTGCACCTAGGGTTGGAAACCCTAGGGGTGGGGGCGCCCCACTTGGCTTGGGGGGCAAGCCACCCCCTTGGCCGCCACCCCCCTTGGAGATCCCATCTCCTAGGGTTGGCGCCCCCCCTAGGGGTCCTATATATAGTGGGGGGAGGGAGGGCAGCCGCACCCTAGCCCCTGGCGCCTCCCTCTCCCTCCTGTGACACCTCTCCCTCTCGCTAAGCTTGGCGAAGCCCTGCCGAGATCACCGTTGCTTCCACCACCACGCCTTCGTGCTGCTGGATCTCCATCAACCTCTTCTTCCCCCTTGCTGGATCAAGTTGGAGGAGACGTCTTCCCAACCGTACATGTGTTGAACGTGGAGGTGCCGTCTATTCGGCGCTAGGTCATCAGTGATTTGGATCACGACGAGTACGACTCCATCAACCCCGTTCTCTTGAACGCTTCCGCTCGCGATCCACAAGGGTATGTAGATGCACTCGCCTCTCCCTCGTTGCTAGATGACTCCATAGATTGATCTTGGTGATGCATAGAAAATTTTAAAATTCTGCTACGTTCCCCAACAGTGGCATCATGAGCTAGGTCTATGCGTAGTTTCTATGCACGAGTAGAACACAAAGTAGTTGTGGGCGTCGATATTGTCAATTTACTTGCCGTTACTAGTCTTATCTTGATTCGGCGGCATCGTGGGATGAAGCGTCCCGGACCGACCTTACACGTACGCTTACGTGAGACTGGTTCCACCGACTGACATGCACTAGTTGCATAAGGTGGCTAGCGGGTGTCTGTCTCTCCCACTTTAGTTGGATCAGATTCGATGAAAAGGGTCCTTATGAAGGGTAAATAGAAATTGGCATATCATGTTGTGGTTTTGGCGTAGGTAAGAAACATTCTTGCTAGAAACCTATAGCAGCCACGTAAAAACTTGCAACAATAATTAGAGGACATCTAACTTGTTCTTGCAGCATGTGCCGTGTGATGTGATATGGCCAAAAGGATGTGATGAATGATATATGTGATGTATGAGATTGATCACGTTCTTGTAATAGGAATCACGACTTGCATGTCGATGAGTGTGACAACCGGCAGGAGCCATAGGAGTTGTCTTAATTTATTTATGACCTGCGTGTCAACATAAACATCATGTAATTACTTTACTTTATTGCTAAAGCGTTAGCCATAGTAGTAGAAGTAATAGATGACGAGACAACTTCAAGAAGACACGATGATGGATATCAGGATGATGGAGATCATGGTGTCATGCCGGTGACAACGATGATCATGGAGCCCCGAAGATGGAGATCAAAAGGAGCAAATGATATTGGCCATATCATGTCACTATTTGATTGCATGTGATGTTTATCATGTTTTACATCTTATTTGCTTAGAACAACGGTAGCTTAAATAAGATGATTCATCGTAATAATTTCAAGAAAGTGTTCCCCCTAACTGTGCACCATTGTGAAGGTTCGTTGTTTCGAAGCACCACGTGATGATCGGGTGTGATAGATTCTAACGTTTGAATACAACAGGTGTAAGCCAGATTTACACACGCAATACACTTAGGTTGACTTGACGAGCCTAGCATGTACAGACATGGCCTCGGAACACGAAAGACCGAAAGGTCGAGCATGAGTCGTATAGAAGATACGATCAACATGAAGATGTTCACCAATGTTGACTAGTCCATCTCACATGATGATCGGACACAGCCTAGTTGACTCGGATCATGTTTCACTTAGATGACTAGAGGGATGTCTATCTGAGTGGGAGTTCATTGAATAATTTGATTAGATGAACTTAATTATCATGAACTTAGTCTAAAATCTTTACATTATGTCTAGTAGATCAAATGGCCCATGCTAATGTTGCCCTCAACTTCAACCCGTTCCTAGAGAAAACCAAGCTGAAAGATGATGGCAGCAACTATACGGACTGGGTCCGGAACCTGAGGATCATCCTCATAGCTGCCAAGAAAGATTATGTCCTAGAAGCACCGCTAGGTAACTCACCCATCCCAGAGAACCAAGACATTATGAACGCTTGGTAGTCACGTGCTGATGATTACTCCCTCGTTCAGTGCGGCATGCTTTACAGCTTAGAACCGGGGCTCCAAAAGTGTTTTGAGCAACACGGAGCATATGAGATGTTCGAAGAGCTGAAAATGGTTTTCCAAGCTCATGCCCGGGTCGAGAGATATGAAGTCTCCGACAAGTTCTTCAGTTGTAAGATGGAGGAAAATAGTTCTGTCAGTGAGCACATACTCAAAATGTCTGGGTTGCATAACCGCTTGACTCGGCTGGGAGTTAATCTCCTGGATGACGCGGTCATTGACAGAATCCTTCAGTCGCTTCCACCGAGCTACAAGAGCTTTGTGATGAACTTCAATATGCAGGGGATGGAAAAGACCATTCTTGAGGTATATTCAATGCTGAAATCAACGGAGGTGGAGATCAAAAAGGAACATCAAGTGTTGATGGTTAATAAAACCACTAAGTTTAAGAAAGGCAAGGGTAAGAAGAACTTCAAGAAGGACGACAAGGGGGTTGCCGCGCCCGGTAAGCAAGCTGCCGGGAAGAAGTCAAAGAATGGACCCAAGCCTGAGACTGAGTGTTTTTATTGCAAGGGAAGTGGTCACTGGAAGCGGAACTGCCCCAAATACTTAGCGGACAAGAAGGCCAACAACACTAAAGGTATATGTGATATACATGTAATTGATGTGTACCTTACCAGTACTCGTAGTAGCTCCTGGGTATTTGATACCGGTGCGGTTGCTCACATTTGTAACTCAAAGTAGGAGCTGCAGAATAAGCGGAGACTAGCGAAGGACGAGGTGACGATGTGCGTCAGGAATGGTTCCAAGGTCGATGTGATCGCCATCGGCACGCTACCTCTACATTTACCTACGGAATTAGTTTTAAACCTCAATAATTGTTATTTAGTGCCAGCTTTGAGCATGAACATTGTATCAGGATCTCGTTTAATTCGAGATGGCTACTCATTTAAATCCGAGAATAATGGTTGTTCTATTTATATGAGAGATATGTTTTATGGTCATGCTCCACTGGTGAATGGTTTATTCTTAATGAATCTCGACCGTAATGTTACACATATTCATAGTGTGAATACCAAAAGATGTAAGGTTGATAATGATAGTACCACGTACTTGTGGCACTGCCGCCTTGGTCACATAGGTGTCAAACGCATGAAGAAGCTCCATGCAGATGGACTTTTGGAGTCTCTTGATTACGAATCATTTGACATGTGCGAACCATGCCTCATGGGTAAAATGACCAAGACTCCGTTCTCAGGAGCAACGGAGCGAGCAACCAACTTATTGGAAATCATACATACTGATGTGTGCGGTCCAATGAGCGTTGAGGCTCGCGGTGGCTATCGTTATGTTCTCACCCTCACTGATGACTTGAGTAGATATGGGTATGTCTACTTGATGAAACACAAGTCTGAGACCTTTGAAAAGTTCAAGGAACTTCAGAGTGAGGTTGAGAATCAACGTGACAGAAAAATCAAGTGCTTGCGATCAGATCGTGGGGGAGAATACTTGAGTCACGAATTTGGCACGCACTTAAGGAAATGTGGAATAGTTTCACAACTCACGCCGCCTGGAACACCTCAGCGTAATGGTGTGTCCGAACGTCGTAATCGCACTCTATTGGATATGGTGCGATCTATGATGTCTCTTACCGATCTACCGCTGTCATTTTGGGGCTATGCTTTAGAGACTGCCGCATTCACTTTAAATAGGGCTCCGTCGAAATCCGTTGAGACGACACCGTATGAATTATGGTTTGGGAAGAAACCTAAGCTGTCGTTTCTAAAAGTTTGGGGATGCGATGCTTATGTCAAGAAACTTCAACCTGAAAAGCTCGAACCCAAGTCAGAAAAATGCGTCTTCATAGGATACCCTAAATAAACTATTGGGTATACCTTCTACCTCAGATCCGAAGGCAAGATCTGTATTGCCAAGAATGGATCCTTTCTAGAGAAAGAGTTTCTCTCGAAAGAAGTAAGTGGGAGGAAAGTAGAACTCGATGAAGTATTACCTCTTGAACCGGTAAGTGGCGCAGCTCAAGAAAAAGTTCCTGAGGTGCCTGCACTGACTAGAGAGGAAGTTAATGATGATGATCATGAAACTTTAGATCAAGTTGCTACTGAACTTCGTAGGTCCACAAGGACACGTTTCGCACCAGAGTGGTACGACAACCCTGTCCTGGAAATCATGTTGTTAGACAACGGTGAACCTTCGAACTATGAGGAAGCGATGGCGGGCCCAGATTCCGACAAATGGCTGGAAACCATGAAATCCGAGATAGGATCCATGTATGAAAACGAAGTATGGACTTTGACTGACTTGCCCGATGATCGGCGAGCCATAGAAAATAAATGGATCTTTAAGAAGAAGACAGCCGCGGATGGTAATGTAACCATCTATAAAGCTCGGCTTGTCGCTAAGGGTTATCGACAAGTTCAAGGGGTTGACTACGATGAGACTTTCTCACCCGTAGCGAAGCTGAAGTCCGTCCGAATCATGTTAGCAATTGACGCATTCTATGATTATGAGATATGGCAAATGGACGTCAAAACGACATTCCTTAATGGTTTCCTTAAGGAAGAATTGTATATGATGCAGCCGGAAGGTTTTGTCGATCCTAAGAATGCTGACAAGGTGTGCAAGCTCCAACGCTCGATCTATGGGCTGGTGCAAGCATCTCGGAGTTGGAACATTCGTTTTGATGAGATGATCAAAGCGTTTGGGTTTACACAGACTTATGGAGAAGCCTGCATTTACAAGAAAGTGAGTGGGAGCTCTGTAGCATTTCTCATATTGTATGTGGATGACATACTGTTGATGGGAAATGATATAGAATTCTTGGAAAGCATAAAGGCCTACTTGAACAAGTGTTTTTCAATGAAGGATCTTGGAGAAGCTGCTTACATATTAGGCATCAAGATCTATAGAGATAGATCGAGACGCCTCATTGGTCTTTCACAGAGTACGTACCTTTACAAGATATTGAAGAAGTTCAATATGGATCAGTCAAAGAAGGGGTTCTTGCCTGTATTGCAAGGTACGAGATTGAGCACGGCTCAATGCCCGACCACGGCAGAAGATAGAGAAAAGATGAGTGTCGTCCCCTATGCCTCGGCCATAGGGTCTATCATGTATGCTATGCTGTGTACTAGACCTGATGTAAACCTTGCCGTAAGTTTGGTAGGAAGGTACCAAAGTAATCCCGGCATGGAACACTGGACAGCGGTCAAGAATATCCTGAAGTACCTGAAGAGGACTAAGGATATGTTTCTCATTTATGGAGGTGACGAAGAGCTCGTCGTAAAGGGTTACGTCGATGCTAGCTTCGACACAGATCTGGATGACTCTTAAGTCACAAACCAGATACGTGTATATTTTGAATGGTGGGGCAGTAAGCTGGTGCAGTTGCAAGCAAAGCGTTGTGGCGGGATCTACATGTGAAGCGGAGTATATGGCAGCCTCGGAGGCAGCACAAGAAGCAATCTGGGTGAAGGAGTTCATTACCGACCTAGGAGTCATTCCCAATGCGTCGGGCCCGATGACTCTCTTCTGTGACAACACTGGAGCTATTGCCCTTGCCAAGGAGCCCAGGTTTCACACGAAGACCAGGCATATCAAGCGTCGCTTCAACTCCATTCGTGAAAGTGTTCAAAATGGAGACATAGATATTTGTAAAGTACATACGAACCTGAATGTAGCAGATCCGTTGACTAAACCTCTCCCTAGAGCAAAACATGATCAACACCAGAACTCTATGGGTGTTCGACTCATCACAATGTAACTAGATTATTGATTCTAGTGCAAGTGGGAGACTATTGGAAATATGCCCTAGAGGCAATAATAAAATGGTTATTATTATATTTCTTTGTTCATGATAATTGTCTATTGTTCATGCTATAATTGTGTTATCTGGAAATCGTAATACATGTGTGAATACATAGAGCACAACACGTCCCTAGTGAGCCTCTAGTTGACTAGCTCATTGATCAAAAGATAGTCATGGTTTCCTGACTATGGACATTAGATGTCATTGATAACGGGATCACATCATTAGGAGAATGGTGTGATGGACAAGACCCAATCCTAAGCATAGCTCAAAGATCGTGTAGTTCGTTTGCTATAGCTTTTCCGAATGTCAAGTATCATTTCCTTAGACCATGAGATTGTGCAACTCCCGGACACCGTAGGAGTGCTTTGGGTGTGCCAAACGTCACAACGTAACTGGGTGACTATAAAGGTGCACTACGGGTATCTCCGAAAGTGTCTGTTGGGTTGGCACGAATAAAGACTGTGATTTGTCACTCCGTATGACGGAGAGGTATCTCTGGGCCCACTCGGTAATGCATCATCATAATGAGCTCAATGTGACCAAGTGGTTGATCACGGGATCATGCATTACGTTACGAGTAAAGTGACTTGCCGGCAACGAGATTGAATGAGGTATTGGGATACCGACGATCGAGTCTCGGGCAAGTAACGTACAGATTGACAAAGGGAATTGTATATGGGATTGATTGAATCCTCGACATCGTGGTTCATCCGATGAGATAATCGAGGAGCATGTGGGAGCCAACATGGGTATCCAGATCCCATTGTTGGTTATTGACTGGAGAGTCGTCTCGGTCATGTCTGCATGTCTCCCGAACCCGTAGGGTCTACACACTTAAGGTTCGGTGACGCTAGGGTTGTTGAGATATTAGTATGCGGTAAACCGAAAGTTGTTCGGAGCCTCGGATGAGATTCCAGACGTCACGAGGAGTTCCGGAATGGTCCGGAGGTGAAGATTTATATATAGGAAGCCAAGTTTCGGCCATCGGAAAAGTTTCGGGGGTAATCGGTATTGTACCGGGACCACCGGAAGGGTCCCGGGGGTCCACCGGGTGGGGCCACCTATCCCGGAGGGCCCCATGGGCTGAAGTGGGAGGGGAACCAGCCCCTAGTGGGCTGGTGCGCCCCCCTTGGGCCTCCCCCTGCGCCTAGGGTTGGAAACCCTAGGGGTGGGGGGCGCCCCACTTGGCTTGGGGGGAAAGCCACCCCCTTGGCCGCCGCCCCCCTTGGAGATCCCATCTCCTAGGGCCGGCGCCCCCTAGGGGTCCTATATATAGTGGGGGGAGGGAGGGCAGCCGCACCCTAGCCCCTGGCGCCTCCCTCTCCCTCCCGTGACACCTCTCCCTCTCGCTAAGCTTAGCGAAGCCCTGCCGAGATCACCGTTGCTTCCACCACCACGCCGTCGTGCTGCTGGATCTCCATCAACCTCTTCTTCCCCCTTGCTGGATCAAGTTGGAGGAGACGTCTTCCCAACCATACGTGTGTTGAACGCGGAGGTGTCGTCCGTTCGGCGCTAGGTCATCGGTGATTTGGATCACGGCGAGTACGACTCCATCAACCCCGTTCTCTTGAACGCTTCCGCTCGCGATCTACAAGGGTATGTAGATGCACTCCCCTCTCCCTCGTTGCTAGATGACTCCATAGATTGATCTTGGTGATGCGTAGAAAATTTTAAAATTCTGCTACGTTCCCCAACAATTAAGTGGGTGGTGGGTGGGACGCAAAATTCCCCGCTCTCAGCCCCTGGTCGGGCTGGGCGTAGTTCGGAGGTGATAATTCTGTAATGGCGAGAGATCGCATTAAATCCAGGGCCTCATTCAGGAGCGAAGGCTGGACAGGTGACCAAGGACCTGCGGAGCTGGGCATGGTAAACGCCACCTGACTATGCTGAATGGACGCAGGCCTCGAGGGGTTGGAGTTAGCATCCAGAGGTGAGTTCGGCCTCCCGATGACAGGGGGAGTCCTGTTTGGTTCCTGCCTACCGGTAATATAGTCACCTCTGGGTCTCCGGCAGGGAGCTCCATGGTTGGAGAGGGTCTGGCGGGGCTCATGCTCCCATCTTCGGATAGGGTGGTCCGCTCTGGATCTGAGGCTAGGGAAGGAACGACAGTTGGTTCTTGAACGGAGCCTGATGGTGGATCCGACAGGTTTCCCCCTTGTAGATGAGGAACAGCGGTCGGGGCCGAGAATCCTTCAAAGATCAAGTCTCCTCGGATATCAGCGATGTAATTTAGGCTTCCGAACCTGATCTGATAATCAAGGGCGTAGCTATCGATCTGTTCAAGGTGACCAGCTGAATTGGCACGCAGAGCGAAGCCGCCAAACACAAAAAGTTGACCAGGAAGGAAAGTTTCCCCGGAAGCAGCATCGTTGTTGATGATTGAACGAACCATCGAACCTTCTACTGATGACACAGTGGACCTCTCAATGAAAGCACCAATGTCGATGTCAAAACCGACCGATCTCAGGTAGGGGGTACCGAACTATGCGTCTGAGGATCGAAGGTAACAAGGGACAGGGGGAACACGATGTTTACCCAGGTTCGGTCCCTCTTAATGGAGGTAAAACCCTACGTCCTGCTTGATTGTATTTGATAAGTATAGGGGTTACAAGAGTTGATCTACCTCGAGATCGTAATGGCTAAACCCTAGCTGTCTAGCCTCTATGGATTCTGATAGCCTCTATGGACTAAACCCTCCGGTTTATATACACACTGGAGGGGCCTAGGGTTGTACACAATCGGTTTACAGAGGAAGGAAATTACATATTCAGACAACAATCTTGCCATCCATGCATAGGAGAGTCCTACCCGAACACGGGGGAAGGCCTTCTGCCTTATATCTTCATGGTCCAACAGTCCGACCCATGTCACATAGCCCGGACACACGAGAACCCCCTAATCCAGGACTCCCTCACTCGTCATCTTCACCCTCCGAATCCTCCCCCAGCGCCCAGAAACGGCCGCCACACCCATGGCCAGGACCCACGTCACTGGCATGTCCTCCCCGCTCGCCCCACCCGGCGTGCCGGCCGCCGGTGTCTCCCTTCCGGCGGCGGCACACAGGATGAGGGGCGAGGCGAGCGCGTCGGGAGAGCTTCTCTCTCCAACGGTCATTTCTTCCTCCTTCATCAATTTGTGACATACAAAATCCAAACCAAGCAAATTTATCTAGTATTACTTAGTCTAATCCAATGTATATTTTACTATCTGCAATACTTTGAGGCAATGCCTCTTCTTTCGTTTCAACGACGTATGATTATGATAATATCTTTGTAGATTGTGTCTTAGTTAATAAATTGATGAAATATCAATAATTGTACTCCATTTACCTAAGGACGAAATTAGCAATATTTATTCTCTTAGATGCACAAACATGTATAGTTAGCACTATTTTTCTCTTAAATGTACAAACATAAATAATACTATTAAATATAGGCTTACACGAATCTTGTAGCAACCCGTATTTTGTGTAATTCAAAGAGAAAGAAAATAGGATCGTGATAAGTGTCACACATGTGGCACAAACACACGACAACTTTCAACGATTTTATGGCAAGTTTAGTGTCGCGATGATGACAACTTTAGTTGTCAAGCATGACAACTTCTTTTTGGATGATAAATTTCAGTTTTTTCTTTTCAAATAACAACTTTAGTTGTAAAAAATGCCAGGATCAGAGTGCTTCGTGCCACACATATGCCATTTATCATTTGAGAGAAAATACAGTTGACGCAAGCAGCAGTACCGGACGATAGCCTACATGAATCTTGTAGCAACTGCTACAAAGCCGAACCGCGACACTTCATTGGTGACATTATTTGAAACACTTGCTATGAGTGGTAGAAGATGGGGAACAATAGTTTTAAGAGAATTACCCCCGACTTAGCTCGAGTCCAGGTGGCACTATAGATCTGGCGGCCGTCTTGTGGGTTGTGACGCTGATCCACAACTCTTGTAACTTGTGACTACTCTCTATCTTAATATATCGGCATATAGATCTCCTGCGTGTCAATCTAATATGTGTCATTTAAGTAGAAACACAAATTAGGGCGTACAAGATTTATTTAACCCGTTGCGATGCACTGGCTTTTTTATTAGTTTAGTGTAAAACAATGACAAAGAAAATAACACTTGTCCTAAGCTGTACCGGACGGTAGGCTAGCAAAAGTGACGATGCGTGGATGAACCCTAGCAGAGAAATCTGCAGACGCAAAGTCCAACCCGGCCCATCACTTCCCGTCACCGGCACACCACAGCGCGGCACATCATCGCCTCCCACTCCCCACCGCTGCACGCACACACGCTCCCCACCCCACCCCCACCCCGTCGTCCTCCCTCCTATTTAGCTTCCTCATTTCCGTTTCCCACACCCCTCCCTCACCCAAAAACGCACGCCTCCGATCCCCACGCCGAGACGGCAGCCTTAGACCTAGCCACCACAGCCACCGTCGGACAGTGACCTCCGCGGACTCCGCAGGCACGGGGATAAGGTAGGTCCGGCACGCCCCCGATCACCGCGGCCGCGATGCTTTTGCTGCCCGACGTCTACCGTAGAGTTGCCTGTGCCGCGATTTAGCCTCGCCTCAGCGCGGGGAGCTCGATCGGGCCCGTGGTGGTAGCTCAGGCCGCCAACGCGGTGCCCGTTCCGGCGTTTTAGGATTGGAATGCCGTGAAATTCGGCGCGTTCGCGGCGGGGTCGCTCGGGGTTCGGGGGATCTCGACGTGCTGGGAGTTCGCCGGATCTCCCGAGGATGCTTACGTGGTCGTTTATGGGTAGATGATTGCTTGGTTTGTTCTCTGATGGTGATCGGATCTTCGGTTTTGCTTTCTCGTGGCTTGTGCTGTGCTTAGATCCTTGGATAAGGAGGCGAAGTAGAACGATTTTGATGCATTGACGCTATTGTGTTGCAATCGGATGGGTGATTTGACGATTAGGGGATGATACCACAAGCTTCTAGTGCTGTGATTCTTTTGCCGATTGCATATATACCGAAATGGGTTTTGTATGAATAATTTGCATAGCAAATGCAGCATGCATTTCCAGTTCAAAGTACTTGTCAACTTGTCATCTCATCGTGCTGTTCAATACCCGTGATCTGGTATTTGTGTTTGTTTGTGCTCTGTAAAATAGAACGGCTTACAGATGCATCATTTAGTTAATTTGTAAGGTCGCCACTCTGCCATTATGTTTTGCTGTACCCCTGGGTGTTTGTGTTAGACAGCACTTGTGCATTATAGAAAATCCAACAGAAACTTCTTGGTAGATGATTATTTGTCATTGTGCTTCTTTAGCCATCACTGAGTCTTGCATTTCCATCCGTGCAGATCACTCAACCCTGGGCTGATTGTGGCTGGTATTGGCGATTTAAGTGTTTGTTAGGTGTTTTCTCTTGTGTCTTGTGTCTTAATCTTTGATTAAGCTTCACTGAAAAGACTGTACCTGAGAAACTCTGTTGTTGGAACATTTATCTTGTAATATGAATGTATTTTGACAATCCTTCTTCATGTGCTAGAATCATATATTTCAGCTTCAGAGCTTTTATGGTACTTTTTAAGTTCCCTACTGAAGCGAATACCTAATGCATTAACTTTAAGTTTGTGATGACCATTCATGCAAATTCGTGGATATTAATTCAGAACCTGGTGGCATATTAATCCTGGATACTTGATCAAAAGGAAAATTGGAGCTCCTTGTTCATGTCTTCAATGGAGAGCCTAGCACAGTTAGAGGTGTTGTGCGAAAAGCTTTACAACTCTAGAGACTCGGCTGAGAGAGCACATGCAGAAAGTACGCTCAAGTGCTTCTCAGAGAACAGTGACTACATTTCGCAGTGCCAATATATATTGGACAATGCGTCAACTCCATATGCCTTGATGTTGGCCAGTACAAGCTTGGTGAAGCAAGTCTCAGACCGCAGTCTTTCTCTGCAATTGCGCCTTGATATCCGTAATGTTTCTTTTCCGACAACATAGCATGATATTGCATGTCATTGAGTTTTGATTCTTTCAACTGTTGCATCTGCATGTCATGTTGGATTTATGTCTCTTTCTATATGTTCACATTCATGTACAAGTTGCGTGTTGTACTTGTCATGTTAAGTATAAGTTACCAAATGTCATGTACAAGGTAGTTGGGCATTTACAAATGTTAAGTATAAGTTACCAAATGTCATTGAGTCCTTAAACCATAATGGTTTTGTTGTTTCCTTGATTCACAGCTTATTTTATTTGTCCTTAAAAGCATTTATGTTTATTACAAAGATGAAATGATAATTTACGTACTCTATGCTTACCTTTTTTTTGTGCTTCTGTAGCATACCTGGAAGGGATAAGTATTTATGTTCATTTTATCTCAATTTTTATGTTTATGCATTTTAGCCGAAATAGATAACTTATTTATCTATATCCTCCCTAACACACTTGTGCTCTGCGCCATCTTTTTGTTGCTAATTAAAGACTAATCTATTTGTAATCTGTGTGAAGGGAATTATGTCATGAACTACCTTGCGGCAAGAGGACCTAAATTGCAGAACTTTGTGACTATTTCCCTAATTCAGCTTGCATGTCGGATAACAAAATTTGGATGGTTTGATGATGACAGATTCAGAGAGATTTTTAAAGAAGCAACAGATTTCTTAGCTCTTGTAAGTATTTCTTGCGTTTTTTTGCATTCGTAATGGAGTTGCCTAATTTCCTATCATGTATGAAGTATGGACTCCATACCTGGGACAAGTATTGTTGCTTAAAGTAGAGTTGTGTCATGTTTTAAATAAGGACTCCATACTCATAGTTGACTGAAACCTTCTCCTCAGAACCAACCGTCAAAATATAACCAGCTGTGCCAGATACACATGCATCTGTGTGTGAAAATGTATGGATGTTATGACCATTGTTTATAAGGTGTCCTGCCTTGGATGCTTAGGTGACGCTTAGGTGGCAAGGTGCCCAGGCAACGCCTTGCAATTATGCCCGCTTTAGGCACTTAGGCATCGCTTAGGTTCAGGGCGGTTGGTGCTTGCCTTAGGTCGCCTTACCGCCTTATAAACAATGGTTATGACTCTCATTAGACGGAAAGACGGTATTTTGTAAGCAAAATATATAGTGCTTAATTCCTGATGGCTTTAAGAATTTAACTTCTTGGAGGTATTTAACAAAGTTATTATGTTTGTTTTGCATCTCTTTGGTAAATCGAACTTGATTTTCTCAATGTACTATGAGGAGCAAGCACCAGCTTTCAAGTTTAACAGTGTTTCAGTTGATAATATTACTGATAACTGGTTTGGTTTGAGTTATTTGATCACATTTTTAATTGCTCCAAAATGCACTTTCTTGTGCTGTGTACTTGTAGTATAGTTATTTCCATTTTCAGATACAAAAAAGCAAAGAGGGTGACAAGTCAGTGTGATGAATTGTACTTTCGAAAGCACCTTTGGTTTTATAAAGCAGAAGTCTTGTTCATGCCAAAACCTGATTGCATGTCTTTAGCATGTAGCATAGTGCCAATTACAATCAACCTATTTATGGAAAGCAAATTGAAATGAAGCAGGTTTCCGCAATAAAATTTCACTTGGAACTTTTTTAAATCATGCCATGTCAAATGTTATCTGATTCAGTTTTCTAAATTTGTTGCTTATGCTTATGTCTTCAGGCATCTCAGGATCACTATTTAATAGGATTGAAGATACTAAATTTTCTCGTAATGGAAATGAACCAGGTGAGATCTGGAAAATTTTCTACTGTATATCTTGTTTCCATAAACGGTTTCTTCTCTATTCAATATAGTTAGGCATTTATATTAAACACTTAATACATTGGTTGACTTCCCAAAAAAGGTATTGACATTGTTCCTTCTATAACGCTGCACAATATTTTGTTGTCTAACGTTATTTGTCATGCACAGTTTTATTGACGTACATATCTAGCTTCCATGGGCATAGAACCACTAACACGTACATTCATCGGAAACTGCGTGTGAGTTAATAGTGTATAAGTACTAGCGAACACGATGGACTTACGACTCACCATTGTTTATAAGGTGTTAAGCTGACCTAAAGCGCTCCCGCAAAAAAAGGCGACCTAAAGCTAGCACCACCTGCTCTGATGCCTAAGCGCCTAAAGCGGGCATATTTGTAAGGCGCTGCTAGGGCGCCTTATCGCCTAAGCGTCTAAGGCAGGATGCCTTGTAAACAATGTGGCTCACTACATTCATACTAAATAAGAAGTCATTATTGGCATGCAAAAAGAGCATGCAGTCCTAATGGTTAGAATATTA
The DNA here is from genome assembly GCF_002162155.2 of Triticum dicoccoides. NCBI lineage: Eukaryota > Viridiplantae > Streptophyta > Magnoliopsida > Poales > Poaceae > Triticum > Triticum dicoccoides. The sequence continues at coordinate 245,166,410 of NC_041384.1, read as the reverse complement.
CTCCCTCCATAAAGAAATATAAGAGCGTTTAGATGACTAAAGTAGTGATCTAAACGCTCTTATATTAGTTTACGGAGGGAGTACTGTTTAATCCCACCAATATGAATAAGCGGGTGTATTTAATATTAATTAATAGGGATGGTTGGCTCATCGATGTTCAATCTCCATTTATATCTCCATGCTAATTTTAGAAACTACAAGTTTAAGTTTGAGATATACGGGGAAAGTGGATCCAATCATCCTGATTATTTCCCTCAGATTTGAGTGCTATCATTCAAAGTTGGTCTCTTCTCCAGACAGCCTGTATCTTGTACATATTCAGAGATTAATTACTGGTTTACATCTGTTGTATGCGTGCATGCTTTCTTATTTTTGGAATAAATTCTATAATTTACTCCATACCCTATATGGATTCCACGTGTGCACTAACTTTTTAGAAGGGATTTAGTATCAATCGTAATAGGTGCGGCCTCACTTAGTTGCTAGTGGGCGAACTCTGACAGTTTTACAACTGCTTGAAGCTGTTGCAGGTCATCTGTTAGTATGACCTGTCATCCAATCTTTTTTATGGCTCTCTTTTCCTTTTCCGCCTTTTGTTGTTACTTCTGAATAGATGATTGAAAGTTACTTTCAACTCCTCATAACGGGAGTTCCGTTTGCATAGAAGGTGGAACCAAGTGTCGTGCTCTTCATAACATGAATAAAGAATACACATAGCTTAAGAGTTGGGGTAGGCTAGAGTTGAAACCCATAAGATCTTGAAACCTAGTCATTGTTCTGGCACATGGATAGCTAACTTTCACGCACTCCTGTCCATGGCTAATTCTTTGGTGAAGCTTACTAGCTTAATGCAAAAGAAAAATATCCTAATTGCGTCTCCTACTAGTTTCAATCGAACATATTACTTCTTTGTGTTTCTGTAACCACTCTATGAATAGTTGGACCAATTAAAGTTATCGGTATGCAGTTAACTGTTCTATTCATATTGGAAACTACCTTCAGCTTTTGGTGTTTACTACTAGCATCATCGCTTCTGGTCATGATTTTTAGTTGTTATAGTTGACTTTTTTTTCCTTTTTTCATTGCTATTATAGTGTAATGCTCATTTCTTGTACCAATCATTTTCCTTTCTTAAGGCATACTGTATGAGGAAGTTGAATGTTTATTATCTTTTTTATGCATGTAGGCGAACTCTGCAATGCCTTTGACACTTCACAGAAAAATTGCAACTTCATTCAAGGATCAGTTTCTTCTGCAGATTTTCCAAATTTCTCTTACCTCATTACACCAACTGAAAAGTGAAGGTGATGTTTGAGGTGTTACGTGGGCATGATTTGTCATTCCATTAGACTTCATTAGAATACCTACTCTGATTTCATTTCTACCAACTAATACAGTTCTTCTTACATTACAGTACCGGATGAGCTAAGGCGTGTTCCTATTTCGCTTGCATTGAGGTGCTTGTCATTTGACTTTGTTGGTTCTCCAGTGGATGAGAGCTCTGAAGAGTTTGGAACAGTGCAGGTATATTGGTTGCTTAATTGTTAGCTTCCTATTAAACGGACACTTTTTTTTTGCCTTTTCTTGTAGTTTACGCATATTTATATCTTCATGCAGCTTCCTGCATCCTGGAGGCCTCTCCTTCAAGATCCTTCCACTGTTCAGATATTTTTTGATTACTACAAAGTCAATGATACATCTATTTCAAAAGAGGTACATTTTAAGTGTTTTGAATGCTGTGTGATCAGTAGTACATTCTGCAAATGTACCACCAGTGACCCACTGTTCCACATGCTTAAACGACCTTTTGATTGGCTGGTTATTGTATATTTATTATTGGTATGTTACTAGCTATTAGAACCTGCAAGTCATGAAATATTGATGTTTAATATTTTGATTGACTCCGATGTAGGAGCAGTATTTTCCTGGTGATATCTGAGTCTGAGAAGCATATTTTATCTTTGTTATATACATCGATTTTTCTTCTTCAAGAAATGCTTGCCTTATGTATGTGTGCATGGACCTTGTTTTCTACAGGCTTTGGAATGTCTTGTCAGACTTGCTTCTGTCAGGCGAAGTCTTTTTGTGGAAGACCCCGCCAGGTCCCAGTTTCTCTCACATCTGATGTCAGGCACCAGGGAGATACTCCAAACAGGCCAAGGTTTAGCACTTCTACATTTTGCTCGCAAGATTGTTAATAGTGCTGTTTTTCAGTTCAGAACAATAGTCTTGGATTGAAGTCCTTTAGTGAAGGGAACAAGCCTGTTATTCACCAGTTAAGAAGCATTTAAGTTGACTAGCTAATTACTACTCCCTCCGTTACGAATTACTTGTCGCAGGTATGGATGTATCTAGATGTATTTTAGTTCTAGATACATCCATTTCTGCGACGAGTAATTTGGAACGGAGGGAGTAGTTGCGTGAACCTAAAGTCTTGAGTTGAATTACAAGTCACTAGCAAAAGGGCCCGTGCGTTGCAACGGAGGAAAAAAAACTCAAACCTGCAACGGAGGAAAAAAACTCAAACCTTCAACTTAAAGGTATTTTTGTTACGAGCATGTATGTAAAGCCGATCATGTTATCATGACCGATGTCTTCGCATCTGCCAACCATGCCTATTTTTTATTTAGTACGACACCATTATCACTGTTGAAAACTTAGGAGATTCACACGGTTAGTCAAAAATGCAATACATAAAAAAGAACATACACAATGTGTGAAGGCCCGTCGGGGCACACTGTTTCTGAATAAAGGCAGCCGCGGCTTGGCCTCGTGCGGTCTCGAAATACAAATTTGGAATAACGTCTATAAGGACCGAGTCAACCAGACCTTTCCTTGGAACATGGAATTTTCTTATCCCCGATTCTTTACTTTTTTCATAAGTGCAACATGGCTGGGCATCTTAGGCTTCTCTTGCGTCAGTACCACATATGCTGAACTATAATGTTTGTTTCATATTATTTTTGATGGTCATGTCATCATGCTTTAATTTGAAATGTGGTTGTTTAAAAACACTCACTTGAAATCTTATTAAATTTGCCAACCCAAAAGAAATTCAAACAAATAATTTGTATGGATCTTTGATCTAGGGAATTCACATGGTGGTTCTATTTATAACTCATGAACATAGCCTCCCAATAATATTAGGTGGCTAAAAACAAATCATTTCATTCATTTGGAGTTAACCATAACCCACTTTCAATTTAAACCTCTTAACTAAATAGTTGGAATTATATTTGTATAGCAGTGTAAATGTAAGTTCCACGTGGAATAATTTATTTGGAGTTGGTACAACCCAAAATAAAATAGTTTTTAAGTTCTTTTTTAGACAAAGTTATTAAGTTCTTATAAAACAGCATATACCTCACCGCTCTCTCTGTGTGTTTCTTTTTGGCCCAAGCAATGCATAGCAGCAATTTGCAGGCCCCTTTTCCTCAGCCCATCACCAGCGGCAGCCTCCCTGAACCTTATCCCGATCCCCAAATTCCTCTCGTATTTCTCGATCCCGTGTGCGCCGCCACACTCGCACACTCACAGAGGTGAGGTGCCTTGCACCCGATCCCCCACGCAGGCTCGCTGCACGGCCACCCGGCGACTGGCCCGGCCGCACACGCCGACGAACCCCGCCGGACCGCAGTTGGCCTCGCTCTTCCTCTCCTCCTCTCCCGCTGTGCATCGCGTCACCATGCCCGAGCTGCCGCCTCCGGCCATGGCAGCCATCGCCCAGCTGCGGCTCCCTCGCGCCCCCTTGTGCATCCGGTCGCCCCTTCTTCTCCTCTCGTCGCCCAACGCCTGGTCGCCCATGCCGCTCACCTCAACCACCTCTGATGCCCGCACTCACGCGCAAGGGCGCTCACCTCTCCACCGAGCGTCGGCCCTGCCGCACCGTCCGTCCTTATGAATTTTCCATCCAAATCTCGCGGAGGAGTCCTCATGGCCAGCGGCGCAAGGCGAGCAAGTGGAGCTGGTGCAAGGCAAGGAGGAGGCCCACGGCGACGGAGCTGCTCGTTATTGTGGTGGCCGGAGGTGCTGCACCAAAGGACGGGTGCAGCAGCACGCTGCCCGTGCGGAAGGAGGGGAGGCGCGAAAGGGCGACGCACGCCGGCGAGGGAAGGAGAGGAGGCGCAGACGCCATGGAAGGTGCGAGCTCGCGTCGCGTGCAAGCTGGGAGACGGCGCAAAGCAGCTGCGGGGGAGAGGAGGGCGATGCGAGGGACGTGGATACTGGATAGAGAAGAAGGAGCTGGCTGCGGCTGGAGTAGCGGCGCTCCGCGCGATGGCCAGTTTTTTTTCTTTTTACAAAACGAAACGTTCTGGATTGACTAAAACAGGGACTGCGGGTTAATAAAGAAAAAACATAAGGACTTTTTCGCAAAAAAGCCGCGACGGTGAACCCGAGAGACTCAACCCGTGCTTTATTATTAGGGAAAGATAGCTAAATTTATGTGCAAGGAGAAGCCAAACTTACCCATGCACCTGTGGAAAGAATTAAATAATTCTATGTAATTTATTTTGACTTACCATTAACAGGTCTCGCTGATCATGGAAATTACCATGAGTTCTGCCGTCTTCTGGGACGCTTTAAAGTGAATTACCAGGTTGTGATATTGCTACTTAAATTAAGAATAACCCTACTTTAATTCTTGTCTATTCTGTGACTAAAGATATGTTTATGTTTGTTTCTTTAAGTATTTAGTAGACTATAGACAAACTTATCCATTGCAGTAATGATAGTGGTGCAACAGTTGTGAAGTATGCATGTAGTTTTCCTACCCAAGTTCGCTCTCCTGGCATGTTGGATGCATGAGGTAGTACTATTTTGGTTTTGTAGCTTCTCCAAATCTTTTAGCTTTATCAATGACAAAAATCGGTCAACCAATTATGCTACACTTGAGTTCCATCATTCTGTGCTGTGACTGCTGATGTATTATTTGAAATGTTAGCCATAAACAAACATCACTGTACTTGATGGAACATTGTATTCATATCACGATCATTATTCTTGTCAATGTCTTAAGTGGTGACCTGTTGTGGTTTATGGCTCCCCCATGCATGATGTTTTTTTGGGGTTCATTTTTGTAAATAAACTTGTTGCTGGATAATGACATCTCTCAGTTTCGTATGGTTGTAGTTCTTGTTTTTCTCTTGCCAAATATACCATGTATTAGTGAGCTATATGACTTATTTCTGTTGTTATGTTCAAATTGCCATTTTACTTGTCTTCAAGCGAAAACATATTAATGTCGTTTTTCTATTCAAAGTTTGCCATGAATTGATTTGTTTAGTCAAAAATAGTGCAACTTAATCTGTGATTTGTAATTGAAGCAACATCCTATCAAACTGTATCATATTTATTCTGTGATACTCCCTAGTTGTTTATTTTTGTGAATCTAATTTATGTCATATTGGGAATACCTACATCCTGATGATTTGGTTTAAATTTGGTTGTTATCCATTTTCGGGTCAATTTATTAATTAGCTTACTTCATGGTTGTACTGGCATCCTTCAGGCTAGGAATGATTCAATTTTTTATTAAATGTTTTGAACATTTGATCTATTATACCTCACAGTTATCAGAGCTTCTGAATGTTGAGTTCTATGGTGAATGGCTTGGTCTCGTAGCAGAATTTACAACTAAATCATTGCTATCATGGCAGGTTTGTCTTTCTTCTTGCTCACTTAATCTTTGTTGATTGTTGTCTGTTATGACTTTGGTATGTTACCGATTATTTATTTTGTAGTGGGCCAGTAATAGCGTCTACTATCTTTTAAGTCTCTGGTCAAGGCTGGTGACATCTGTGCCTTACTTGAAAGGCGATACACCGAGTCTGCTTGATGAAACTGTACCCAAAATTACAGAGGGTTTTATCACTTCTAGAATTAATTCTGTCCAGGTACCTTCTTCTGTGAGAGGTCAACTACTTTTTTATTTCAGTCTAAGAAGAAACTGTTTGCCATTTTTATTATTATGTCATTTCTGTTCATCACAGGCCAGCTTTGCGGATAACTCACCAGACCCAGATAATCCGTTAGAAAATGCGGAAAGTCTCCAGGATCAGCTGGAGAGTCTTCCTTATCTTTGTAGATTCAAGGTGCTGCTACATCATAAATTTTTCTTTCTGATTTAATATATTATATCTTTTGTATTCAAAACATTGATTTGACTCAGTAAACATGTACACATTCGTTAGTAGGATTTAGCCCCTATTCCAGTTTTTCAGTAAATGTGGTTAAGGGTTTGCATGTGTCAGTTTTGGATCGAGCATGTGATATGCACCTTTGTGCTCTGACTAGCATGTCCAGTAAGTTTATGTATTCAACTCAAGAGTTTTCGGGCTGCCAAAACTGTGCAATCTACACAAAGATAATGCAATAGATGACCATTCTGCTACTCATCTTCATTTGTTAAGATGCTGAGAAACTGTTTGCAACCTCAGAATATTCTTACATTGAGTGCTTTGTTTGAATTCAGAGTCTACACAAAGATAAGGCAGCAGACAAGCATTGTAGTCTTCATCTTGTTGCATTTGTTAAGTTGTTGACGAAATTTTAGTGACCGCACATGATATTTTTGCTGAATCAACTGTGTTGTTCAACTCTGAGTTTTGGACTGACTGATGTAAAGGACTATATGTACTCTACACCCTGAGCTATTAGAGAAATCTGGCCAACTCATGTAAAACTATTTTTAATTACATTTCAGTATATGAGATCGTTGAGGTATAAAATTCATCCATAATTCTTTACCTGTACTATTTCTTACTATGAACCATGATACAATTTCTTCCTTACAGATTATAGCTGTATGCCCTTCAACTCGGTACGAGGGTTTGGTACTTTGATTAGGATTGTTCTACCGATTCCCATAATCATCACCCCCCTTTTCATCGATTCATTTTGATTTATATTTTTATAGAATGGTGGACGTATATATGAAGGCTTATAATTCCTTCAATTGAGATTTGGATGGAGTTGTTATGCATGTCCAGTCACCAGTCACCACTCACCACTGAGTGTTTATATCTGATTTCATTGTTTCCTAAACGCTATTGTGCCTTTTTAAATAAGGTTTTTGGCAAAACTTCTGCTACTTTTTTATCTATTTGCCTTCTATAGAATTACTTCAATCACAAGTGATTTCTTTGATAGTAGTATGCAGTGGTTAAATGATTGTTCTACCAATTCCTGTAATCGTCGACCCCCTTTTCATGGATTCATTTTGATATATATTTTCATGCATTCATGGATTGTTATACATGTGTTTATATCCAATTTCATTGTTTCCTAAACGTGATAAATATAAGTTTTTTTGTAGCAAAATGCGTGCTTCCTTTTATCTGTTTGCCTTCTATAGAATTACATCAATCACTGATTTCCTTGACATCAGGATGCAGTAGTTACATGAAACCCCTTAGGACACTGTTGTTTTTCCGGCCTGGCTTGTTCGCTGAGAGGCTTTGTGACCTCTTGTCGGCCTTCCCTTCTATATGTTGTTGTTTCTCCCAAGAAATTTATATGCAAGGCTTTGCATGTTCTGTAGAAAAAGGAAGTCCTTGTTTCTTTGGGATTTTTGGACTTGCTTAAGTTTTTTATATTGCATGCCCTGATAGTTACTTTCTTTTGATGAGTTTGCAGTATGAAAGCTGTAGCCTCTTCATCATTAATATCATGGAGCCTCTTCTACAAGCTTATACGGTATGTCAGTCTTGTTTCTCATTTTTCTTTTCCCAGAAGAGATTCAAAGTAAAATATTTGTACAGGCAAGGTCAAGATTACCAGCTTCTGGAGATGCAGCTGAGCTGTCTGTCATTGAAGGGCAAATTGCATGGATGGTCCACATAATTGCAGCTATTCTCAAGATTAGGCAGACTGTTGGTTGCAGGCGAGTAATTAATTTTGTTGCTGTTTGCCTTCTCTTTTTCTAATATATTCTTTTCACTAACAAGGTTCGCCATTTTCTTCTGCAGCCAAGATTCACAGGAGTTATTCGATGCAGAACTTGCGGCTCGTGTGTTACAGTTGATAAATATTACTGACACAGGGGTGCATGCACAGGTTAGGTGAAATTATCTCATCGCTTGACATGAATGATGAGCTAGTTTGCTTGCAGGAAGATTTTCCTTTTTTATGTGCTATCTGATATACGTAGATGCCTGCGAATGTAGTATTGGACTATTGGTAATGGTATTAGACATGTTCTTTCGGTTTTTGGAACAACATTATTTTTCAAGAATCTTCACAGTTTAACAGTGTTGACCTTTTACCCAACTATACCATAAATGTCCAACCACCTATTTCTCCATTCCCTTGTAAAATTGCAACTGCCCTGCTTCAAATGACTAATTTTGGAAGTGTTCAGTGCTCTTTACAGCAACCATATTTTTGTCCCAATGCTACCTGTTACATTCACTTTAGGCAAAATAAACTGAATTTGAGGGTATAGTGAAATGGTAGAAACAGCAGCCCCCATAAACACTTGCTGTTTGACGTGCACCCTAATCCAGTGCCACTTGTGTTTACTGAAATAGTCTACTTGTATGGGCTAGAGTCTGAGTAGACATTCAGTTAAGCCGAAAACTTGGTTTTGGTTTTTGTACTAATGTGCATAGTTGAAAGCAGCAACAGAAGCATCTAGTACTAGTTTTTTGTAAACAGAAACTTTGGTGACAATTCGGCTTGGGTTTTTGGTTAAAACACAATGCACATCAGATCACGTACAAAGAATTGCAGCCTGCAGTCTGAACTATGGACGTGTTTTTGGAGTTGTCTCACCCTAGTGAGATTTGCGACCCTCTGTCCCACCTACTGTAGCACGCGTTTTGCCCAGGGCATGATGACTTGGCCTCATCCCCTCTTCCTTGGCTCAACACTGGCAGTCTGTTGAGGTTTGCAAATTCATAGCGGGGAGCTGGGGAGTAGTGCACGGTTTGCTCCAGTAGGGAGCTTTGACTGAAACACCTTACCATGCTACATGGTAGGACACATCTTTGACTTGAAGTGGTCGAAACACCTTACCATGCTACATGGTAGGACACATCTTTGACTTGAAGTGGTCGAAACACCTTACCATGCTACATGGTAGGACACATCTTTGACTTGAAGTGGTCAAACACATTATACACTCACCTGGAAACCCACAACCAAGAGATGCTCATCACACAAGGTATGCAATCAAGGGAGGAAGGCTAGGTTGGCAAAAATTGCTGGCCATATCAATGGCTGCCGTCGGCCTTTGCTCTCGCTGTGGCTGCGAGAGACAGAGGGAGAGGGAGAATATTCACAAGGAGTTGCTTGTGACATGGCAGCCTCTCCTTACGTTCTAGTGTTTGTTTGTTGAGGACTTGTGATTGGATCTAACTGCTGCTGATCTGGTGCATGTGCATGCATGATGAGGTTGGGGATTGTGGATGGCCATGGGCCCTGCTGTGATGCCCACAATCTGCCACGGGGCCATAGAGCTTGTTCCTTAATCCAAATAGTTTGCTTTGTAAGCCAATGTTCTGGTGGTTTAAAACCAACTTCACCAAAAATCATTTTTGGTTTTGTAAATTTGGTTCTGAGCAAAATCAGTTAATTCATCTTCAGTTTTGGTTTTGGCCCTATGGTTTTTACGCCCATTCCTTGGCTGGAGGTGAATTTGATGGATTGCGTTGTGAGAGTGAGGTTGATGTAGACAATATGGGCGAGAGGAGAAGACAAAGACTATTTGGTTCTGAGCAAAATCAGTTAATTCATCTTCAGTTTTGGTTTTGGCCCTATGGTTTTTACGCCCATTCCTTGGCTGGAGGTGAATTTGATGGATTGCGTTGTGAGAGTGAGGTTGATGTAGACAATATGGGCGAGAGGAGAAGACAAAGACTAATTATGTAGTTGCTTGCTCCTCATTAACATTGCTCATTGAAGACAGAAGATTAATTATGTAGTTGGTTCATGAATACGTGGGCTACGCAAACTTGATCTCTTAACTTCCCTTCAAAGATCTCAGCCTCTAGCTGCCTTAAATAAAGTTTAACTTTCACAATTCAAAGGTATTTAGATAACTAGCAGATTTCCACCCCCTTTGGGTGGGTGGAGCTTGTACCAGCAGAGCTATTGCCCACAGTCCCACATGGCATCAACAAAGCATGGTTTGGGATGATTATTATGACATAAATGTTGGTTCCATATGCATATATCCTACTTAGATATTATCTCTTGATGACTCAAAATTCTTTTCCCCCGTAGGATAAATTGTACTCCCTCCGTTCCGAATTACTTGTCGCAGGTATGGATGTATCTAGATGCATTTTAGTTTTAGATACATCCATTTTCGCGACGAGTAATTTGGAACGGAGGGAGTATGTGATATTATCTCTTGCGTTTGCTGAACTTGCATGAGTTTGTTGTTGTTCTTTCATCCTTATATGGCATGCCATCAGATCAGGGCTTTACTTTGCTTACCAGTATTTATTTATAAGCGGCGCAAGCTTATTATGTGAAGTGTAACTCATTATCTTTTCTTTGCAGAGATATCAAGAAATAAGTAAGCAAAGGCTTGATCGAGCTATTCTTATCTTTGTTCAAAATTTCAGAAGGTCATATGTAGGGGACCAAGCCATGCATGCTTCAAAGGTTTAGAAACATGAAATTATACGACAGACTGATATTATTTGTACTGTATCTTGATATACCCTTCTGTCATATTATAAAGCATTGCTTCTTTGCTGCAGCAGTTGTATGCAAGATTGTCTGAACTTCTTGGACTGACTGACCATTTAGTTTTACTCAACGTCATTGTTGGGAAAATAGCTACAAATCTGAAATGCTATGCTGAGGTGACTATTCATTTACTGATTTCAGCTTTGACTTTGATCTATAAGGTGTTGCTAACCTTTGATGTGTATACAGTGCGAAGATGTTATTGATCATACTCTGTCACTGTTCCTGGAGCTTGCATCTGGGTAAACTTGTAGATTTATGTATTCAGTTTCATTTTCTCATGTTCAGCATCATGATTTTTATTTTCATCTTGTATTGCCATAGCAGCTATATGACTGGAAAGCTTCTTCTCAAGCTGGAGAGTACAAAGTTCATTATCGCAAATCATTCTGTAAGTGCTTCACACTACTTTCATTTGATAGATATCTGTGCTTCTCGGTCTTGGAAATGATTCTGTTTTTACTATTCATACTGCCAGCGGGAAAATTTTCCGTTTCTTGAAGAATACAGATGTGTCCGCAGTAGAACTAACTTCTACTACATCCTTGGCTGCTTGGTATTCATGGAGGATGGCCCAGTAAAATTCCGAAGTTTCATGGAGCCACTTCTGCAGGTGCATAGCTTGTTATTTTTGCGTTAGTATAGATTTTTTATCACATTTGTTATCTAATTTTATTCTTTGTTTTCACTATAGGTTGCAGTTAATTTGGAGGCAAGTGCTGATGCTGCTTTCCGGACTGATGTTGTAAAGTACGCATTTACTGGTTTGATGAGAGATCTACGAGGCATTGCTATGGCCACAAACAGGTGTATTCTCTGAACATACACAAGTGTCCCAATAGTTTGTAAAATTTGGAGACTAACTGCTCTTTTGTTGATCTAATTCAGCCGCAGGACTTACGGCCTCCTATTTGACTGGTTGTATCCGTCTCGCATGCCTCTTCTGTTGAGAGCCATCTCCCTGCTGACTGATGAACCAGAGGTTGTCAATGATCACTAATGTTACATTTTTTGGGACACTTCGCTTTTATTGGGCTTAACCTTGTTATCTAGAATCCACGGCTTATTAATCTTCTCCTTATTCATCATCACATGCAGGTCACCACACCCTTACTCAAGTTCATGTCTGAATTTGTTTTGAATAAGGCTCAACGATTGACATTTGATTCGTCATCACCAAATGGGATCCTTCTGTTCCGGGAGATTAGTAAGCTGATTGTGGCTTATGGTTCACGGATTTTATTACTTCCAAATGGCACTAATATTTATAGAAGTAAATACAAAGGCATATGGATTTCATTGACTGTTCTTTCAAGGGGTGAGTATGCGTATTGTGTTTTGAAACATATTCTTTTGTGACCACTGGTTGCTTACGTTTTTGCCGATGTTAATTTCATTGTATATGATACAAATGCTCAAGGACTTATGTAGTAGAAGTATATTTGTTTCAACCACTTGAAAGAGATCCTTGTTTCAAGGGACTATTAAGGGCAAATTTTGTGAATTATACATTTTGGCTGGTTTCTGTGAAAGCCTTTTGGTTATAGGAGGCAACTTTATTCAGATTCTAGGAAATTTTACGGGGCCGTGTTTTTAACCTAAGCTCTATTTGCATTATTAGGGTTATAATAAGATAATAGTGCTGCCTAGTACTGTGTTTATACCGTTGTCACATAAAAATATTTGAATCGTTGTGGAATTGTAATCTCTTCTTGCCGATAATTTACTGTTCTTTTGACTGGCATTCACTTGAATTGTATGTGCAGCCCTATGTGGGAACTATGTCAATTTTGGTGTCTTCGAGCTTTATGGTGACAGAGCACTTGCGGATGCCCTTGATATATCTTTAAAGATGACCCTGTCAATTCCGTTGTCTGACATATTGACATTTAAAAAGGTATCGAGTTATTTATGCCATCTTTGGAATTTAGTTACAATTGTTTTTCCTATGTTATGTTTGTTAGCTATCTGAAAACATTTGTGGTAAGTTTTATAGCACCGAAGAAGTGAAGTTGTTGTCTCTTGTCACATAGAACGTGTATACTTGGCATATGCAACAGTTCGGTCATCAGAAACTGGACCAAAATTGTGGTGCCAATGCAGCTGAGTAAATCCTTTCTTAGTAAAGTAATCTCATGTATTTACATGGTTGGTGTGTTAAAATAATATGCTGTGGGTGCATATGCAACCATGGTTCACATACTGAACGGTCTATGGGAAAGTAGTGGTGTCCAGAATTTTTTCCATGAGGAATTTTTGTTATGTTCTATGACCTAAAGATTTAAAACAGTATAATTCGTATTCCAACCTGTATTATTCTACATTTCAATCAAATATAATATACTCCCTCTGTTCTTTTTTTGTAAGACGTTTTGGACAGCTGACACTGAACTGTTTTGGGCGCTGTGTGAATTGTCTAAACGTCTTATAAAAGTGAACAGAGGGAGTATGTAAAAACAGGAGTCAGGATTGTAAGCCATATCCTTTCTTTGTACCTTTTTTTTTTTTTGCTGTGCGTTGGTTATGATAGGTCGTGTCTAAATAGTAGTAGTATCTTTGTTTGTATTGTGGATCGTGTTTTTGTAGGTTAAACCATGGACTATATGCAAATACACTTTGTGGTCACTTAGGTGCATCTATTTTACATATCATTGCTGTTGATTTCTTTCAGCTTTCAAAAGCATACTATGGATATATGGAAGTTCTTTTCAACAACCATATCACTATCAATTCTGTCCTCAATTTGGACACAAGCACATTTGTGCATATTGTCACCTCGCTTGAATCTGGCTTGAAAGGATTAGATACAGGAATATCAACACAGGTATGTCACTATGAATCTCTTTACCACCTGGAAATGTTCCTGTAATGACAACATGACACTAGTAATGGATCAGTGCCTGAGCTATGGTTTTCTAAGGGATAACTTGCTTCACAACTTGTAACCACAACAAAGACTAATGAAGTTCTATTATCTACTATGTATATGCCTGAAGCTAGTTTATTATGTTTTGTTGCAAGAAAATCCTTCTATTACTTATGTATATGCCTGACACTATTGCTGTTTGGGTTATATGCATTCTATTTTTTTCTTTTGGCAGTGTGCTTCTGCCATTGATAGCTTGGCAGCTTTCTATTTTAACAATATAACAGCTGGCGATAATCCACCATCACCAGCTGCACTGAATCTTGCTCGACATATTGGGGAGCTCCCAAGTTTATTTCCTCAGGTTTGTGACGCTAATCTTTTGTACCATATTCGAAAAGGTTGCTTTGTAATGATAATAATAATATTTTTTCTGCAACAGATACTGAAGTCACTTTTTGAAATCATTATCTTCGAGGATGCGGGTAACCAGTGGAGTCTCAGTAGACCAATACTTAGTTTGACAATGATCAGTGAACAGGTGCCTTTCTTCTTATTGTTGTTGGTAACCATGTTCCCGTTCTCTCTTTCTCTTCCTAGTTCGTACTGTTTTCATGTAATTTTGATTTATTTTTCTGTTTTGGCGTGCAGATGTTTAGTGATCTGAGAGCGCAGATATTAGCGTCACAGGTTAGATTGCTCTTTTGCTCTAAGTTCCATTATACATTTTGTCCTTTCCCCTTCCTTTTCTTCATTTGTTGAACTTCATTTTGTCATCAGTGTTTAGGTCTATTTATCTCATGGCTAGGATATAATTTTCTTGAGTAAATATCAGAAAACAAGTCAAAAGTAAGCTTTTGTGAAATATTTTCTTGAAAGTGTAGCTCTGTCTATGATTTTGATGAAACAAATGTACCAGGAAAACTATATTTGAGATTTGTTATGACAATCATGTCGCATATCAAGTTTCGGTTGAATATTTGGTATTAATGATTTTCACTCTTATCAAATACTACCTCCGTTCCAAAATAGATGATTCAATATAAAGTTGAGTCATCTATTTTGGAACGGAGGGAGTAGATGGTACACATGGGCACATACATCTGACGTAATTCAGGAGGGCTAGGTTTCTTGTTCCAGGTGTTCTTCTTAGATGGTATTAATTTTTAGGATTGCACCAGAAACTGTGAATATGCAGATACCATCAAAGCTTTCAACAATGTTTGCTTGATATTCACATTGCAGAATAAGTAACTTCTTAAAAAGTGATCCTTATACATTTCAGCGACAGTTAATTCCGGACGGAGGGAGTGTGCTAGAGGCTGCAACTAGTCTAGTTTGAAGTTACCTTGTGATATCTTGATTTCACATGTAGTAAAGCATATCAAGTTGGTGTCGGTGAGGAAATATCATACATATTTCTAACTGAACTATCTTTTGATAACATCTTAATTGTATATAATACTGGAATATTCTATTTCAAGTACTCGCTTAGAGTTGTACTAAGTGTGTGACAATTAATATGGATCGGAGGAAGTAGCACATGTGAAATAAAAAATATACTGGGCCTCCCTGTCAGAAATAACATACTGGGTGAACTATTGTTTGTTTCCTTAAACAGGATATCTTCTGCAGTTTGAACTGTGTCATCTCACTAGAGTTATGCTATGATAGTTACACTGATCCTTCCAGTTTTCTTTCTTGTGTTACTGTAATTAACAGAGGGGTTTTTATTGATCTAAGAGCTAACACATCTGTTGTCTGCAGCCTATAGATCAGCAACAACGCCTCTTACAGTGTTTCGATAAGCTCATGACTGATGTCACAAGGAGCTTGGAACCAAAGAACAGAGACAGATTCACTCAAAATCTCACAACATTCAGACATGATTTCCGAGCAAAGTGACAGTCGTTCAGAATTACCTGCAAGTTTGAAGCAGGCGCTTCTGCATTGCTGTAAATACCAACTTGTTTGCCTCATAGGAATCACCATTCGTTGGAAAAAAAATACTTTTAGTTTGCATTGGCTGAAAGATATAGGGCTCTGTCGCTCCATGCTGTGGTGAAAAGCAGTTATAAGTCTCTTAGCTTGTTGTCCGTATCAGAATGGTGAATGGTGGGGATTGACTTGTTTTACCTCCTTATCCCTTTGCTTGTACAGCAACATTCATCGTGATTGCTGTTTCCCCAAGTTGTTAGGGGGACAACAGCCATCACTTACCTAATTCATTGGTTTAAAAGTTAGAATGGAAATGATGTAAATGGCCATGTTGGCTTGCTAAAATGTGGAATTGGTAGTCTGGGAGGGAGGGGAAAATCTTGCCCCATGTACATCAATACCGTCTTTTAACATCTTTTGTACAGTATCAATCTGTCGCCATATATTGTTTGTTGTCTCTGTCGGGTTTTGTGCAGGTGATGGGGGTGGCCGCCAATTTATTCAGTGGGTGCTTTGCAGAGTTCTATTTCAAGTGCTTGGAAGTACCAAGGAGCTGCAGCCGGCTGGCCTACGGAGTCCTGCTTGACCACGACTCATACCTATTGTTTGGTTTATGGTATTCGACATAGTAATTGTTTTGATCAACACCAGCCTTTATTGCCCGTCCATTACATCTGTGTATGCTTCTTACTCTTCTGCAGTTTGTTGCATTGAAATCAGGCCACTGTGAATAGGGATGCCTAGCTCTTGCAAAGATTAGGAGAAGCGAAGAAACACCCAGAAATAAGTGCACAAAGTTGCGAGAAGAATTTTGGATGCCATGGAGCCAATTGTATCAATGTTTCCAAACGAACCTTGCATTGTATGGTAACTTGGTCAAATGTCATATCTGCAAGTATTAAAAATGATTTTGTAGAAAGCAACAATCACCCAATGATGTATGCCACTATCACCCAATGGAAGCTACTCTATGTGATGTCATCATCTTACTTTTTCTTTCTCATCTCCTTTCCAACACATGAAACCTCCACTACATTTAAACAATACCAACATCCATTTGAATCAACGATATCAACAAGGGAAACGATTCAGATCACCCGACGGATAATCACGTTCGCGTTCGCCGCCTCGGTTGCGTGCCACGCGTCCATTTTGGACCCCACTACCACATTATTTGCAACAGTCACACCTCGCCTTGTACCTTATCCTCTTCTCCCGAATCTCCTTCCTCGTGAATCAACGCTGCCAAGCGAAACAGTTCCCCGTGCCACTCACATCTCTCTTTCCATGGGCGCGAATCTGGCTCGAGCTCGCCGGGAAAGTAGGCGGAGGACTCAATTGCCGCTGGCATGGTTCCTGTGAAGAGAAGGAGATGGAGGTGAGAGAGGGGGGGAGGGGGGGGGGGGTCATAGGAGGGAAGAGGCGTGGCGCGCCGAAGAAAGGGCTCGCCGGCGGGCAGCGCAGAAGCTTCAGGTGCGAGCCCTCCTGGTGTTTGTGGCGCCATCTTATCTCTGCAACAACGATGTTGTTGCAAAATAGTGGCAGGCTGCGCAAGTACGCGAGCGGCCGAGGATGCTGTTGCAAATTTTGCAACATGGGCCCTGTTGCAGAAAACTAGATGCGGTGAAGATGTTGTTTTAATTTTTGCAACAAGGGTCTTGTTGAAGAAAAAATAGACGCAACGGAAGATGTAATTGCAATTTTTGCAACAAGGATCTTGTTGCAGGAAATTAGACGCTTGAAAGATGTTGCGGAAAATTAGACGCATGAAAGATGTTGTTGTAGAAAATTAGACGCGTGAAAAATGTTGTTGCAGAAAATTAGATGCGGCGGGAGATGTTATTGCAATTTTTCTAAGGGTCTTGTTGCAGAAAACTAAAGAAGAAGAGGTTTTGCAACATATGTCTTGTTGCAGAAAATTGTAAAAGATGAGGTTTCGCAACAAAGGTCTTGTTGCAGGAAATCAAAGAAGACCAGATCTTGCAGCAAGAGCATCATTGCAGGAAATTAGAGAGAAGAATTGAACGGTTTGCGTCACGCAATCGAATGTTTCACGAGGCGGCAGATCTTTTTAAAAGATCCACCGGCCGACGCATAGCAGCCCCCTATCAACAAGCATACACAATGAAAGTTATCAAACACCTTGATTTCCAAACAAAAATCAGCACTCTTACCATGAGCTTGACCTCAATGCATGGCACATTTGGGGATCCAAGGCACCAACCAAGGTGAAGATCTTCCGCTGGCTCCTCTGTCGCGATAGGCTAAGAACGATGGCGAACTTACATCGCAAGACCATTACCTCGGGATCGTCTTGCCCTCGCCGCGACTTGTCTTCTGAGGATGCGACATACCTCGCTCTACTTTGCCCATGAGCGGCCCAGGTCTGGTCCCTCCTCACACTCCAGGCCCCTAACTGGGATATTCCTACTCCGGTAGGCCTCGACATCAACATTTGGCCTACCGTCGCCCTCGCCGTTCTCTGGAAGCTCTAGGATTTCAGAAACGCTTGTGTGTTTCGTAACGAGATACACTCCTCCTTAAATACTATTTAGAACATTATCTCTGATTTCATGCTTTGGTCCTTCAGATTTAAGGACCATGTTAGTAGGGGGGCTGCCTTGTCTTGGCGCCTGTACCTTTCCTTTTGCTGTAATCTATAATGTAATCTGTAACTTGCCCTCAGGCACCTTTGAGTAATATATTCAGGTGGGGATCCCCTCCCCCCGGTGATTGTTCAAAAAAGAAAAATCAACACTCTTGATATGCAAACAGTGTCAACAAGTATGTCTTGTCCATGACACTACAAAATCCCATAGTAACAGAATAATCTCAAGGTTTCCAAATACTCATTAAGGAAAGATTTGTAGACACACAAAGCAAATTTCAGACTGAATTTGTTGCTGTATTCTTTGATTCTTCTCATTCCAAAAAAAAAAAACTCTCAAAACTTCTACACTTCCTGACACATGAAACCCACTTTTGTTGCACATATATGTAGAGCATCTACATGAGAAGCAAGACACAAGTTGGAAATTACAGAGGAGCACCTAGGTGCTCCACCCACCCACATTAGTACCGTTGCTATTCATATAGATTTGGGACGATGGTGTTTAATGCGCTGTATTTAGCTCTGTATCGCTCAAGTGGTAGTTTGATTAACAACCCGTATATGCATGCTATTCCGTACGTGCTGGTTCCACCGGCACACATTGAACGCAACGGTGGTGGATGGTATTTACTCCTGCCTGCTCACTGTTCCTCTTCCTCATCTTCATCTCGTTCCCCACTTCTCTTCTCCTCCCAGATGTCACCGACGAGCTGGATATTTCTCGCCCCTCCCAGCGATACTCTTTCTTCTTCATTCTTCTCCTCCGTCCCCTTCGCGAGCTCCATTCAAATCTGCATCACCACCTCTCATGTTCTGTCACCCACCTCTTCCCCAACGAGCTACCGCCAGGCTCCGGTCCGCACCGTGGTGCCCCTTCACTATCCATCAACCCACGCGTCGCCGGCGCTCTGGACGAAGCTCTGCTGCCACATCACCACCAGCCGTGAACAAATATGACTCCGCACCCCACCCCGCACGCGGCAAGCGAGGAATCTAGTTTTCTGGATTTTTTCTTCTCTGAATTTTTTCTTTCATCGATTTTTTTCTGAGGTTTCTGGATGTTCTCTCGGACCTCCAGCTGTTCTCATTTACAACGCCGCAGTCCTTGATATTTCCATCTGCGTCCCACTGTTCCTCTTCCTCAAAGGTCAATCCCTTCCCCTCTTTCTGCTCCTTCCCGATCTAAACCAGTGAGCTGCTAGATCCGCCGCCATATGTGCCTCCTCGTCCACATCATGGCATCCTAGCTCCTCTTCATGTATAGCCTGGAACCGCCTCCAACACCACCCATGCGTCGCCGGTGCTCGGGACGAAGCTCCGCTGCCACATCGCCCCCAGCCACTGACGGATCCAACCTCCCACGCCACCCTGCACACAGCCACCGATGAATACAGATACAGTGGAAGCACGGCGCCGACGAACTGTCACTGCACATGAAGCCCGGGAAATGACTACGGGGATGAAGGCCAGCGGCCAGGCAAGGACCGACCCGTCGAGCTCTTCTCCAATCATTTTCTTTCCTCGCCTATTCTCTCTCAGAAGTTTCTTTCCTCGATTTTTCTCTAGAGGTTCCCTGGTATTTTTTTGTATGAGATTATAGATTGTTTCAATGAGATCTTCTCCAAGTTATTTCCATTCCTCGTTTTTTCTCTCTGAGAAGTTTATTTCATCGATTTATCTCTCCATGATTCCTGTAACTTTTCTATATGAGTCATATTGTTCCGAAGAGTTTTTCTCAAGTCGTTTTCTCTCTCTCAAAAGTTTCCTGGGATTTTTGTGTGAAAACAGATTTGTGGTGTTCAAATCTGGGAAATTAGTAGGTTTCCCATGACTGTGATTTTCAGCTTTCACCTTTAGAGTTTGGATTGAACTGTCCCTCGGAATTTGGATTGAACTGTCCTAGCCTAATTTTAATTTTTGATGATTAACCAGTGCATTTTTATCAGTAAAATTCAGTGTTTTTTTCGAGTAAATATTATTGCCTGATTAGTGTGTCTGTTGATGGATTTGTAATTATAATTATTTTTTGTTGCATCATAGAACAATGTTACCAAGTATTATCACTGTCAATGTTGTAAATTTGCTGATGGATCTATCGTCTTGGAATGTATTTGCTGACGAACCATGGTATCTCAAATGTATGTGATGATGGTAAATCAGTGCATCGAGATTCATTGTCAATTTATTTTTGTCAGTCATGTATGATGGGATGTATGTGATGATGGTAAATCAGTGCATCAAGATTCAGGCAGTTGTTTTCAGCTAATCAGAATTAGGCAATGAACTTGTCTTGCCAGCACGCACTTGGCTGTTCTTGTTTGTATCACTATTTATCTTCTGAAAATTCCGCAAGTCACTGACTAAATTGCTATGTAATCAAAATAAAAACTAATTCTCTAAAAGTTAGTGACTGATATATAATTCTAAAAATTACAAAACACGTTGCTGTTATGTTTCATTTAATGAAATGAATTTATAATCAGGTAAAACCCGGTTCTCACAAAAAACTTCCACTCTTCACAGCAGGCTTTGGGTTCCAGTGCCCCACATCCATTCTTAACTGCACTTTAAGATAGACCCACCGGACTCGTATTGAACTGATGTATCCCTAACGTATCTCTGAGTTGTTAAATGATTCTAGCATTAAATGTCTTGATCTGGCTAGAGTAACGAAAGGCATGGATATCAGTGGGTGGAGCATCTCGGTGCCACAAATCCTCATCCGACACAAGTTAGGAGTATAATAACAAGCATGACGAAAACATAGATTTGTTCTAAGTTGGCCATTTGGTTTGGCTAGAGCATTTCCTGTTAAATTTGCATGGAGCAACTAACAATAGTACAAGTATCCTGTTGTAGTCCAACTACAGTTTTAAAAACTGCTGGTGAGTTTTATAGCACAGCCATCATTTTAATTAAAAAAATAGCATTTCAAAAACAATAGTGCAGATTTTTGGGTACAGTACAATGCAGATTTCAGGGTACAATGCAGATTTCTGAGTACAGTGCATATTTCAAAAACAATTGTGCAGATTTTTAGTGGAACATATACGTGTACTTCCTAACGAACACATGCAGATTCTAGCATTTGTTTCTAAAGTACATCAAGTGAAACTTTCTGAAGACGCTGATGATTATGAAACTGTAACCCTACATCACGTATGTGTTCTAAGTTCTTAATCCTAACAGGCGAGGATCCTATTGCTGCAACATGCATCCACAACAGAAGAAAAATATGGGGACTTCCACAAGCATAGCCTCCTGACCCAAATAATTGAAAAGAAGCTATTTATCGATAATCATAAATCTCCAGAATCCATCAAACCCAAGCCTAGTTTACTGAACCGGTGCTGATAATTGCTCCTGGCGATGGATTCTACTAGCTTCTGCACACGTACTAAATAATACGATTTTCTACCCGCAACTGCAAAGTGCAGAGTAATAGCACAGATCTAACACATTTCTCTCAGGGATTAATAAGAAGAAATAGATGGGGATTTGTACAAGCATGTCCACCTTATCCAGATTGATTGAATCTAAATCATAGGACAGTGGAATCAATCTTGTTCTTGGAAAAGCTCGAATCGACGATGTCAAATGCGGGCTGAGGACGAGGGTGCGCCGCCTTCTCCTCTTGTTCGTGTGTCGCGCCTCCACTGCCCTAGTTCACGTGCTTCCCTTCTCCGTTCCCGCGCTTCCCTTCCTGTTCACGCCCTTGTGCCGCCGAATTTTGTTGGGTCTGCATGGTCCTGCGAGGAGTGGAGCGACCGATCCCACACCGCGTCGCCCGAGCGGTTGCCTCGTTGTTGTCGCCAGAGAGGAGGCGAGCTCTTCTGCAGGAGACTGCTTTGCTCTGCAGGCGATAGGTTTGACGGACGTGGCATCGGGCAGGTCGATGTGGCGGCTAGGGCACCGATACAGACTGGAGCGTTGGCCATGCTCATGGTGATTTCGGGCATGTTTAACAATGCCGTATGAGATGTTGTCAGCCTGCCGCTGGACTAGGACGCCGAGGAGGGCATTGTGTTGCCTGTGTCCGAGGGGCATCGGTGGGCCCTGACCGATATACGTTCTGTCATAGACGCTTTTGTCCCACGACATGTTTGGACCGTGGGAGGGGTGAGGGGGGGGGCATACGTCCATAGCATGGCTGCCGCCCATGTCGTTCTAGCTCTACCTAGCTAGGTTACATTTTAATGTTCTCAAACTTCGTAGCTTCCCATGTTGTTTCTTGGATCAATTAGTTCTCCTCTCTGATATTGGCAACTATGTAGCTCGGGAGGAATTATGTCAGCCCTAAACTCAAAGTTTTCCCCTCCCCTCTCATTGCAACGGTCAATTCTCCACCAACATCACTCTCTTGCTAAGCCTCCACCAGGCAATTTATCATCATGAGGTTCATCCCTAGGGTGATGGCTGGCGTTTTTTATGGAGGGGTGATTGATCTTGCTCAGGGACGAAGGCCACAGCCGTGTGATCTAGTCGTTGTTTCGGTCTCTCTTGCTTGCATGTTTGCTTCACAAAAACACATCCCTTGGCATCCCATTCCCCACATCATCCACGAAAGCATTCCCTGTGGTGTCTAGGGCGCATGGTCATACACGCCAAAACCCTAGCCAGTTTTTTCTTCATGTTAGGCTAGCTCTGGAGGTAGAATGTAGGAAGTGTAAGGTCTGTTGGTGGAGGGACTGAAGCTGTTGGCGACAGAGAAGAGGGGACTAATGATTAGGAAAGGGAGAAAGATACAAAATTTGACTAGGTGTCGGGTGATCTGCGAGCCACGGGGAGGTTATTCTCGGAATGCCCAATGCATGCAAGGGTGATAGGGCAGACTATGGGGAGGATGTGGTGTCTGGTCAAGGGTTTGGGATGTAGGAAGCTAGGGGAGAACATCTTCCTCTTCACCTCTCGGCCAACATCAGGTTGAGTGCAACCTAATCCGATTCGATTCTTTGGGCTACTGCTGGGTTCACCGAACAAAGCTACGGGGGAGATGGTCAACAAAGATTTTCAAAGAAGTGCTCGACATGGATGTATTGACAAGTTTCTCTGTGTCAAGGTGAAGCTGGATATCAATGTACCTTTGATGAGGGAATTTACACTAGACGGAGAGAAAGACAAAGGTGTTGAAGCTGATGTAGCAACAGAGAATGAAAATGAGAAGAAAAATAATAAGTTTCTTAGGAATGTTTTGAGTATGAGCACATGCCGGACTTCTGTTACACATGTGGCATTATCGGTCATAGGGACAAAGAATGTGTGATGAAACCAACTATGCGAGAAGCCTCAGTTTGGGCCATGGATGAGAGCTGAGGAGGAAGGTAGATGATGGGAGTAGGGGGAAGTGGACGGATAATAGGGGAATCGATGGGAGCAGGGGGTTTAGTGGAGGGAGAAAGGGCTCGGGGTGTATAGGCAGGGAGACCGCAAGTAGTGTGAATCGCTCTCCGAGTTTCCTTCTTGATCTTGCCCCAAGTGAGGGTTACTCCTGGTCGGTTGGCAGCTTGGCACTCCCTCCACCAAGTGGCTGTTTCTCTGGCTAGATATGATCGGGCATAGTGAACATCGATCCATCTCCCAGTCACCAGTACACAAGGGGGCTATTAAGCCCCCCCGACAATTGCACATTGCACACGATGGGGACAAATTGTGTTCAATGACAATGCCAGACACAGTACGAAAATTAAACCATGTATCCAGAAAATAAACGTGTGTGATCAGTAGACCATCATGCGTGGAAGGAAAAATAGAAACTGTGTGATAACGTGCACACGGTTGTACAGAATGAATTGTTTGCGAAGTGGTCAGTTATCACCCACAGTTTCAGAAAGGGAACCATGTGCATGTGAGCACACACAATTTTGCAAAGAGAATTGTCTGTGATGTCTTGAACCATTCCACACATAACTTACGAGAAAAACATGTGCCATAAGACGCAAACAATTCATATTGGTGCATAATGTGAGATATGTTTTCCATCACACACAGTTATCCTTATGACTATGTGCGACATCATATACTTTCATACACGTCTAATGTAGTAACTGTTTGTGATTCCATATGCTACTTCTTGAGTTTGCATTGGTTTTTCCCTTGAAGTGGAAAGGGTGTCGCGGCAAAGTAGAGATAAGTATTTCCCTTAGTTTGAGAACCAAGGTATCAATCCAGTAGGAGGTACAAGCAAGCCTCCAATCTATGCACCTGCACAAACAATCAAACACTTCCACCCAACGCGATAAAGGGGTTGTCAATCCCTTCACGGTCACTTGCAAGGATGAGATCTGATAGAGGTAGATACAAAAGATTACTAAAATATAAAACAAAGTAAAATCAAATAAATTTTAGCAAGGTATTTTTTGGATTTTTTGGATTTATAGATATGAAAATATATGATGGAAAATAGACCAGGGGCCATAGGTTTTCACTAGAGACTTCTCTCTTGAAAGAAAATAATACGGCGGGTGAACAAATTACTGCTGAGCAATTGGTAGAAAAGCGCAAAGTTATGACAATATCCAAGGCAATGATTATGAATATAGGCATCACGTCCGTGTCAAGTAGACCGACTCATGCCTGCATATATTCCACACATCGACCGCTATCCAGCATGCATCTAGAGTATTAAGTTCATAAGAATGGAGCAACACCTTAAGTAAGATAACATGATGTAGATGAATAATCTCAAGCAATATGATGAAAACCCCATCTTTTTACCCTCGATGGCAACAATACAATATCTGCCTCGCTACCCCTACTATGTCACTGGGTGAGGACGCCGCAAGATTGAACCCAAAAGTAAGCACCTCTCCCATTGTAAGAAGAACCAATCTAGTTGGCCAAACCAAACCGATAATTCGAAGAGAAATACAAAGATATCAAATCATGCATATAAGAATTCAGAAGAGACTCAAATAATATTAATAGATAATCTGATAATAAATTCATAATTCATCGGATCTCGACAAACACCCCACAAAAGAATATTACATCAGATAGAACTCCTAGAACATCGAGGAGAACATGGTATTGAAGATCATAGAGAGAGAAGAAGCCATGTAGCTACTAGCTATGGACCCGTAGGTCTGTGGTAAACTACTCAAGCTTCATCGAAAGGGCAATAGAGTTGATGTAGATGCCCTCCGTGATCGAATCCTCCTCCGGCAGGGTGCCAGAAAAGGCCCAAGATGGGATCTCACGGGAACAGAGGCTTGCGGTGGCGGAAAAGTAATTTTTTGGATGCTTCTGGTGGTTTGGGAATATTTGGGAATTTATAGAGCAAAAATTAGGGTTGGAGGACTCCCGGGGGCCCACAAGCCAGGGAGGCGCCCCCCCGTAGGACGCGTCCTGAGGGCTTGTGGAGCCCTCGGGACTCTTCTGGTCCCCTCTCTAAGTTGTGTGGATGTCTTCTGGTCCAAGAAAAATCATTGCGGAAGTTCAATTCCATTTGGACTCCGCTTGATATTCCTTTCTGAAAAGTCAAAAATAAGGAAAAAACAGAAACTGGCACTGGGCTCTAGGTTAATAGGTTAGTCCCAAAAATAATATAAAATAGCATATTGATGCATATAAAACATCCAAAACAGACAATATAATAGCATATAACAATAAAAAAATTATAGATACGTTGAAGACGCATCACCATATAACTGGATAAGATGTATCTTTGTAATGGCGCTGACGACCGTACCAGTCTGTCAGGCTCGCCTCTCGATGCGAGTAATGGCGGCCACCCGTTTCTGCGTTTTTTCACGCCGCTCGTGGCATTTTCCGTGATTGTTTTCACGCCAAAACAAATTTACCGCCCCTCTCCACCAATGATACAATGTATGCGGTTGGCTTAGGGATGAGAGAGTAGACATGCAAGAATAGATACCCATACAAGCATCACACTAGTACGTATATATAAGCCTTAGCATGACGGTAAATATAACACAGTGGTAGTGGTTCACACCTAACGCATCTGTTGGTATAGTTGGGGTCTTATGTTCTCATTGTCCTCGAAGTTTCCAAGTCTCCAATATTAATGCTCAACTTCTATGATGGTGTCTTCTCTACTTATAGTCTTATTGAGGTGGTGAGGGTCTAATTGTAGTCCTATTCCTGTGAGAATTTCATTCACACCATACGCAACATCATTTAATGCATGTCATCATTCATTAACTATGCAACAGTTAATTCACACAGACAACTCCTAAGTAAGATCATATCACATCTTATATGATCTCATCAAACTACTCCTAAAATGTTTTTTCAGGTTGACATACTATTCCATATGTCATCTAGTTGTTGTCTCCTCATTCTGCTTCCTCCCCGGTGTCACTCTTGCACTTCTTCTTTGCCAATTCCTCCATTAGTACTTCCAGTCCCTCTTCTAATTCCTTAAGGTGTTTTTAGGTTCTGTGCAGTTTTGCCCGGAGTCTTTCTCCAAGCTTCTCAATAGCATTCCATGGAGCATTTTGTGCTGACTTGAAAAATGTAGTGTGGAGCACTAGGTTAGTGACCATGTTGTGTCCCATCTTTTGGTGGTCGTCTCCTTTGTTCTCATATAGTTGCAGTTGCACCCACGGATATTCTTGGCCTTCATCCATGACTTGAAATCCTTTATACACAACTTCTCCTTTGAGTCCCATACTTAACATAGTATTCCCCAGTGCTCTTTGGAACTCAATTTCGCATTCCAAGTTCATGGTCATCAGTGGTCCTTTCTTGATGGATTCAATGAGACTGGCCATCTACAGTTTTGAATGCAATGAGGTAAGAAGGTGCGAGATCAAAGCAGAAAAAATGTACAAGTGGAGTCAAAAATATGTTTTTAGTCATATGGCTTTCCAACTCCATTTCTAGTGTCATGACCTACAGTCAATATGCTCTCTGATACCATTTGTGACAACCCGACCCCTGATAAGAAAATGACTCTTTGCGCTTTTTGTGCCAGTGTAACATCCCAATTTTCCTAATTTGGATGTAAATAGATTGTTCATATGCATCTCATATTTTCTATGCACTATTTACTTTCTCAGAATATTCAAGTCATTATGTAACTCAAGTTAAATTATTGGAGTGGAGATAACATGACTTCTCCCGTGTTAAATAAGAAGTTCATAATGTCCAGAATATTATTTTTAGTTCACCTGATATATTTTGGGAATTATAGAGACTTTGAATGATTTTAGATGAATATTATAATGCTCTTTGTGTGGACTATTG
Organism: Triticum dicoccoides; assembly: GCF_002162155.2. Lineage (NCBI taxonomy): Eukaryota > Viridiplantae > Streptophyta > Magnoliopsida > Poales > Poaceae > Triticum > Triticum dicoccoides. Next base: position 245,139,090 of record NC_041384.1, on the reverse strand, counting down.
CATAAAAGGATTTTTTTTTCAAAATTTGTATCAGAGCATGAACTAGTGTTCCTATACTCCATATTACTAGCAAACATGCCCGTGCATTGCAACGGGAATAAGAAAAATCGTACACCCCTAGAACAAATAATACGCAAAACCAAATAAAGTGTTTAGTTAATTAGTTCTCTTCTCGACTTGAAGGATGTAAAAAAAGTAGCAAAAGAGCGAGAATAAAAACACTGTAGATTACATACCATGTGCTCACTTAATCATTTTGACATAATTGATTACATGCATGCGGTTGCAGTGGGTTTAGACATATTTCATGGTTTAACATCAATTGTGTGTAACATATACGTCTAGAACTCTCATGATCCTCATGCGACGACTTTCTTTTACCATTAAATTACTCTTCTTTCTCAGTATATATCTCACTCTAGAAAAAATGTGATAGGCTCTTAGATGGGAACTAATTTGTAGAATTCACTAGCCCTACAACTTAGGAACATAACTAATGAATAACCAAGCTTAAAACTTAGAAAAGGGTTTGGAACCATAAGTTGAATATGAAAGGCTCCAAAGAGCTAACTTATTACCATCTCCGACTCAAGAAATGCAAATATTTCCTCATGTCCAGTGTAGAGTATGCAAACTTGACGAAGAAATAAAATGTTTCCTAAAAAAGAATAATAAAAGGCTAAATAAGTAAAAAGATGTGTTTGACATCTTAAAGTTCTTTATGAACTTAGAATCACGAGGGGCACACATCGATTAAATCCTTAAACACTGAATATGTCATTGTAATATTTTAACACTCTTACGAACACCTTTGAATATGACCGGTAAGCATATAGTCAAAGACTTGAGAGTCAAAGATTCCTGAAAATACGAAAATTAAAAATGTACTTTGAAGAAAGGATGACAAGCCAGATAGATGTTTCAGTTTACCCATTTGAAGCCTAAACGTACATAATAAACTATTTACTGATCACGCTGACAAATAAAAAAGAGAGAAAGATAATTTCATAGGAGTGACGGACATATTCCATGTACTCAAACTGATAGACGACATCGTCATGAAACACTAAGCAACCAGATGTCCGCGTGCAATCAAAGTATTTCATTAGAGCTGCACCAGTGTTTCCAACAACCATTACAGCTCCACCTGCATGGGAAACAAACTGTAGCCAGATAGTGACAACCAAATTGATTTAGCCTCGACAAATGAAAGTAAAACTGAAGTCAAGTGCATCAAAATAATGTTCAGTTGAATTAACATCCTAACATAGCAAAAAAATATTAAATAATGGATAGACATGTGTACCGATTGCTAATTCCTTCGGGTTTGATTATTGGGACTGTGTGCGTCAATCTTTACACTAAGGAAACTCGTGTCCTCCAAGAGCCGCGGTGAGATGGATCGATGCATCAGCGGCGCCGCCGTACCCGCGCTACCCGGCAGCTCCTTCGTCTCCTTTGTGACGCCCATGTCCGACAGTCGTAGGGCCTTGCCTCGCACCTGGCTTGTCCGCCGCCCGCTGTCGATCCATGGATGCTGGATGTCGCACCTCCGGTCCGCCATCAACCCCGCAACCGTGTCTCTGTTTCCCATTGTCGTCGCCCCCATCGCCATGTCCGCGGTCTTCGCAGAAATCTCTTTCTGTTTCTTAGTTTTCACATCCGATCACGGAACCCATCCGAGGCATACCGCACCTTCCCGTTCGATCCGTTCTCTCTATCTCTCTCTCTCTCTCTCTCTCTCTCTCTCTCTCTCTCTCCCGTTGGCATAACTCCGAGGTGTGTTCCCTTCTCTATTTATTGGTATTTATCGGTTTTCTCCCCTTCATTAATCATTAATTCCTTCCCATAATTCATGAGGTAGCTTGCTGATTTCAAATCGTGCACATATATAAATTGGTAAGTTAAGATGTAGAAGTCCGAGGTGGTACTTTCTAAACAAAAGCCACGAGGTAGCTTAGTTGGATGTTGCCATTATGACTGGTTGGCAGGTGGGAAGTTTTATCCCTAGTACTGATGATTTTAATTTTTGCCTCCTCTCCTAGGTAGCATGGGCCTGGGCTGCACCCCTCCACGGAAGGACGCAACGGAAAGGTGGCCTATCTTCGTTGAGCTAAATCGAGAATGAATCGTTGAATCCTAAAAAGTGAAGTGTGGGTAGATTACCCTAAAATTCGTGATTTTTTTTACAAAAGCGCACGATGGACCAATAATACATATTGCCTTTAATAGTAGTTATAGATTAGTTATATTTTACTATATGTCTGTAGTACTTTAAGAAATTATTTGTTGTGTTATTTTAGCCAAAATGTATTTCCTGAATCTCTATTCCTAAAAGGGGAGTTAGTAGTCTCGCCTCACTCCCACCAACTCCTTGGCAAACTCTATATTACGCCACTAGCGTTTTACAGATGACATTCCGCTTAAGCACAACCAATTTTGGCTGGCCCATTTGACGCGTGCATTAATTCAATCAAATCGACACTTTCCCAAACAACTTCACATAAACTTATTCAAATCAAATCTTAAAAGAAGTCTCAACTAACTCCAACTTTCCTCACCTTCCATTACTCATACCCAAATCAAATTAAATTTTACCAAAACATCAACTATAATCAAAGCTGGCCGACCCATTTGACGCATGCGCATGTTTTATTTTTCGTTTTCTCTATGTTTCGTTTTTGGTTTCCTTTTTTCTATGAGCAATAGCTTGGTTTTTGCTCGGCATACTATAGAATCAACACAGACATGTATGCCATGGTGAGTTGGTAGCGTCGTCTCCATTCCGGTTAAACCTCCCCCACTTATATTTTTCTATCCCACCAATTTATTTAAACTATTTTTTAGCCCACTGATCTATTTAATCCAGTTTTTATCTGCACATAACCCAAAAACACCTCAAGGAATTAGAAGAGGAACTGGAAGTAATCATGGAGGAATGGCAAAGAAGAAGTGCAAGAGTGACACCGGGGAGGAAGTAGAATGAGGAGACAACAACTAGATGACATATGGAATAGTATGTCAACCTGAAAAGAACATTTTAGGAGTAGTTTGATGAGATCATATAAGATGTGATATGATCTTACTTAGGAGTTGTCTATGTGAATTAACTGTTGCATAGTTAATGAATGATGCCATGCATTAAATGATGTTGCGTATGGTGTGAATGAAATTCTCACAGGAATAGGATTACAATTAGACCCTCACCACCTCAATAAGACTATAAGTAAAGAAGACACCACCATAGAAGTTGAGCATTAATATTGAAGACCTGCAAACTTCAAGAACAATGAGAACATAAGACCCCAACTATACCAACAGACGCGTTAGGTGTGAACCACTACCACTGTGTTATACTAACAGTTGTGCTAAGGCTTATATATACGTACTAGTGTGATGCTTGTATGGGTATCTATCCTTGCATGTCTACTCTCTCATCCCTAAGCCAGCCGCGTACACTGTATCATTGGTGGAGAGGGGCAGGAAATCCATTTTAGCATGAAAACAACCGCAAAAAATACCGCGAGTGGCGTGAAAAAACACAGAAACGGGTGGCCGCCATTACTTGCATCATGAGGCGAGCCTGATAGACTGGTACGGGCGTTAGCGCCACTACAAAGGCACATCTTATCCAGTTATATGATATCACAAACAGTTAGGACATTAGACATGTATGGAAGTATACGATGTCGCACACAGTCATAAGGATAACTTCATGTGATGGAAAACATTTCTCACATTGTGCGCTAATACGAACCGTTTGCATCTTATGCCACACATTTTTCCGGTAAGTTATGTGTGGAATGGTTCAAGACATGACAGACAATTGTCTTTGCGAAATCGTGTGTGCTCACATGCACATGGTTCCCTTTCTAAAACTATGGGTGATAACTGACCACTTGGCAAACAATTCGTTCTGTATAACCGTGTGCACATTATCACACCGTTTCTATTTTCCTTTCATGCGTGATGGTCTACTGATCGCACATGTTTATTTTCTGGATACACGGTTTAATTTTCGTAGTGTGTGCGACATCGTCATTGAACACAATTTGTCCCCATCGTGTGCAATGTGCAATTGTGTGTGTGTGTGTGGGTGGGGGGGGGGTGGCGCTTAATAGCCCCCTTGTGTACTAGTGACTGGGAGAAGGATCGATGTTCACTATGCCCGATCATATTTAGCCAGAGAAGCAACCAGATCAGGAGTAACCCTCACTTGGCGCAAGCTCAAGAAGGAAACCCGGAGAGCGATTCATACTACTTGCGGTCTCCCTGTCCATACACCCCAAGCCCTTTCTCCCTCCACTAAACCCCCTGCTCCCACCGCTTCCCCTATTATCCGTGCACTCCCCCCTACTCCCATCATCTCCCTTCCTACCTTCCTCCTCAGCTCTCATCGATGGCCCAAACTGAGGCTTCTCGCATAGTTGGCTTCATCCCACATTCTTTGTCCCTATGAACGATAATGCCACATGTGTAACAGAAGTCCGGCATGTGCTCATACTCAAAACATTCCTAAGCAACTTATTATTTTTCTTCTCATTTTCATTCTCTGTTGCTACATCAGCTTCAACACCTTTGTCTTTCTCTTCGTCTAGTGTAAACTCCCTCATCAAAGGCACATTGATATCTAGCTTCACCTTGACATAGAGAAACTTGTCAATCGCATACCCCTCATGTCCTACATCCATGTCGAGCACTTCTTTGAAAATCTTTGCTGACCATCTCCCCCATAGCTTTGTTTGGTGAACCCAGCAGTAGCCTAGAGAATCGAATCGGATTAGGTTGCACTCAACCCGATGTTGGCCGAAAGGTGAATATGAGGATGTTCTTCCCTAGCTTCCTACATCACAAACCCTTGACCAGACACCAGATCCTCCCCATAGTCTGCCCTATCACCCTTGCACGCGTTGGGCATTCCGAGAATAACCTCCCCGTGGCTCGCGGATCACCCGACACCCAGTCAAATTTCTTATCTGTCTCCCTTTCCTGATCGTTAGTCCCCTCTTCTCCGTCGCCAACAGCTTCAATTCCTCCACCATCAGACCTTACACTTCCTACATTCTACCTCCAGAGCCAGCTAACACAAAGAAAAACCTAACTAGGGTTTTGGTCGTGTATGACCGTGCGCCCTAGACACCACATGTAATGCTTTCGTGGATGAATTGGGGAAAGGGATGCAATCAAGAGAGACTGAAATGACGACTAGATCACGCGGCTGTGGCCTTCGTCCCTGAGCAAGATCAATCACCCCTCCATAAAAAACACCAGCCGTCACCCTAGGGACGAACCTCGTGATGATAAATTGCCTGGTGGAGGCTTAGCAAGAGAGTGATGTTGGGGGAGAATTGACCATTGCAACGAGAGGGGAGGGGAATGTTAGGAAATGTTGCATGGAAAACAAAAAAAAATCTATGCACAATCAAGATGTATCCATGGAGATGCATATCAACAAGAGGGGAGATTGTGTCTATGTACCCTCTGTGATGCCCCAAGACCGACGCTCCAGATGCCTTCCTTGTTTTTCATTGTCTCTGTGTGTTTTATTTGTTTGTTACATCGCGTCATGGCATCATCCGCATTGCATCGGCACTCGTTGCCGTCATTGTTTTTAAAACTTGCATCCGCTCGTAGTTGCCGCGTCCCCCTTGCTTTCGTGACCGTTCCGAGACCAACCTTGTTCTTCGTTTTCCCTCTTGCTTAAACCGGAGTCTCTCTGTACAGTGCACAGACTCCCCTCTCGTGTGCACGTCCGAAACTTACCCGAACCCGACCCGGGCAGTCGTCACCGTTGGGTCCGGATCATCCCCAAACATCTGGAAAATATCTTCGTTTTATTTATTGGACTCCCTAGCCTTTTTTTCTCGACCGCCCGATTACGATCGGAGGGACGGATTAGCCCTAACCAAAAACCCACCTACCATATAGTTAGTGTAAACCTACCTAACCCTAGACCAAGTCCCTCATTTTCCTCACCTGCCGCCACTCTCTCCTCGGGATCCCTCCCGATCCAAACCCACCAATCACCTGCCCCTCTCGATCCCCTCCATCCCGAGCTCCTCGACCACAGCCTCGCGCGCCCGAGGCCCCAGCAGCCCGAGCACCGACCGGCCACCGAAGTTCCTCTGCGGCCTCCTTCCTCGTCTGACGTCGCCGACGGCCAGCAGCTCCCGGCCCCCTCTCCTTACTTCTCCTCCCTCCTGTAATCCCTCTCTTCCTCTAGCCTCTCACCTCTCGAACCCTCTCTCTTCTCTTCTACAGAAGCTTCTGCCGCCACGCCATGGATGGCCATGGTGCTCCACGCTGGCGCTGCCCTCACCTCGTCCCGATCTAGTGGACCCAGACGCAAGGACCTTGCCGCCTCGGATCTCCTCCACCCGCGCCTGCACCCATCGTCGCCGCCCTGCGCCATGGACGCCCGTGCCAGCTAGCCCCTGCCATCGAGCCGCCCCTAAGCTCCATCCGCGCTGCCGGAGCCCCAAGTCCCCTTCGCCAAGATCAGTCGTGGCCGTTGTTGTGCCCCGCCGGCCTCCCCTGCTTCTGCTTCGGGAGGAGGACGAGTGCTTCGCTCACCAATCACTGCTCGCATGCACGCTCGTGGGCCGATGCGTCCCCAAGTCTCTGCACCCGTTGACCTGACCTCGTGGGCCTCGTTCCTGTCCGGCCCAGCCAGTGCCCTCCTCACCGAGCTGGGCCTTGGCCCAGGGTGAGCAGCACCCGCCCCTCTCCTGTGCATGTTGGGCTAGCCAGATTCGGCTCGAGACATTTTTTTCCGCAGAATGTTTTTGCTATTTATCCAGTGCAGGCATATTTTTAGAAAACACCCTCATGGTCATGCATATAATAATCATTTAACCATGCATCAGAGTAAAACAAATTATATATGAAAAATGCTTATAATTTCATCTAGTTTCATAATATCCAACTTTCATCCATGTTAAAAATGTTTAATATGTTGTTTGATTAAATTTGCTCATATGCCATGTTAAAATGATTTATTTCATAACTAAATAACCGTAGCTCCGAATTTAATAAACTTTATATGTGAATGGGGTGGAAAAATGCATAATTTAACATAGTGGCATTACTTTGCATGTTTAACAACTCTAAAATTGTGTTTAGGGCAGAACAATACCTTAACCAAAAATATGCACATGGGGATTTTCTGGATTTGTTGTTTGTTATATCCGACCCCATTTAAATTGTTTAGATAGTATAGTTTTGTTATGCTTCACCTCTTGCCATGTTTAACAACATTTAATATTGTTGGGTACATAAACGGGAGGGGACTAAATAAATGAATGTGGTGTTTCGTTGATACGTCTCCATCGTATCTACTTTTCCAAACACTTTTGCCCTTGTTTTGGACTCTAACTTGCATGATTTGAATGGAACTAACCCGGACTGACGCTGTTTTCAGCAGAATTGCCATGGTGTTATTTTTGTGCAGAAATAAAAGTTCACGGAATGACCTGAAAATCAACGAAGAATTATTTTGGAATATATAAAAAATACTGGAAGAAGAATCCACGTCAGGGGGCCTCCACCTATTCACGATGGTGGGGGGCGCGCCTGCCCCCTGGGCGCGCCCCCTTCCTCGTGGGCCCCCTGACGCTCCACCGACCTCAACCTTGACTCCATATATTCACATTCGTCGAGAAAAAACCAGGAAGAAGGATTCATCATGTTTTACGATACGGAGCCGCCGCCAAGCCCTAAACTCTCTCGGGAGGGCTGATCTGGAGTCCGGTCGGGGCTCCGGAGAGGGGAATCCGTCGCCATCGTCATCATCAACCTTACTCCATCACCAATTTCATGACGCTCACTGCCGTGTGTGAGTAATTCCATCGTAGGCTTGCTGGACGGTGATGGGTTGGCTGAGATTTATCATGTAATCGAGTTAGTTTTGTTAGGGTTTGATCCCTAGTATCCACTATGTTATGAGATTGATGTTGCTATGACTTTGCTATGCTTAATGCTTGTCACTAGGGCCCGAGTGCCATGATTTCAGATCTAAACCTATTATGTTTTCATCAATATATGAGAGTTCTTGATCCTATCTTGCAAGTCTATAATCACCTACTATGTGTTATGATCCGGCAACCCCGAAGTGACAGTAACCGGGACCACTCTCGGTGATGACCGTAGTTTGAGGAGTTCATGTATTCACTATGTGTTAATGCTTTGGTCGGTACTCTATTAAAAAGAGGCCTTAATATCCCTTAGTTTCCAATAGCACCCCGCTGCCACGGGAGGGTAGGACAAAAGATGTCATGCAAGTTCTTTCCATAAGCACGTATGACTATATTCTGAATACATGCCTACATTACATTGATGAACTGGAGCTAGTTCCATGTCACCCTATGTTATGACTGTTACATGATCGATCACATCCGACATAATTCTCTATCACTGATCCATTGCCTATGAGATTTCCATATATTGTTGTTCGCTTATTTACTTTTTCGTTGGTATTGTTATCATCACTATAAAACACCAAAAATATTACTTTTGCTACCGTTACCTTTTGCCACCGTTACCACTACTATCATATTACTTTGCTACTAAATACCTTGCTGCAGATATTAAGTTTCTAGGTGTGGTTGAATTGACAACTCAACTGCTAATACTTGAGAATATTCTTTGGCTCCCCTTGTGTCGAATCAATAAATTTGGGTTGAATACTCTACCCTCGAAAACTGTTGCGACCCTCTATACTTGTGGGATATCAAGACTATTTTCTGGCGCCTTTGCCGGGGAGCATAGCTCTATTCTTTGAGTCACTTGGGATTTATAGCTGCTTGTCATTATGAAGAACTTGAAAGATCCAAGAACCAAGATTTATCCCTCAACTACGAGGGGAGGTAAGGAACTGCCATCTAGCTCTGCATTTCATTCACCTTCTGTTTTGAGTAAGCTTGCGACACCTAAACCTGCTTCTGCTATTAATTCTGATATGTCGCATGTTATTGATGTTGCCACTTCTACTATGCATGATACTTATGATGAAACTACTTCTATGCTTGATACTACTGTGCCACTTGGTGAATTTCTTGATGAATAACTTGCTAGGGCTAGAGAGAATGAAATTATTGAAACTGATAATATTGATGAAAGTGATGATGAAGATTCTCCCCCTAGATATGAATTGCCTGTTGTTCCTGAGGGTTATGTTATGGATGAAGAAACTGCTAGAGACTTTCTTGTTTGCAATGATAGGAGTGATCTTAAGAAATTATTAGCTAAGCTGAAACAAAAAACTCTAAATGCTAGAATGAAATATGATCATGCTTATGCTACTTCACCTATCTTTGTTACTAATAAGGATTATGAATTCTCTGTCGACCCTGATATAATTACTTTGGTTGAATCTGATCCTTTCTATGGCTATGAATCTGAAACTGTTGTGGCACATCTTACTAAATTAAATGATATAGCCACCCTGTTCACTAATGATGAGAAAACTCGCTAGTATTATACCCTTACGATATTTCCGTTCTCATTAAAGGGTGATGCTAAGATATGGTTTAATTCTCTTGATCCTGGTATTGTGCGTAGTCCCCAGGATATGATTTATTACTTCTCTGCTAAATATTTCCCTACTCATAAGAAACAAGCTGCTTTAAGGGAAATATATAATTTTGTGCAAATTGAAGAAGAGAGTCTCCCACATGCTTGGGGGAGGCTTCTCCAATTACTTAATGCTTTGCCTGATCATCCTCTTAAGAAAAATGAAATACTTGATATCTTTTATAATGGACTAACCGATACTTCCAGAGACCACCTGGATAGTTGTGCTGGTTGTGTTTTCGGGGAAAGAAGACCAGATGAAGCTGAAATTTTATTGAATAATATGTTGACTAATGAAAATAATTGGACACTTGCTGATCCAATCCCTGATCCAATTCGTGAACCAATTCCCGAACCTACTCCGAAAAAAGGGGTATTCTATTTCTCAGTCCTGAAGATATGCAAGAGGCAAAGAAATCTATGAAAGAAAAAGGTATTACAACTGAAGATGTTAAGAATTTACCTTCTATTTAAGAAATACATGGTCTTAATTTACCCCCTGTTGAAGAAATACATGGTGTTGATAACCCAACACAAGTAGTAAAGGAAAATTCTCTCTATAGATATGATAAAGCTGAAATCCCTCCTACTAAGTTTGCTAGCCAATGTTTGGATGAGTTTGATAACTTTATGGTTAAGCAAGAAGACTTCAATGCTTATTTTGGTAGAGAATTAAAATGCAATGCTTATATGATTGAACACTTGAGTGATTATATGGCTAATATTAAAGGTGAACTAAAACTTATTAGTAAACATGCTTCTATGGTTACCACTCAAGTAGAACAAGTACTTAAAGCTCAGAATGATTTGCTCAATGAATTGAATAGTAAAAATAATGATTATGCTGTTAGAGTTATGAGGTGGAAAAATGACTCAGGAACCTTTGTATCCTGAAGGCCATCCTAAGAGAATTGAACAAGATTCTCAGAGAAATAATATTGATGCACCTAGTCCTTCTAAAAGGAAGAAAAAGAAAAATGATAGGACTTTGCATGCTTCTAGTGAACCTGTTGTTGACACACCTGAGAATCCCAATGATATTTGTATTTCTGATGCTGAAACACAATCTGGTAATGAACATGAACCTAGTGATAATGTTAATGATGATGTTCATATTGATGCTCAACCTAGCAATGATAATGATGTAGAAATTGAACCTGCTGTTGATCTTGATAACCCACAATCAAAGAATCAACGTTATGATAAGAGAGACTTTGTTGCTAGGAAGCATGGTAAAGAAAGGGAACCATGGGTTCAGAAACCCATGCCTTTTCCTCCTAAACCATCCAAGAAAAAGGATGATGAGGATTTTGAGCGCTTTGCTGAAATGATTAGACCTATCTTTTTGTGTATGCGATTAACTGATATGCTCAAAATGAATACTTATGCTACGCATATGAAAGAAATTGTGTCAAATAAAAGAAAGATACCGGAAGCTGAAATTTCCACCATGCTTGCTAATTATACTTTTAAGGGTGGAATACCTAAGAAACTAGGAGATCCCGGAGTACCAACTATACCATGCTCCATTAAAAGAAACTATGTTAAAACTGCTTTATGTGATCTTGGAGCCGGTGTTAGTGTTATGCCTCTCTCTTTATATCATAGACTTGATTTGAATAAGTTGACACCCACTGAAATATATTTGCAAATGGCTGATAAATCAACTGCTATACCTGTCGTTATTTGTGAGGATGTGCCTGTTGTGGTTGCAAACGTTGCTATTTTAACGGACTTTGTTATTCTTGATATTCGCGAGGACGATAGTATGTCTATTATTCTTGGAAGACCCTTTTTGAATACCGCAGGGGCTGTTATTGATTGCACCAAAGGCAATGTCACTTTTCATGTTAATGTTAATGAGCATACGGTACACTTTCCGAGGAAACAACCTCAAGTCCACAGTATCAATTCTATTGGAAAAATTTCAACAATTACTATTGGAGGTTTTGAATTTCCTCTCCCTACTATCAAGAAGAAATATGATATTTTTATTGTTGAGGACATGCATATCCCCGTTAAGGTAACCTAGTGTTATTCGAAAATTCTCTGGTTCCATGTTATTCGGAATGAGTTTGTTAACAAGACCTGATCAACCTTGTTAGTGGATTCTTTTTGATGAGCATGAGATGGATGAATTTACAAAACACAATTCTCTGTACCCTCTTTTTACTTTCTGTTATTTAAATTAAATAAAGCAAAAATAGTATATTCTGTCTATTTTCTGAATTATCCATGCAATAAAAAATACCCCAAAAATAAAAGTTCTCCAAATGCCCTGAAATTTAAATATGATTTTTTCTGGAATATTTGAGAATATCTGGCACTAAGAACACAGCAGGGGGAGCAAGCACCTGGCCATGAGGGTCCAGGGCACGCCCACCCCCTGGGCGTGCCCCCTGCCTCGTGGGCCCATGGTGGCTCCCCTCCACTTATTCCAGCTACCACACATTCCTTCTTCCTCCCACAAACACCACTATCCAGCTCAAACCCGAGTCCAAGCTCACCTTGGTGCCATTTTCGATCTCCTAGCTCAAAGCTCCATTCACATAACTGCTTTGGGGGATTGTTCTTTGGTATGTGACTCCTCCAATGGTCCAATTAGTTTTTGTTCTAGTGCTTTATTCATTGCAAATTTTTGCTGCTTAGGTGAACCTGTTCTTGAGATTACATGTCAAATTTATATGGTCAAAAGTAGTTTTAATGCATGATATATCCTCTTGGCACTTGTGGGAGTAGTTGCTATCAATTTTGTTGAGTTTGGTTCCCTTTTATTTTGAAGTTACTAAAAATTTCAGATATGTTCAGAAAAAAGATGAAGAGATTTTTGAGGAGCTCATTGAGTCGAAGCTCGAAGGATAAGCAAAGTGAGGAGGATAAGAGGCCCAAGTATAATATCCCTCACACCGCGGAGGTCCGGCCGTGTGAATGGCCTTGTGATAATTTCTTGAGAGCAGCCGGGATTTATGATGATTTCTATGAATTGGCTGAGAATGCAGGCTTCACCGCCTTCCTCCAAGACCAACACGAACAGTAGCTCTTACTCATCAATATCTTTGTGCAAAACTTTCATTTCCATGCTAGGAGCTCACCACCTACGGTGGAATTTTATTTATATGATGAGCATAAGGAGATGTCACTTCGTGATTTTTGTCGAGTTTGTTTGATCCCTTTTGAGGGCAGTGTAGAGGAACCACATCGTGACGATGTGGATGGGTTTATTGATACCATTGCTGTAGGGGAAACGAGGAAGGTTTCCGACGCATGAATTACTAGCATACACTTTCCTGTTCTACATTACTTTGCTATATTTGCTAGTAGATGCTTAATTGGGCGTGGAAACTGTGGAAACCTGAGTGCCCCTGATATTGTTATTTTGTGCCATGCCTTATTTCGTGATGACACATTTAGTATGGGCGCTATTGTTGCAAAGCGGTTAAACCTTAACCGTACTAAGGGCCCCATCTTGGGAGGCATCTTCGCCTCGCGCCTTGCTTCATACTATAACATACCTATTAGGCATTATGAGAAAGATGAAAAATTGCCGCCTCCTGTTTATCTAGATTATAAGAGTATGGTAGCACATGATTTTATTGTTAAGAATAGGGAAAAGGCGCTTAAGTACAAATTAATATTTGGTAAAAATCATCCTGAGACTATTACCTTTCCTGCTCCTTCCTTGTTTGATTTATCTGCAGGCAAGTACCTTGTTCCATTGGAGGCAATTCACGCCTACCGGAACCCTACATCAGCTACAGAGCCAAAGCCGGAACCAAAATTAGATCCTCCACGACAGTTTGATTACCAGTGGGATCCAAAGGTGATTGCCAAGCAGTGGCAATCCGAGGCTTATTCTCAGTACGACCCCAGCTACAACTTTGGATATCCGCCAGGCCAGCCGTGGCCATAGACCAACTTAGGCCAAAAGCCTAAGCTTGGGGGAGTACGTATTTCTCACTGTTGGTGTCAAAACCGGCGGATCTCAGGTAGGGGGTCCCGAACTGTGCGTATAATGCATATGGTAACAGGAGGCAGGGGACACGATGTTTACCCAGGTTTGGGCCCTCTTGATGGAGGTTATACCCTACGTCCTACTTGATTGATCTTGATGATACGAGTATTACAAGAGTTGATCTACCACGAGATCGTAGAGGCTAAACCCTAGAAGCTAGCCTATGGTATCATTGTTGTTGTCCTACGGACTGAACCCTTCGGTTTATATAGACACCGGAGGGGGCTAGGGTTACACAGAGTCGGTTACAAGGGAGGAGATCTACATATCCGTATTGCCAAGCTTGCCTTCCACGCCAAGGAGAGTCCCATCCGGACATGGGACGAAGTCTTCAATCTTTTATCTTCATAGTCCAACAGTCCGGCCAAAGGATATAGTCCGGCTGTCCAGAGACCCCCTAATCCAGGACTCCCTCAGTAGCCCCTGAACCAGGCTTCAATGACGATGAGTCCGGCGCGCAGTTTTGTCTTCGGCATTGCAAGGTGGGTTCCTCCTCCGAATACTCCATAGAAGATTTTGAACACAAGGATAGTGTCCGGCTCTGCAAAACAAGTTCCACCATCGTAGAGAGAATAATATTTCCACAAATCTAATCTGCTGACACGTTTTGACAGCATGACATCATGTGATGGCCCGGTCATTATTCGAACCGTTTTTCTCAACCAGCACCGCACATATCGCGAGGCGGTTTTCTTGACACGTCTTGTCAAAGCAGAGATTGTGTCCCCCTTATTATGGGATTCTCATGAATACGGACATGGGTAACCCAACCGTGCCATCAATTATGGCGCTTGGGGAATAAGCAATTTTACCAGGCAAGTGGGGAGGCGCATCGCCTCTTCCGCCCTTATAAAGGGACAATGATTCACCCTTTTTACCCACGCCTTCTTCCTCCTTGCTTATCCATTCTCACACACTTGAGCTCCAGCGCCCAAGTTCGCGTCTTTCTCCTCAAACCAATCCAAGCATGTCCGGAGCGGGAGGCAAGTGGATGGTCTCCTCCGTCACGGAGGAGCACATCGCAAAGTTACGGGAAGCCGAATATCTGGCCGCGGATATCACGCACCGGCTGCCAGATGCGGGGCAGATCATTCCTATGCCCGAACCCCAAGAGAGGGTAGTTTTTCTTACCCACTTCGTCCACGGACTGGGATTTCCCCTCCACCCGTTTGTCCGCGGGCTCATGTTCTACTACGGGCTGGATTTTCATGATCTGGCCCCCAATTTCATCCTCAACATCTCGGCGTTTATCGTCATGTGCGAGGCCTTCCTCCGCATCAGGCCCCACTTCGGCCTATGGCTGAAGACCTTCAATGTCAAACCGAAGGTGGTGATCGGCCAGCAAGCAGAGTGCAGAGGTGCCATAGTGTGAAAATGCCTAACGTCACCCAGCTCTAAGGCTCCTATGTGGAGACCATAAAGGGGTGGAAATTGGGGTGGTTCTACATCACCGAGCCGCGCGACACCAACCGGGTGGCGGCCCCCAAATTTCGATCCGGAATCCCCATGCGGCTCACTTCCTGGAAAGAGAAAGGCCTGTCCTGGGGTTCCCCGGTAGAGCTAACCGGACTCCAGACCTGTATCCGGAACATGATGAGCAAGAAAATCAAGCTCGTCAACGTGGTCCAGGTCATGCTCTTCCACCGGATCCTCCCGTGTCAACGACGGGCGTTCAATCTATGGGAGTTCAATCCAGCCAAGCACCAGACGCTGCGAGAGCTCTTTGACACGACGCACACGGACATCTGGAAAGTGCTGTTCAAGGGCGCCGAGGTACCTCCTCCCTTACCGAGGACCGCGGACTTAACGCAAAGCGCCATGCCAATCCGGTAAGTTTTTCATATCTCACAGGATATTTATTTGCCCCAGTTTAACTGTGTGCGGGATCTAAGCTTCCGCCATTAACAGGACTGGGTAAAGACAGCGGAGCAGCTCGATTGTCCAGCCCCCCTGCCTGAAGATCCTGTAGATGCTCTCCTAACGGAGATGCTGGCTCCGGCACCTTACGAGGTGTCGGTGAAGAAGACCAAGAAGAAGGCCACGGGGACCCGAAAGGGTCTCCGGCGCAAGGTTATATCGGACTCATCGTCCGATAACTCCGATGCGCCCTCCTCCCATGAAAATGAGGAGGAGGAAGAGGAAAGTTCTCCCCCCAGACGAGGGAGACAAGAAAAGGAAGGCCGACCCAACTGGGCAGGCAAAGGGTCCAAGAAGGGAAGGACCCTCCTTCCGGACTGCTCCACGACGGCCGCCTACAACGGCGACGAGTGGTTACCCAGGGAGAAGCCCCTGGCGAAGTGTAAGTATCCGGACACCATAGTAATTCATGGTATGTTTTATTGCACTGTTTCTCATTACGCCGCATATGATTATGCAGTCCGTCTCGAGCCCATCTCGACGTATCTTCGTCGGACGGTTCATTGGACTCGTCAGATATGAATAGCGATTCACTTCCGACCGCCTCCACCCCTTGCCCTACGGACAACGTCGAGGTGTTGTCTCGAAAGGCACCGAGCCAAGGGGAGGTAGTCCTGGGGGCGCCTCGAGGCGACCTTCCGGACCCTAGGCGCAAAGGGAGCAAGACTCCCACGGGCTCCAAGTTCGGCCCCCAGCCGAATACTGCCCCGGAACCTTCGGTGGTTCCGGACTCAAGCAGGCGATCCCCCATTAAGGGGGGCAAGCCACCCATGCCGGTGTCCTCTGTCCATCCAAAGGTACCGGACAACTTGCTGGAAGTGCTTCGCAGCGCTTCCATCGAGGAAGAGGACCGCACTATCATGAGTGCGGTGATCGAGAAAGTTCAGTCCGCCAAAAAAGGACTAACCGAAGCTTGCACCAGCCTCCTAACAGGCTTTGAGGTAAGCAATCAAAATATAAGAAAATATTACCACATAGACAGTAGCCCCTGATGCTCTCTTTGGCGTTCGCGAAGAAAGGACGAATAGAGGATCAAATAATGACTCAAGAGTCTAATCAGAATATGTTTGTGTGCATGTGCAGGCTTCACTGCTGGCCACTGCCGCACATACTGCAGAGGTCGCTGCACTGAAGCAGGACCTTGAGCGGTCCGAGAAAGAGCTCGGCCTTACCAAGAGGCAGCTCGAGGAGAGCAAAGGTAAGCAATACCTTGTCTATATATTAAAAAGGAATTCGGTTGTAAAGTAATAGGATCATTATGAATTTGTCAGGGGCCACAACCAAGGTGGCGACCCTGAAGAAGGCGTTGTCCGAGGCTAAAGACAAAGTGGCCAAGGAGTGCATTGAGCGGGAAAAGAAAGAAGCTCGGGTAGGCGAGGTGCAGCAAGAGCTCGAGGCTCTCGCCAAAAAACACGAGTCCTTGGAGCTTGACTCTAAGATGCGAGAGTCCGAGCTGGCAAAAGCGCTCGAAAGCGCACAGAGCGCCAAGGCTGAAGCCCACAAGGCCCTCCAGGAGATGGATGTGGTGAAGAAGATAGCAGCGGGTAAGGCATTCATTATGCAAAGCAAGCATGTGAAGGAAACTTTCCTTTTACTTACCCGAGTTCGGAGCTCTCCAGGAGCGTTCACAGATCTTCCCCGCAGTGTACTGGATGTCGTGGAGTTTTACCGAGCTGAGGAGGGGAGCTCGACGGAAAAGTTGTTCTGGTCTCAGTATACTGGGACCGAACACCCAATGCCCTTGAGCGACCAACTGAAGCAACTGGTCGAGCTTCACAAGGCGGCCGAACAGGCCATGAAGGGCCTTATAGTCCGGATGTGGCCTGGCGATCCCCTGCCTAGCAGCTACTTCGGTCTGGTGAGGCGGCTTGTGGATGCATGCCCCCGGCTTGAAGTTATAAAGCGGTCCGTCTGCATCAAGGGTGCGCGCAGGGCCTTTGCTCGGGAGAAGGTGCACTGGGCGAAGCTGGACGCCGTGAAGCTGGTGAAGGAGGGGCCGCCGGAGGGCAAGGAGCATCGCTGCCCCGAAATGTATTATGACAGTGTCCTGAAGGGTTCCTGCCTTGTGGCGGATGAATGCGCTAGGGATGTAATTTTTAAATGAACATGCTCATGTGATCCTGTAATATGAAACGAGTTCATTTGCACTATGCAACGCTTTTTGAATTTAAAATATTACCTTCTGTGCGGCCATTTATAAAATCTGAGAGTTGGCCAGTCGTCGGCTTCTGCCCCCATGTAACTAGTACTGGGGTGTTCGGGATAAACCTGAGCACTCTTTATCCAAATTTTGGGTCCTTTGAGGGAGGTGTTCAGCACAACGAACCAGGTAATCGGACTATACGGCTTTATCACTCCCACTTAGCCATAGAAGTCTACAATTTTAAATTTTGGCGAAGCCCCTAGTATTCGGAAGGCCGAATTGGGGGTGCTATATACGCCTAAGTCTCACAAGGCCGACTCCTCGCCCGAAGCGGAAAAAGTCTTGAAGGACTTGAGACCTCTCGAACAGCGACCAGCTCTCGCCTTATCATGACAGTCAGTTTTCGGCTTTCTCTACTGAGGTGCTCGTCCGGAAGAACCGGGACACAATCGCAGTAGTTCTCCCAGCGCTACCTTAGCCGATATAGCAGAACGTAAGGTACCAAAGCATGGGAGCCGGGCAAACCCAACTATTGACCCAAGACATGATTCGGAGCTGATGCATATAATGCTATAAGTTCGAGGTGCCGCACTGTCGAAAGTGTTCGGACTTCTCACACCATATTATGGGGTAAACGAAAGCCCCTGGCGTGCTGACCGTACCAGAATGTACGGGTGCAAGTTGTCGTAAATGAACATATAAGAAAAAAACAATGGGTAATGCAATAATAGACTAATGCTATGCATTGTTATTTCAATAATACGTCGAAGCGTACTGATACAAGTAGTGCAATAAGCAAAAAATAGGACTATTTGACATGTCCTATCCAATGGCAAGCTGCGTAAGGATAGTAAAAAACGGGTATATCAATTATTCGTAGAGACCACCTGGGGGTTCCCGTGTACATCTTAGCTTCTTGCCTCCTTGGTTGTTCCTTCCCGTAATGTGTCCGACAATCGTACTGCCGGAAAGGGCTTCCAGAGAGTTAGGTCCTGAAAGACAAAAAATGATAAAGGTATACAGCCCCTAGGGCGGTTAAGCCGCATTGCGGGACGTGCCTTGATCGTGCCCCCGCCTATGCCCATGGTATTTTCAGTGTGTAATTATGTACGTGCGGCACGGATTTCGTCGCTTGACTAGGACTGGGACGGGGGCCGAATTGCTAGTCGAGCTCTGAACGTGCCAGTCGATCCTATTGCAGTTTACTCTGGACTCGCTTGACGGTGTCCTGGGGCTGTATCGCCGAATTGGTGGTTTGCCTTAAAAGGCTGCTTTGTGCTTCTGCTGCGAGGGCCACAGTGTGCTCCTCCGTGCGGAGCAAGTGTTCTGTGTTTCCATTGACTGTTATGACCCCCTAGGTCCTGGCATCTTGAGCTTGAGGTATGCGTAATGCAGTACCGCATTGAATTTTGCAAATGCGGTTCGCCCGAGCAGTGTGTGATAGCCACTGCGAAACGTGACGATATCAAAGATTAACTCCTCGCTTCGGAAGTTGTCCGGAGATCTGAAGACCACTTCCAGTGTGATTGAGCCCGTGCAATGGGCCTCTACACCTAGGATGACGCCTTTAAAGGTGGTTTTGGTGGGTTTGATCCTCGAGGGATCTATACCCATTTTGCGCACTGTATCCTGATAGAGCAGGTTCAGCCTGCTGCCGCCGTCCATAAGGACTCGAGTGAGGTGAAATCCGTCGATGATGGGATCTAGGACCAGTGCGGCAGATCCGCCATGACGGATACTAGTGGGGTGATCCCTGCGGTCGAAGGTGATCGGACAAGTGGACCATGGGTTGAACTTTGGGGCGACGGGCTCCATCGCGTAGACGTCCCTTAGTGCACACTTACGTTCCCTCTTGGGAATGTGGGTTGCGTATATCATGTTCACTATCTTCACTTGTGGGGGGAACCTCTTCTGTCCTCCCATGTTCGGTGGCCGGGGCTCCTCCTTGTCATCACTATGCAACCCCTTGTCCTTGTTTTTGGCATTTAACTTGCCGGCCTGCTTGAACACCCAGCATTCTCTGTTGGTGTGATTGGCTGGCTTATCAGGGGTGCTGTGTATTTGACACGAGCGATCAAGTATGCGATCCAAACTGGACGGGCCCGGAGTACTTCTTTTGAATGGATTTTTCCGCTGACCAGATCTAGAGCCTCTGAATCCTGCATTGACTGCCGTATCATCGGTGTTATCGCCGTTGTTGCGGCGCTTTTGTCTGTTACAACGTGGTCTGCCGTTGGCATCTTTGGTATCTGGAGTGCCCGGATTCCTTGACGTGTTGTTGCTGCGAGCCAGCCAGCTATCCTCGCCCGCGCAAAAGCGGGTCATGAGTGTCGTGAGGGCTGTCATAGACTTCGGCTTCTCCTGGACGAGGTGCCGGGCAAGCCACTCGTCATGGATGTTATGCTTGAACGCCGCTAAGGCCTCTGCATCCAGACAATCGACAATTTGGTTTTTCTTAGTTAGGAACCGTGTCCAGAATTGCCTGGCCGATTCCCCTGCCTGCTAAGTTATATGGCTCAAGTCATCAGCATCCGGTGGTCGCACATAAATGCCCTGGAAGTTGTCAAGGAATGCATCTTCCAAATCCTCCCATCTGCCGACGGAGTCTGCTGGCAAGCTATTCAGCCAATGCCGAGCTGGTCCTTTGAGTTTTAGTGGGAGGTACTTGATGGCATGCAGATCATCACCGTGGGCCATGTGGATGTGGAGGAGAAAAATCCTCAATCCATACAGCGGGATCTGTTGTACCATCATAAGATTCGATATTTATGGGTTTAAAACCCTCCGGGAATTCGTGATCCATAACTTCATCAGTGAAGCATAGGGGGTGTGCGGCGCCTCTGTGCCGGGCTATATCACGACGCAGTTTCATATGAGTCTTGTCTGCTGTATTCGGCCCGGCCGGATTTACCTTTAGTGTATCCGGCGTGACAGTCATTGTCCCACGTTGGCGCCCGCGCCCGTGACCCGTATATCGACCTTGCATGTTTTGCCCTGCTGTCCAATATGTCTCGCAGGTCCCGTGTGTTGCCCCGGGCCTTGGTATTTTTGTTTGAATGGTGGCGGGGTGCAGGCTGAACTTCAGGCTGAAACGCCTCTCTGGCTTGGCCACGAAGTGGCCGGTCAGCCGCATCGTACACTGGTGATGTAGGTTTCAATGCTTCCTCCTCGAGGTGAGGTAGCAACCTGCGCTTTGGGTAATTCTTGGAGGGGCGCTCGAGTTCGTATTCCTCGGCCGCAAGGACTTCGGTCCATCTGTCTGCTAGCAAGTCTTGGTCAGCTTGAAGCTGTTGTTGCTTTTTCTTCAAGCTATTTGCTGTGGCCATAAGCCGGCGCTTGAAGCGCTCCTGTTCGACGGGATCCTCAGGCACGATAAATTCTTCGTCGCCGAGGCTCACCTCGTCTTCGGAGAGAGGCATGTAATTGTCCTTCTCCGATTCTCCGTCTGGTGCCCGCTCTGGAGGGCTAGCTTGTTCACCCTCCCGCTCTAAATCGTGCTGGGGGGGGATTGTTGTCGTCTTCGGCACTATCCGGAGTGTTATTGTCTCTTGTGCCGGTATCACTACTTTTGCTATGGCGGGACTTAGAGCGGCGCCGCTGACGTCGGCGCTTGGGTTGCTTCTTGGAGGGGTCATCCTCCGCTGTCTCGTTGCCATTGCCTTCTTTGGGGGTGTCCACCATGTATATATCATATGATGAGGTGGCAGTCCAGCGCCCTGTGGGCGGTGGTTCCTGTTTGTCTCCAGCATCGTCGTCCATGCCGTCGATGTCTTTGGAGTTGAAGTCGAGCATGTCGGTTAAATCGTCGACAGTGGCTACTAAGTGGGTGGTGGGTGGGGAGCGAATTTCTTCGTTGTCCGCATCCCATTCTAGCCGGACATAGTTCGGCCAAGGTTCTCCTGACAAGGAGAGAGACCTTAATGAATTTAGCACATCGCGGAAAGGTGAATGCTGAAAGATATCCGCGGAGGTGAACTCCATGATCGGCGCCTAATCGGATTCGATAGGCACGGATGCAGGCGGCTCGGAGTCCGTGGCCGGAGAAGAATCCAGTGGTTCGGCAACACGGCTCTCGTAAGGGGTGAAGTCAGCATCCGGCTCCATCGCCACTGAGAGTGCAGCCTCCATGGCGGGGTCCATCCCTCCGTCCTCGGATGACGCAATTTGCTCCGGATTGAAGGCCAGAGTAGTTGCAGATGCGATCTCCCGAACACTGTCCAATGACAGAGTTACGTCATGCTCGTCGTGATTGTGCAGCGCACCTGGCATGGGCTCGAATCTGTCGAAGATCAAGTCTCCGCGGATGTCGGCGGTGTAGTTTAAGTTTCCTAACCTGACCTGATGGCCAGGGGCGTAGCTCTCAATCTGCTCCAGATGGCCAAGTTAATTGGCCCGTAGTGCGAAGCCGCCGAATATGAAGATCTGTTCGGGGAGGAAAACCTCACCCTGGACCGCATCGTTACCGATGATCGAAGGGGCCATCGAGCCTTACGGTGACGGCATAGTGGAACTCTCAATGAAAGCACCAATGTCGGTGTCAAAACCTGCGGATCTTGGATAGGGGGTCCCGAACTGTGCGTCTAAGGCGGATGGTAACAGGAGGCAGGGGACATGATGTTTACCCAGGTTCGGCCCCTCTTGATTGAGGTAATACCCTACGTCCTGCTTGATTGATCTTGATGATATGAGTATTACAAGAGTTGATCTACCACGAGATCGTAGAGGCTAAACCCTAGAAGCTAGCCTATGGTATCATTGTTGTTGTCCTACGGACTGAACCCTCCGGTTTATATAGACACCGGAGGGGGCTAGGGTTACACAGAGTCGGTTACAAGGGAGGAGATCTACATATCCGTATTTCCAAGCTTGCCTTCCACGCCAAGTAGAGTCCCATCCGGACACGTGACGAAGTCTTCAATCTTGTATCTTCATAGTCCAATAGTCCGGTCAAAGGATATAGTCCGGCTGTCCGGAGACCCCCTAATCCAGGACTCCCTCACTCACCGACGTTACATTTATGTTCACACACTCATGCTAGTTGTTGGTGCTCATACTTTTTCATTGTAACATCCATGCTAGTTTATTTCCCTTTTTTATGCTTTCTTCTTGTGCGTTTAATAAACCTTAGAAAAACAAAAATAAAATTAGTTGTAGCTTTTAATTAGTTTACTTTCCATGCTTGTAGTAGTAACTAAAAATAAAACCCAAAAAGATTTCTCGTTCTTCTTTTGCTTGTTGGGAGCTTTCCCATGTAAATAGTTTTGTATATTTTCTTTGGGGCTCGAGAGGAGAAGACCATAATTAAAATGTTAAAGTGGCTCTTATATGCATTATTGTTGATCTGACAAAGAGCCCATATTACCTTGTCTTCTCTCTTGAATTGAATGCTTGCAGATTCCAGCTTAGTCCAATGCACATGCACTATTATTATTATCCACACTATTCGGTCGTGCAAGTGAAAGGCAATAATGATGATTATATGATGAACTTATTGAGATGAGAAAAGCTGGTATGAACTCGACCTCTCTTATTTTTGTAAATATGATTAGTTCATCATTCCTGATTCAGCCTATTATGAATAAACATGTTTGCAATGACAATTAGAGATTATAGTTGCTTATGCCATGCTTAATTAGCTAGGAGCTTATAATGGTTTACCATGCGTGCCAACATGCTATTAAAATGGTTGTGATGTGGTATGATAGGGTGGTATCCTCTTTTGAACGATTCGAGTGGCTTGACTTGGCACATGTTCACGCATGTAGTTGAAACAAAATCAACATAGCCTCTACGATATTTATGTTCATGGTGCATTATATCCTACTCATGCTTGCATTCGATGTTGATTAATTTTAATGCATGTTCATGACTATTGTCGCTCTCTAGCTGGTCGCTTCCCAGTCTTTTGCTAGCCTTCACCTGTACTAAGCAGGAATACTGCTTCTGCATCCAATTCCATAAACCCCCAAGTTATTCCATATGAGTCCACCATACCTACCTATATACGGTATCTACCTGCCGTTCCTAGTAAATTTGTATGTGCCAAACTCTAAACCTTCAAATAAACATTCTGTTTTGTATGCTCGAATAGCTCATGTATCAACTAGGGCTGTCCGTATCTTCCATGTTAGGCGGGTTATTCTCAAGAGGAGTGGACTCCGCTCCTCACTCATGAGAACACGGCTGGTCACCGGGATGCCCAGTCCCATGCTCCATGCAAATCAAATCAAAATAATTGCAAACAAAACTCCCCCGGGACAGTTGTTAGTTGGAGGCACTCGTTGTTTTGAGCAAGCCATGGATTGATGCTTGTTGGTGGAGGGGGAGTATAAACTTTACCATTCTGTTTGGAAATCGCCTATAATGTGTGTAGCATGGAAGATATCGCCATCTCTCGGTTGTTATGTTGACAATGAAAGTATACCGCTCAAAATATTATTCATATCTATTTCAAAACCGAGCTCTAGCACCTCTACAAATCCCTGCTTCCCTCTGCGAAGGGCCTATCCATTTATTTTTATGTTGATTCCTCATCCTCTTATTAAAAAGCACCAGTTGGAGAGCACCGCTGTCATTTGCATCCATTACTATTAGTTTACATTGAGTATGACTTGACTGGATCTCTTTTACCATGAATTACAATGTCTAGTCAGTCCTTGATCTTTAAAGGTGCTCTGCATTTATGTTTTGCGATCTCATAAAGGGCTAGCGAGATACCATCTTGTTATATCATATCATGATTGTTTTGAGAAAGTGTTGTCATCTGAGATTTATTATTATTGCTCGCTAGGTGATTATGCCATTGATATGAGTAAACATGAGACCTAAATGTTATTGTGAATATGGTTAGTTCATAATCTTTGCTGAAAACTTGAATGCTGGCTCTACATATTTACAACAACAAGAGCAAAAAGAGTTTGTAAAAGCTTTTCTTTATCACTTTCAGTTTATCAACTGAATTGCTTGAGGACAAGCAAAGGTTTAAGCTTGGGGAAGTTGATACGTCTCCGTCGTATCTACTTTTCCAAACACTTTTGCCCTTGTTTTGGACTCTAACTTCCATGATTTGAATGGAACTAACCCGGACTGACGCTGTTTTTAGCAGAATTGCCATGGTGTTCTTTTTGTGCAGAAATAAAAGTTCTCGGAATGACCTGAAAATCAACGGAGAATTATTTTGGAATATATAAAAAATACTGGAAGAAGAATCCACGTCAGGGGGGCCTCCACCTGTCCACGAGGGTGGGGGGCGCGCCTGCCCCCCTGGGCACGCCCCCTGCCTCGTGGGCCCCCTGACGCTCCACTGACATCAACCTTGACTCCATATATTCACTTTTGGGGAGAAAAAAACCAGGGAGAAGGATTCATCGCGTTTTACGATACGGAGCCGCCGCCAAGCCCTAAACTCTCTCGGGAGGGCTGATCTGGAGTCCGACCGGGGCTTCGGAGAGGGGAATCCGTCGCCATCGTCATCATCAACCTTCCTCCATCACCAATTTCATGACGCTCACTACCGTGTGTGAGTAATTCCATCGTAGGCTTGCTGGACGGTGATGGGTTGGATGATATTTATCATGTAATCGAGTTAGTTTTGTTAGGGTTTGATCCCTAGTATCCACTATGTTCTGAGATTGATGTTGCTATGACTTTGCTATGCTTAATGCTTGTCACTAGGGCCCGAGTGCCATGATTTCAGATCTGAACCTATTATGTTTTCATCAATATATGAGAGTTCTTGATCCTATCTTGCAAGTCTATAGTCACCTACTATGTGTTATGATCCGGCAACCCCGAAGTGACAATAATCGGGACCACTCCCGGTGATGACTGTAGTTTGAGGAGTTCATGTATTCACTATGTGTTAATGCTTTGGTCCGGTACTCTATTAAAAGGAGGCCTTAATATCCCTTAGTTTCCAATAGAACCCCACTGCCACGGGAGGGTAGGACAAAAGATGTCAGGCTAGTTCTTTCCATAAGCACGTATGACTATATTCGGAATACATGCGTACATTACATTGATGAACTGGAGCTAGTTCTGTGTCACCCTATGTTATGACTGTTACATGATCGATCCCATCCGACATAATTCTCTATCACCGATCCATTGCCTACGAGCTTTCCATATATTGTTCTTCGCTTATTTACTTTTTCGTTGTTATTGTTATGATCACTATAAAACACCAAAAATATTACTTTTGCTACCGTTACCTTTTGCCACCATTACCACTACTATCATATTACTTTGCTACTAAATACCTTGCTGCAGATATTAAGTTTCTAGGTGTGGTTGAATTGACAACTCAGCTGCTAATACTTGAGAATATTGTTTGGCTCCCCTTGTGTCGAATCAATAAATTTGGGTTGAATACTCTACCTGTCGATGTTAAAACCAGCGGATCTCGGGTAGGGGGTCCCGAACTGTGCGTCTAGGCGGATGGTAACAGGAGACAAGGGGCACGATGTTTTTACCCAGGTTTGGGCCCTCTCGATGGAGGTAAAACCCTACTCCTTCTTGATTAATATTGATGATATGGGTAGTACAAGAGTAGATCTACCACGAGATCAGAGAGGCTAAACCCTAGAAGCTAGCCTATGGTATGATTGTTGTGATTGTTGTCCTACGGACTAAACCCTCCGGTTTATATAGACACCGGAGGGGGCTAGGGTTACACAGAGTCGGTTACAATGGGAGGAGATCTACATATCCGTATTGCCAAGCTTGCCTTCCATGTCAAGGAAAGTCCCATCCAGACATGGGACGAAGTCTTCAATCTTGTATCTTCATAGTCCAAGAGTCTGGCTAATGGTTATAGTCCGGCTATCCGGATACCCCCTAATCCAGGACTCCCTCAGTAGCCCCTGAACCAGGCTTCAATGACAACGAGTCCGGCGCGTAGATTGTCTTCGGCATTGCAAGGCGGATTCCTCCTCTGAATACTTCATAGAAGATTTTTAACACGAGGATCGTGTCCGGCTCTGCAAAACAAGTTCCACATACCACCATAGAGGGAGAGAGTAATATTTCCACAAATCTAATCCGCTGACGTATTCTGTAGCGTGACATCACACCACAGCCAAGCCTTTATTCGAATCATTTTTTACTATCCCACCTCAGCGTGTTTTGCGAGGCGGTTTCCTTGGCACGCCTTGTCAAAGCAGAGATCGTGTCCCCTTATCACATGATTCTCATCAATACGGGCGTGGGTAACCCACCGTGCCATTGATTACGGCGCTTGGGGGATAAGCGAGTTTTACCAGGCTGGTGGGGACGCATAGTTTCGTCTGCCCATATAAAGGGATAAGGATTCACCTTTTCATCCACGCCTTCTTCCTCCTTTGCTCATCCATTTTCGCACACTCGAGATCTAGCGCCCAAGTCCGCACTTCCCACCTCAACCCTCTCCAACCATGTCCGGAGCAGGAGGCAGGTGGATGGTCTCCTCCGTTACGGAGGGACACATTAAGAACCTGAGGAGAGCCGGATACCTTCCCGACGACATCGCGCACCGGCTCCCGGATGAGGGGCAGCTCATCCGCACCCCCAGGCCCCACGAGAGGGTAGTGTTCCTTTATTGCACAGCTTCTCCTAACGCCGAATGTAATCATGCAGTCTGCCCCGAGCCCAAGTTGACATATCGTCAAGTGGTTCCTTGGATTCGTCGGATGTGAATAGCTTTTCGCTTCCGACCGCTTCCACCCCCGCCCTACGGATAACGCCGAGGTGCTATCCCAAAGGGTTCCAAGCCGAGGGGAGGTGGTCCTGGAGGCGCCGCAAGGCGACCTTCCGAACTGTAGGCACAAGGGGAGCAAGGCTCCCAAGGGCTCCAAGTCCGGCCCTGGGCCGAACATCGCACCGGAACCTTCAGTGGTTCTGGACTCCGGCAGGCGGCCCCCCACAAAAAGGGCAAGCCTATCGCGCCGACCTCCGTCCAACCGGAGGCACCGGATAACTTGCTGGAGGTGCTTAACGGCGCCTCCATCGACGAGGAGCACCACACTATTATGAGTGCGGTGATCTAGAAAGTTCAGTCCGCCAAGAGCGGAATGACTGAAGCCTGTGCCAGCCTTCTAACAGGCTTTGAGGTATGTAAAAAATATATGAAAATATTGCCGCATAGACAGTAGCCCCTGATGCTCTGTTTGGTGTTCACAAAGAAAAGCCGAATAGAGGATCTAATAATAAACACAGGAGTCTAACATAAGTATGTTAATATGGGTATGCAGGCTGCGCTGCTGACCTCTACCGCACTGACTGCGGAGGTTGATGCGTTAAAGCAGAGCATCGAGCAGTCCGAGAAAGAGCTCGTCCTTGCCAAGAAGCAGCTCGAGGAGAAAGAAGGTAAGTAATACCTTGTGTAAGTATATTAAAAAGATGTGGTTGCGAAAAATGACAGGATCATCGTGGCTATGGCAGGGGCCACGAACGAGGTGGCGACCCTGAAGCAAGCGCTGTTCGAGGCCGAAAACAAAGCTGCCACAGAGCGCACCGAGCGAGGGAAACAGGAAGCGCGGGTGGAGGAGGTGCAACAAGAGCTCCAGGCTCTCGTGAAAAAACACGAGAGTTTGGAGCTTGACTCGAAGACGCGAGAGTCTGAGCTCGCGGCGGCCCTTGAAAGCGCCAAGTCTACCAAGGCCGAAGCCCAAAAAGCCCTCCAGGAAATTGAGGCGATGAAGAAGATAGCGGCGGGTAAGGCATTCATTATGCAAAGCAAGCACGTGAAAGTGAATTACTTGTTACTTACCCGAGTCCGGAGCTCTCCAGGAGCGTTCGCAGATTTGCCCCGCAGTGTGTCAGATGCCGCCACCTACTACCGGGCCGAGGAAGGGAGCTCGATGGAGAAGGTGTTCTGGTCTCAGTATGCTGAGGCCGGACACCTGGTGCCCTTGAGCGACCAACTGAAGCAATTGGCCGAGCTCCATAAGGTGGCCGAACAGGCCATGAAGGGTCTTATAGTCCGGCTGTGGCCTGGAGAGGCCATGCCTGGGAGCTACTTTGGGATGGTGAGGCGGCTGGTGGATGCCTGTCCGTGGCTTGAAGTCATCAAGTGCTCCGTCTGCATCGAGGGCGCCCGCAGGGCGCTTGCCCGTGTTAAAGTACACCGGGGCAAGATGGATGCTGAGAAGCTGGTGAAGGACGGGCCACCGCAAGGCAAGGAGCATCGCAACCCCGAGATGTACTATGAGGGCGTCTTGAAGGGTGGCCGCCTTGTGGCGGATGAATGTTCCAATGATGTAATTTTTGAGTGAACTCGCATTTGTGGTCCTGTACGCTAAAAACTTTTTCATATGCGCTATGCAACTCTTGTTTGAATTTAAAATATTACCTTCTATATTGCCGTTTATTAAATCTAAGAGATGGCGAGTCGTCGGCTTATGCCCCCATGCCACGAGTGCTGGGGTGTTCGGGATAAACCTGAGCACTCCTTTTCCCATTCTTGGGTCCTTCGAGGGAGGTGCTCAGCACAACGAACAAGGCAATCAGACTATAATGCATTATCACTCTCACTTAGCCAGAGAATTCTATAATTTTAAATTTTGGCGAAGCCCCTAGTGTTCGGAAGACCGAGTTCGGGGCGCTATACACGCCTAGGCCGGACAAAGCCGGCTCCTCGCCCTAAGCGGCATAAGTCTTTAGGGACTCGAAACCTCTCGAACAGCGACCAACTCTCGCCCTATCATGACAGTCAGTTTTAGCTTTCTCTACTGAGGTGCTTAGCCTAGCTGAACCGGGGCACAATCGCAGTAGTTCTCCCAGTGCTACCTTAGCCGATATAGCGGAATGTAAGGTACCAAAACATGGGAGCCGGGCAAACCCAACTATTGACCAAAGACATGATTCGGAGCTGATGCATATAATGCTATAAGTTCGGGGTGCCGCACTTGTGAAAGTGTTCGGACTTCTCACACCATATTGTGGGGTACTTAAGCCCCTGGTGTATTGACCGTACCAAAGTCTACGGTTGCAAGGTGTCATTAATGAACACATATATAAAAGAAAAATGCAAAAACAAACTGAAGCTATGCATTGTTTATTTGAAAAGATGCATTGAAGCAAAACGATACAAGTAGTGTGATAAGTAGAAAATGGGACTATTTGACATGTCTCTTCCAAGGGTAAGCTGCGGCATGGTAGTGAAAGCGGGTATTTTGCTCGTTATAGAGAGTACCTGGGAGTTCCATGATGCGACGTAGCTTCCGGCTCCCCTGGTCCTTGCATCGTGTGTTCAGCGATTATATTGCCGGACAGGGCTTCCAGAGAGTGAAGTCGTGGAAGAGAGAAAAAATAACAAAGTAGGGAGCCCCTAGTGCGGTTGAGCCGCGTTTTGGGGCGTGCCGTAGTCGTGCCCCTCCCCTGTGCCCATGGTATTTTTAATTTGTAATTGTGTACGCGTGGCACGTGTGTCGCCATTTGGATGGGGCTGGGGTAGGGGCCGCATTGCTATGCGAGCTCAGAACGTGCCAGGCGGTCCTGTTGCAGATTACTTCGGGCACGCTTGAGAATCGCCTTGATAGGCTGCTTTGCACTTCTGCTGCGAGGGCCGCAGTGTGCTCCTTAGTTTGGAGAGAGCGCTCTGTGTTTCCATTGACTGTGATGACCCCCCGAGGTCCTGGCATCTTGAGCTTGAGGTATGCGTAGTGCGGCACCACATTGAATTTTGCAAATGCGGTTCGTCCGAGCAGTCCGTGATAGCCACTGCGGAACGGGACTATGTAGAAGTTTAACTCCTCACTTTGGAAATTATCCGGGGATCCGAAGACCACTTCTAGTGTGACTGAGCCTGTGCAATGGGCCTCTACACCTGGTATTACGCCCTTAAAGGTCATTTTTGTGGGTTTAATCCTTGAGGGATCTATGCCCATTTTGCGCACTGTGTCCTGATAAAGCAGGTTCAAGCTGCTACCGCCGTCCATAAGGACCTGATAAAGCAGGTTCAAGCTGCTACCGCCGTCCATAAGGACCTGATAAAGCAGGTTCAAGCTGCTACCGTCGTCCATAAGGACTCGAGTGAGGTGAAATCCGTCAATGATTGGTCTAGAAACAATGCGGCAAATCCGCCATGGAGGATACTAGTGGGGTGGCCCCTGCGATCGAAAGTGATCGGGCAGGAGGACCATGGGTTGAACTTTGGGGCGACTGGCTCCAACATGTATACGTCCCTTAACGCACGCTTCCGCTCCCTCTCGGGGATGTGGGTTGCGTATATCATGTTCACCGTCCGCACTTGTGGGGGAAACCCCTTCTGTCCTCCGGTGTTCGGCGGTCGGGGCTCCTCCTCGTCGTCACTATGTAGCCCCTTGTCTTTGTTTTCGGCAGTTAACTTGCTGGCCTGCTTGAACACCCAACAATCCCTATTGGTGTGGTTGGCTGGCTTGTCAGGGGTGCCATGTATCTGACACGATCGATCGAGTATACGGTCCAAACTGGACGGGCCCGGAGTGCTTCTTTTGAATGGCTTTTTCCGTTGAACGGGCTTAGAGCCTCTGAATTCGGCATTAACTGTCGTATCCTCGGTATTGTCGGCGCTTGTGCTTGTTGTGACGTGACCTGCCATTGCTATCCTTAGTATCCGAATTACCAGGGCTCTTTGACATGCTATTGCTACGAGCTAGCCAGCTGTCTTCTCCCGCGCAAAAGCGGGTCATGAGTGTCGTGAGGGCCGCCATAGATTTCGGCTTTTCCTGTCCAAGGTGCCGGGCAAGCCACTCGTCACGGATGTTATGCTTGAAAGCTGCTAGGGCCTCTGCATCCGGACAGTCGACGATTTGATTTTTCTTAGTTAGGAACCGTGTCCAGAATTGCCTGGCTGATTCCTCTGGCTGTTGAATTATGGCTCAAGTCATCGTCATCCGGTGGTCGCACATAGGTGCCCTGGAAGTTGTCGAGGAATGCGGCTTCCAGGTCCTCCCAACAACCTATGGATTCTGCTGGCAAGCTACTGAGCCAATGCCAGGCTGGTCCTTTAAGCTTGAGTGGGAGGTATTTGATGGCGTGTAGATCGTCACCACGGGCCATGTGGATATGAAGGAGATAGTCCTCGATCCATACCGCGAGATCTGTCGTACCATCATATGATTCGATATTCACGGGTTTGAAACCCTCTGGGATTTGATGATCCATTACCTCATCTGTGAAGCATAACGGGTGTGTGGCGCCTCTGTACTGGGCTATATCACGAACCAGCTCGAATGAGTTTTGTCTGTTTTGTTTGGCCTGGACGGATTTACTTTTGCTGTATCCGGCGTGACGGTTATCGTCTCGTGTCATGGGGCGCCCACGCGATCCGTAGATCGATCTTGTTTGCCTTGCTTTGTCCTCCAATCTATCTCACAGGTCTAGCGCGTTTCCCCGAGCCTTGGTATTTTTGAGTGGCGCCGGGGTGCGGCTTGAGTTGTGGGCCGAGAGGCCTCTCTGCCGCGGCCACGAGGTGGCCGGTCAGCTGCGTCATACGCTGGGGACGTAGGTTTAGATGCTTCCTCCTCTAATCGGGGTAGCAACCTGCATTTTGGGTAGCTTTTGGAAGGGCGTTCGAGTTCATATTCCTCGGCTGCAAGGACTTCAGTCCATCTGTCGTCTAGCAAGTCTTGATCAGCTCTAAGCTGCTGCTGCTTTTTCTTAAGGCTAGTTGCCGTGGCTATAAGCCGGCACTTGAAGCGCTCTTGCTCAATGGGATCCTCAGGCACGACAAATTCGTCGTCGCCGAGGCTTGCCTCGTCTTCGGAGGGAGGTATGTAATTATTATCCTCTTCCTCTCTATCCGCCGCTCTCTCATGAGGGCTGGCTTCTCCATCCTCCTGTGCTTAATCTTGCTGGAGGGGGTTGTCTTCGGCACTGTCCGAGGTGTTATTATCTCCTTTGCTGGAATCACCATTTTTGCTTTGGCGGGACTTAGAGCGGCGCCGCTGACGTTGGCGCTTAGGTTGCTTCTTGGAGGGGTCATCCTCCGCTGTTCTGTCGCCATTGCCTTCTTTGGCTGTGTCCACCATATATATGTCATATGACGAGGTGGCTTTCCAGTGCCCTATAGGCGCTGGTTCCTGTTCGTCTCCTGCATCGTCGTCCATACCGTCGATGTCTTCGGAGTCAAAGTCGAGCATGTCGGTCAAGTCATCGACAGTGGCTATGAAGTGGGTGGTGGGTGGGCGTCGAATTTCTTCGTCGTCCGCATCCCAATCCTGCCAGTCATAATCCAGCCAGGACTCTCCTGACAAAGAGAGAGACCTTAGTGAATTCAGTATGTCGCTGAAGGGCGAGTGCTGAAAGATATCCACGGCAGTGAACTCCACGATCGGCGCCCAATCGGATTCGATTGGCAGGGGCGCGGATGGTCCAGAGTCAGAGGAGAGTCCGGCGATGGGGAGTCACGGGCCTCGCGAAGGATAAGGTTGGTGTTCGGTTCGATCTCCGTTGAGGCTGCTGCCTCCGCGACGGGGTCTAACCACCTGCCCTCGGATGGCGCAGTTGGCTCCGAATTAAAGGTCAGAGCAGCTGTAGGTGCGGTCTCCAGGACACTGATCGGTGGCAGAGCTAAATCATGCCCATCGTGACAGTGCGGCGCACTCGGCAGGGGCTCGAATCCATCGAAGATCAAGTCTCCGCGGATATCGGCCGTGTAGTTTAGGCTTCCAAACCTGACCTGATGGTCAGGGGCGTAGCTTTCAATCTGCTCTAGATGGCCAAGCGAATTGGCCCGCAGTGCAAAGCCGCCGAATACAAAAATCTATCCGGGGAGAAAAGTCTCACCCTGGACTGCATCGCTAACGATGATCGAAGGAGCCATCAAGCCCGATGATGACGACACAGAGGAACTCTCAATGAAAGCACCAATGTCGGTGTCAAAACCGGCGGATCTCGGGTAGGGGGTCCCGAACTGTGCGTCTAGGCGGATGGTAACAGGAGACAAGGGACACGATGTTTTTACCCAGGTTCGGGCCCTCTCGATGGAGGTAAAACCCTACTCCTGCTTGATTAATATTGATGATATGGGTAGTACAAGAGTAGATCTACCACGAGATTAGAGAGGCTAAACCCTAGAAGCTAGCCTATGGTATGATTGTTGTGATTGTTGTCCTACGGACTAAACCCTCCGGTTTATATAGACACCGGAGGGGGCTAGGGTTACATAGAGTCGGTTACAATGGGAGGACATCTACATATCCGTATTGCCAAGCTTGCCTTCCACGTCAAGGAAAGTCCCATCCGGACACGGGACAAAGTCTTCAATCTTGTATCTTCATAGTCCAAGAGTCCGGCCAATGGTTATAGTCCGGCTGTCCAGATACCCCCTAATCTAGGACTCCCTCACTACCCTCGAAAACTGTTGCGATCCCCTTTACTTGTGGGATATCAAGACTATTTTCTGGTGCCGTTGCCGGGGAGCATAGCTCTATTCTTTGAGTCACTTGGGATTTATATCTGCTTATCATTATGAAGAACTTGAAAGATCCAAGAACCAAGATTTATCCCTCAACTACGAGGGGAGGTAAGGAACTGCCATCTAGCTTTGCACTTGATTCACCTTCTATTTTGAGTAAGCTTGCGACACCTAAACCTGCTTCTGCTATTAATTCTGATATGTCGCATGTTATTGATGATGCCTCTTCTGCTATGCATGATACTTATGATGAAACTACTTCTATGCTTGATACTACTGTGCCACTTGGTGAATTTCTTGCTGAACAACTTGCTAGGGCTAGAGAGAATGAAATTATTGAAACTGATAATATTGATGAAAGTGATGATGAAATTTCTTGGGAGCGTAGCTTCTCATCTTACTCTTATTTGCGTATGTTAGCCACCATATTTTCTTAGCGCTTGCTGCAACTCCACCTCATTACCTTATCCTACCCATAAGCTTAAATAGTCTTGATCTCGCGGGTTTTGAGATTGCTGAGTCCTCGTGACTCACATATACTATCAAAACAGTTGCAGGTGCCGATGATACTAGTGCAGGTGATGCTACCGAACTCAAGTGGGAGTTCGACAAGGACCTTGGTCGTTACCATGTTTCGTTTCCTGATGATCAGTAGTGGAGCCCAGTTGGGACGATCGGGGATCTAGCAGTTGGGTTTATCTTCCTTTTCATTTGGTTTTGATCGTAGTCGGTCTATGTGTGTATTTTGGATGATGTATGATTTAATTAAGTATTGTGTGTCGGCGTCCTGGGAACGGGGGTCCCTAGACTTGCCTGCCTACGGCCAATGGCGTGGCTCCGCCAGCGGCCCCGTACGGCCCATCTTCACCAGCAAACTCTCAAGACCCTCGCGAGGGGCCGAGCCTCGCGAGGCGGACGACACAAGACCTCCTCGGGGGCGGCCTAACCAGGCTGGCTCGCATGGGGCGGAGAGATCGAGGCAAGGGCACCTCGCGAGGTTCCTGTGACGCAAGCCATGATGAACGGGGCCAGGCGGGTGCCAACGCACACAGTGTCCTCGTTTCCTCTTTGGTGCTAAAGCCGCAAGCGCAGGCGAGGAGTCCCGAGGCATTAGGCAAAGTTTTCCATATCGGTGCAACGAGACCAAGACCAACTGGACGGTAGGACGGAGGTCACCGTGGAGCCCAGGACGGCGTCACCACCAGAGCCTTTGGCAGGCGAAGACCACCTTTTGTCAGGATAGCTTGTACTAGTTGCCCCCCTTTAAATTGGCCATTGTGGGATCCCTTCCCGCCTAATATTTGGGAAGATGACCTGGGCCTCTATATATAGGACTAGCCACCACCGTAGGGAGGCATCTCATCTTGGACCGGATCCATTCCACCAAGGCCACCACACAAACTCACCAAGCACAAGAGCACCTCTCCTCAGGAGGCTGTTCTTCCCCTGTAACTATCCATCCTCAGCCCAAGAGGCAATCCACCACACCACACTTGAGTAGGGTATTACACCACATCGGTGGCCCGAACCAGTATAAATCTTATGTCCCTTTGTTCTGCGAGTTTGACGCGCTGAGTCTTGAGATCGTGGTGAGGGCGTGAGCTAGAGGGAGGAGAGATCTTCATGCGCACCCCAGTGTTTGAACCTCAAGGATTTTGCCGGAACCCGAAATCCGATATTTAGCGCGCTAGGTAGGGGTGCGCTGAAGCTTTCCTTCCATTGATCCGTGTTCCACCGCTCCATCGCATCCATGTCAGACGCGCGTTGAGCCCGCGTCGAGCGCCGGGCCGCCCTCGCCGCCCGTGTCTCTCAGATAGCCCTGGTTGGCGGGCCTTCCCGCCATTCTCCGTATCCTGTTGCCAACACCGCTACCGGCCCGGCAACAAACGACCAGCAAGCATCATCACTGCACCCCTCCGTGCGATAGGATGGCCGCACCGCCACCCCGTCGCTAACTCCGGCTGGCTCATCCTCTCACGCTCGCCGCGCACCCACGGACGCGTAGGCTATGCTGCTCATGGCACGTGAGCTCCTGCCCTACCGCCCGGTCGACGACCTCTACGAGGACTGGTTAGACCGCATTGCCGAGCTCGTCAGCACCACTGGGGGCTCTCATGCACCATCCATCTCGCTGCCTCGTCCACCTCCAGCCGTGGGCGATGTGGCTCACGGAGCGCCTCCGCTGCCTCCGCATCAAGACGGCGTCCTTGTGCCAAGACGCGCAGCTCACGGAGTGCCAAGCCCCCTCCGCGTCAAGATGGCGTCCTCTCCCCAAGGCGCACGGTCACGCGGCATGATCCGCCATGTCGTGTGCCCGCGCACGAAGAAGGAAGCTGCCAAGAGGTTCCCCGGCCGCAAGAAAACGCTCCAGCGCTCCCAGCGCCACGACAAGACCGCATGCCGCCTGTGCCGGTGGTGTGCGGACATCAAGTGCAGGCTCCGCCCCTGCAGAGGGCCCTAGTGGCCATCGCAGGCTGCCGCGCCTTCGCTCCTGAGCTGAGCACCGTCGTTTGGCCAGGCATGTTCAAGCTGGATCTGCCTCCACGCTACGACGGCACCCCCGACCCCGCGGAGTTCCTGCAACTCTATGAGCTGAGCATCGAGGCGGCCAACGGCGACGAAAAAGTCACGGCGAACTGGTTTCCCATGGCTCTCAAGGATGGCGCCCGCTCATGGCTTTTGAACCTACCCGCGGGATCAATCTCCTCCTGGGTGAGATGCGCAATCGCTTCTTCGCCAACCTCCAGGGTACTCACAACCGTCCTCCGGCCGCGGGTGACCTACGCCGCATCAAGCAACAGCCGGGAGAGACCCTGCAGAAGTACATCCAGCGCTTCAACAACGTCCACCTCAAGATCCCCAAGGTGACAGACGAGGCCATCCTCTCAGCGTTCTCCGATGGTGTCCATGACATCAAGATGAAGGAGGAGCTCGCCATCCACGAGGAGCTATGCACGACTCTGGAGCTGTTCAACATAGCGACCAAGTGCGCAAGAGCTGTGGAAGGGCATCTCTCCCTCCTCGAGCTCCCTGCTGCTGACCCAGAGGAGAAGAAGGCCAAGGTCAAGGACATGAAGCACAAGGGAGTGGCCGTACTCACGGCAGAGCCGGACATGAAGCGCGGCCGGGACCACTCCGAGTCGTCCAAGGGAAACCGTCCATTTTGCACCTTCCACAACGTACACAACCACAACACCAACGATTGTCAATTGCTCAGGGCCATCCGAGATGGACACTTCGGTCGACGCCCCGAGCGCAACGACCGGGGCTACGACCGAGGAGGAGGACGAGGTGGAGGACGCTGGGACGACCGCGGCCCCCGCCAGGAGTGGCGCGACCGGCCTTGTGAGAACCACTGGCAAGAGCAGCCTCGTGAGGGCGCCTGGCGCGGCCAGCCTCACGAGGACCGTCCTCAGGGCAATCCTGGCCTCCCTCCACTGCTGCCACCACCAAGAAGGAATGACAACCACCATCAGGACAAGGGGGCTGGGGGCTTCCAGGAACCGCGCGCCATCGCTTGCATCTTGGGTGGTGCTCAGGCCCCGGCTTCCAAGCGCATCTTCAAGCAGTTCTCTCGCGAGGTGAATGCAGTCCTCCCCAGGCTCGAGGCCACGCGCCCGCTCAGGTGGTCCAAGTACGCCATCACCTTCAGCTCTACAGACCAACTCAAGTGCGCGGCGACCGCCGGCGTCCTCCCGATGCTCTATTCACCCGTCATTAGCAATGTCCAAGTCACCAAGACCCTCATCAACGGCGGCGCGGGGCTCAGTGTCCTGTCCGTCGAGACATTCGACAGCCTCCAAGTGCCATACGATCAGCTTCAGCCCACCAAGCCTTTCTCAGGAGTGACTGACGGCTCCACCACCCCGATAGGGCAAGTTCTTCTCCCTGTCACCTTCGGTCAGCGTGACAGCTAACACACCGAGCTCGCCGACTTCGACGTCGCCCACATCCGTCTGCTGTACAATGCCATCCTCGGGTACCCAACATTAGCCAAATTCATGGTAGTGACCCACCATGGCTACAACGTCCTCAAGATGCCAGGAAGCGGGGGAATCATCACAGTCCCCTACGAAGAAAGAGATGCGTTGTGCTCCCTTGAGCGCACCTTCCAAGCCGCAGCAATCGAAGACCCTGACAGCAAGGGCATGCAGTACCCTCCCGAGGCCACCCCCAAGAAGAAGAAGCAACTACACCGCACAGGGCCTTAGGGGGGTGGCGCCTCTAGCAGTGCCACCTCAGGATCGGCGCCCGCACCTGGGGCGCCTCCCTCCCTCATATAGGAAGGCACACCCGGCGCCCTCCTCGGGCAGGGCTCGGGGCCTCACTTCTGGAGGGCCTCAGACCTGCCCAACATCACGAGGGAGGCGCTCGGGCACCACGTGGAGGCGTGCTTCGCGACACGTTTCCCTTAGGAGGGCACTGGGCAAGGAGCGCCCGACGCTCTGGAGTTCATCAACAAGGCCACCCAGGAGCTTCAGGAAGCAAGGGCGATACGCGGCGACCGCTGCCCACCTGGTGCAGCTCCCCATCCAGGCGAGCTGCGCGTCTGCATCGACATCCCAGGGCTCGATAGGGCCACATCTCAGGAGCGCTTCTAGCCTTCACGCGCTGGCCGGTGCGAGGGTCCACCTCACAGCTATGTTCGAATGCCATTTGGCCTGCCGAGTGTGGCAGCCGCCTTCCAGCGCAACCTATGGAGCATCCTGGCAACCCAGGAGGCTAGGGATCACGCGGTCTTGGCAGAGATGGAGATGGTCCTCAGGGAGCCACCTGAGCCCCCAGAGCCTCCCGGGTCTCAGGGTCTCGGCGGCTCGTGAGGAGCGACTTCTTCAGCGCGCGCCTTCAGCTACCCCAACGCTCCTTCGACAACAAAACCAGGTGACATTTTCCAAGTTCATTCAGCTGGGAGCGCCCCTCATGCTGCATTATTCCCAGGTCGCGTGGGCCTGTCCCCGCGGTATGTATCTTTTTTACATCTTTAGCTTACTTTACTGGGGGCGCCCCTCGGGCTGCATCATCCCCGGGCCGCTCGGGTCTGTCCCAGCCGCATGTATCATTCTCGCATCTATCTAAGCTATCCGGTTCCCATGCATGAGTTATTTATAGTCATCACCTTCTTGATTGCCACCCACCACGGGAGCCGCGCGCCGATCGTTTTTCTTTAGGATCCTTCGCATGAGAAGACTAGGCATGCACCTGTGCTCGGGTCCGTCCCTATAGTGTCGATAAACCCAACGGCTGAGCTCTGTCTGGCAGGCCGGCCCCATTCACGTCACCTCCTGGGTCGTTGGTGCTTGGCCTCCTCATGCGATAGCCTCAGCAGATCCGCTCGGCGCAGGTTGCCTAACCATCTTGCAGGACCACCACAACCATCAAGAGCCAAGACCAGGCGCAACCCGCCTTGAGGTAGGGCCTCGTGAGTCCCGCGCTGGCTCATGAGTGCCCAGACACACATCGTCTAGCCCTACCGTGCAAGCCACGTGTCAGGGCGGGGCTGTACACGCCCCGGGGGCTCCACTTAGAGGGAGCCCTCACCCACGCACCAGTGAAAGCACCATGCTCCGTGCTGGTAGTCGACACTACCGAGGAGCGACTATGCCCATGCAAGTGTGGAAGCGCTATGCTCCGCGCTGGTGATAAACAACTGAGGGTGGCCTCATGGCCGTATCAACCTCAGGGAGCCTCCGAGCTCAGTGTCTAGCCTCATCGCAACACCTCCCCTCGGGAGAGTCGCATGAGGGGGCTGGGCACGGGGGCTGCGCTCGGGTCATGCCCGAGCGTACGGCACCCTGCCAGGTCCCTCGGACCTGGTCGTCGTGCACCCTCCCAAGCGGAGCCAAGGTATGAAGGTCATTTGGACGTCAAGGGGGGCTCCTGAGCATCACGACTCAGGAGCCTAACTGGCCACGTAGCCCCTCACCCCTTGTTCCTTCCTGGTGATCCGGACGGTCCAACGACGGCTGAGGT
This sequence comes from Triticum dicoccoides, assembly GCF_002162155.2. Taxonomy (NCBI): domain Eukaryota; kingdom Viridiplantae; phylum Streptophyta; class Magnoliopsida; order Poales; family Poaceae; genus Triticum; species Triticum dicoccoides. The sequence continues at coordinate 245,099,103 of NC_041384.1, read as the reverse complement.
ATGCGCGAGGTCGGGCCCTGCCGACGTAGAATACTAGGCCTACTCTTGCATCTCCTTTCTATAAGATGTTTGCGCGTCAAGGGGGACCCCTGAGCATCGCGACTCAGGAGCCTAACTGGCCACGTAGCCCCTCACTCCTTGGTCCGTCCCGGTGATCTGGATGGTCCAACGACAGCTGAGGTATGCGCGGGGTCGGACCCTGCCGACATAGAACACCAAAGCAAACAGAAAGGAAATCACGGAATTTCAAACAAATATTACAAGACATACTGCTTCTCGAATACCAAGCACAAGTTTAAATGCCTCCACGACGAAGTTCAAGGTGTTGGTTTTGAACAAAAGTTCAATGCCAATGGAGTTGAGTGGGAATAAGATCAATACCCCAAGACAAAGTTTGTTCCTCAACAAGAGAAGTATGATCCTACTTCTCTCAAAGGGACACAAGCTCAAGATGATCTTCCACCACAAGACCACAAGCAAAAAGGCAAGGACAAGCTTCAAGAGGAAATTGATGCATTTGAAGAAGCTCCTAAGGCCTTGGTCAAGTGGGTTCCCAAGACTACTTCAAGTTCCACTTCATCAAGTACAACTACAACACCGAGGATTCCCATCAAGATGATGTGGATCCCGAAGAAGAACTAGAGAGTTCTTGAGGGTGACTCCGCCAACATACTTCACTCTTACCATCTTGGCAAGAACAAGTGCAATCAACTTCCACATCTTGCACTAGTTCAAGGAGTCACAAACCCTCTTGTTGGTAAGACAAGGGACAAGGTAACCTAAAAGCTTTCATAGACATCATCTTGTGTGTGCATCACTTTATGTCCATGGATATCCTTGTTTGTTCCTTGTGGGACTAACCCGTGTAGGTATTGAAAGTGCAACTCACTCCAATGGATAGCTCCAAATGATATACATCAACATTGAGCATCCACATCTTCAACATCTACATGAAGTCATCATCGACAAAACCCAAGGTTAGTTCATCCCTCTTAGGGGGGATCTCACATCTAGGGGGAGCTTTACTCTAAGAATTGAGCTAAAGCAACTCTAATGGTGTGAACACAACAAATGCTTTATGTAAAAGTGGTAACCGCACTTGTGCTTAAACGATGAGTATGACCTATGATCAAATGTTCTCATTTGACTCCTAAGTCAATATACTCATATATAGATGACCTAGTCACCGCCAATTGTTTGATAGATGCTAGAATTGGTTGTGCATGCTTTGCCACATATTTCAATTGCCATTTTTTTGTGTGAGCATGTTGATTGCATATTTTACTCATTCGAGGACATCCACTTGTTGTTTTGATTGATTGGTTTTCTTTTCTTTTGCCAAGTGGATGGACAAGAATGCCTAAGAACCCTCTCTAGCTATCTATGCTTTTCTCGTCTCAAACTCTATTCATGCTACATCACAAAATTTGATCAAGTCAGATTCGAACCACTCTGTGTGAGGAGCACTCGGAGTCCCCGATTCGTCATAGACTTAAACTTCCAAAACTTCTTTGTGCTTCTCGGTCTGACCGATTCCTCCATTTCGGTCATACCGAGATCACTAAGTCGATCTAGGTTTTCAATATCGGTGCAACCGATTTGAACCTTTCGGTCACACCGAGTTTCAGTAACTGCTTGCAGTTATGAATCTCGGTGCCACCGAGTTGTTCCACTCGGTCACACGGACAGAGTCGGGCTATATATACTCACAGGCAAAATTTTCAAAATTTCTCTGAAACCCCTTCGCCCGCGCATAGCTCGCTCTGCCTCCTGGGTCTCCGGATTGTCTTCCTCATCGCCAGCCGCCTCCTGTCGCTGGTCTCTGCCGCCGTCAACGGAATTCTTCCCCGCCGTTGCCGCCGTAGCGAGTTCATCGCCGAACTAGGGTATGGACTCGATCACAGTGCTATCCCCGTCCGATTCCTAGCACATTGTGTTCATTATGATTCTTACCACGATTGAAACACTTCTATCCAGTCAAAACACTCCGTAGATTAGAGTTGAATTGAAAATTTAGGGTTAGGTTTCCGCTGAAACCATCTCGAACCCACCGAGTTGTGGAACTCGGTACCACCGATTTGGCTCAGGCCATTGCACATGTAATTTTCGGTCTGACCAAGAATTGCAAATCTGTGTGACCGAGTTCAGGACTTTGTGAAACCCTAGTAGTCTCAGTGCCACCGAACTATGACTCGGTCTGACCGAGTTCACTAGTTTAGGTTCCAACAGCTGCTTCGGTATCACCGAGTTTACAAATCGGTTGATCCGAAATGCTTTTTGTGGAAAACTAAAACTAAGTTTTTGACTCATTCTTTTGCAAAAACCTCTGCATTTTGTGATGCTCATCCACTCTATCTCATCTATATCTATTCACAGGGTCTACTGTCAGTGTTTGCAATATGTCTGATCAGAGTGACAGCCAGAACAGGTCAGAGGAGCAGGTTCACCTGAGTGAGGGCACTAGTCCCTCTAGCAGTTTAGATGATGGTAGCAGGAGCACTCCCAGCAACTTGCCCAAAGCTGCCACCAGAACAAGGAAGAAGAAAACTTCAGAGTCTGAGGATGAAGACTATGTGGCAGTTGAGGATGACGCCACTTCCAAGAAGAAAGTGGTTAATAAGGAATATAGCACTGCTGCTGCCACCAAGCCAGGCATGAAGCAAAAGGTTCCTGCAAAGAGAATTCCAATGTCTAAGGCCAGAGCATCTACTCAAGTCCCTTTGGGATCTGAACCCAAAGAGGCTGCTACAGAAGGGAAGAAGAGGAAGGAGAGGATCAAAAAGACCACTGCTAGAGTGCTTGGGAGATCCTCAATCATGAGAGATTCTGAAGAGGAAGAGGAAGAAGAGGTTGCTGCACCAGCACCCAAGGCACAAAAGCTGATGGGTGATGCTATAAAGTCAGGGGCTGCAACAAAGCCCAAAGAAGCACCCAAAGCAGCCTCAAGCCCAAGAGTGCACCTAAGAGGAATACCAGGAGTATACCAGCTGCTGAGAAGAACAAGGCCCCAGTGCCTGAAGTTGCTGCTGATGAAGATGATGAAGGACAAGTCCTGAGAAAGCTCAAACCCAAGATTCCAGACCACAATGATGCTCATCCTGTGGCTGAGAACATGAAGATCAGGAGAGACTCAGGGTTGAGGCTATGGAGAGAGACAGATCCATATGCTACCAGGAGAAGGACTGTTGTTGATTACAGGTTCCACACAAAGGAATAGCAGGACTTCTATGAGACAGTGTTGTTGGACAAGAAGCCTATAGTGTGTGAAATGAGGTGGGTCGACTGGAAGTATATCAAGGAAAATGAGGAACACTATCCTGGTGTGTTTGACAGCTTCAGTGCTTGTGGAGTTGCAGACTTTGTTGGGCAGAAGCTCACAAAGTGGAATGTGGAGCTCATAATGCAATTCTACTCCACATCACACTTCTATCCAGATGGCAGGATAGTATGGATGTCTGAAGGTACAAGGTACCACTCAACTATTGAGGAATGGGCAAATCTGATCAATGCTCCTAAGGAAGAAGAAGATGACTCGGATGTCTATGCCAAGAAGAAGATGGATCACAACTCTATGGCAAACATGTACAAGGAGATTCCTGAAGATGATCTTGAGACTCACCAGTTTGGGTCAGTAAAACACTTGCTGTCAGGGATGCCTACAATCAATTGGATCCTTAGGCACACTCTCTTGCCCAAGTCTGGTGATCACAGAATGATCAGAGTCCATGCAATTAACTTGCTACATATATTTGATGTGCCACAGAAGTTCAAGGTCATGAGCCTTATAGTTGAGACTATCAAGAGGACTGCAGCTGACCAGAAAAGAAGTTGTGGATATGCCCCACAGATCCAGGAGTTGATAAACTCAAAGATGGGCACAGGCACATACTTGTTGGATAAGGAACACTTGCCTATCTATCCTAACTTTGAGGACAATCAAGTTGTGATGAATGAGAATGAAGCATCATCAGTACAAGCTCAAGAGAAGAAGGAGAAAGCAAAGAAAGAGAAGGCTGCCAAGATGCCAACTCAAGAGGAGGCATCTGAGTACTTTTTGAAAAGCAAGCAAGATTATCTTGGTTACCTGATTGCATCCACTCTAAGGATTGAGAAGGGACTGGCCACCCTGACTCAAAACCAGGAGAGCTTGGAAAGAATCGTGGAGCAAAAATTCTATGACTTGGATGTGAAGGTAACTGAGATTCAGTCTGTTGTGGAGCAACTTCAAGATGATATGCAGGAGAGGAAGGGCAGAACAACCACTGATGCATTTGCCAGAGTGCCTCGAGCTCAGAGATCAACTGCAGTGCCAGTAATAGACACCAGAGCCACTTCATCTGCACCAGCTACAGCTTCAGCGCAACCAGCTCCAGCACCAACTCCATCAGCTCCATCCACATCAACTGAAGCCTTCATCCTTGGAGTTCTCCGGACACCACCGCCTGAAGACCAAGCTTGAGATACGTTCTAGTGCTATGCATTTTCTATGAACTTTTTGGTAACTTGTTGCCAAAGGGGGAGAAAAATGTATAGATCATAGGCTTCGAGAGAGAGCGTTGCTTTTTATTCTCTCTTTCTTTGGTGGTTGAACTTTGTCTGTCTTTTGATTGCTTGAGATACTATGCTATTATCTGTGAGACATTGATGATCATGTGGTTGATCATAAGCTACACTTATGCTTGTTAGATGATATTATCTTACTTATCCTTATATGATCATTCACTTTGCTTGGTGATGAGTGCATGTATTTAATTCTTATCATTTTGAGTGCTCCACCAAGATGTATGTGACATGGAAGAGTAACCCATGATCCTAACTCATTGTGCATTTGCAGTCCAAAGCAAATCTTAAGATATGCACAAATTTAGGGGGAGCTCTTGCTTTTCACATACTTCTCAAAGCGACAATATCTTTCACTCTTATTATCATTTGTCGAAGCTTTGATCTATATGTTGTCATCAATTACCAAAAAGGGGGAGATTGAAAGTGCGAGATTGAAAGTGCAACTTTCCTGGGTGGTTTTGGTAATTCCTAACAACATATAGCTCATTGATCTAACATTATTCCAAGATTAATATTTCAGGAAAAGCTCAATGAATGGCATGGCATGGATGAGGAAAGTGGATCCCTCAAAATTCTAAGGACAAAAAGTTTGGCGCAAGCTTCAAGATCAAGACTCTACATTTTATATTTTAGTGATCCAAGATCACATTGAGTCTATAGGAAAAGCCAATACTATCAAGGAGGGATGAGGTGTTGCTTAATGGCTTGCTTGCTCAAAATGCTTAGTGATATGCTCCAAAATCCTCAACTACCTTCCCACATCCACATATGACCTAAACCAAAAGTCAAACTCGGCCCCACCGATTCTTTCTATCCGGCGCCACCGAGTTTCAAATGTCATAGCCACTGCCACAAACCCTAGGCAAATCGGTCTCACCGATAGGGATCTCGGTCTCACCGAGATGGGATTGTAATCTCTCTGTTTCCCTTTGTAACGTTTCTGTCTTACCGAGATGAGCGATCGGTCCCACCGAGATTGCAATGTAAACTCTCTGCTTCCCTTTTGTAACATTTCGGTCTCACCGAGATGAGCGAATCGGTCCCACCGAGTTTACCTGACCAACTCTCTGGTTAGCTTATTACCAAAATCGGTCCTACCGAGTTTGTGTAATTGGTCACACCAAGATTACGTTATGCCCTAACCCTAACCATATCGGTCCTACCGAGTTGCATCTCAGTCCCACCGAAAATCCTAACGGTCACTAGGTTTGCTGAATCGGTCCGACCGAGTTTAACCATTTGGTCCCACCGAGTTTGGCAAATTGTGTGTAACGGTTAGATTTTGTGTGGAGGCTATATATACCCCTCCACCCACTCTTCATTCATGGAGAGAGCCATCAGAACATACCTACATTTCCAATACACATTTTTTGAGAGAGAACCACCTAAACTTGTGTTGAGGTCAAGATATTCCATTCCAACCATATGAATCTTGATCTCTAGCCTTCCCCAAGTTGCTTTCCACTCAAATCTTCTTTCCACCAAATCCAAATCCCGTGAGAGAGAGTTGAGTGTTGGGGAGACTATCATTTGAAGCACAAGAGCAAGGAGTTCATCATCAACACACCATTTGTTACTTCTTGGAGAGTGGTGTCTCCTAGATTGGCTAGGTGTCACTTGGGAGCCTTCGAAAAGATTGTGGAGTTGAACCAAGGAATTTGTAAGGGCAAGGAGATCGCCTACTTCGTGAAGATCTACCGCTAGTGAGGCAAGTCCTTCGTGGGCGACGACCATGATGGAATAGACAAGGTTGCTTCTTCGTGGACCCTTTGTGGGTGGAGCCCTCCGTGGACTCGCGCAACTGTTACCCTCCGTGGGTTGAAGTCTCCATCAACGTGGATGAATGATAGCACCACCTATCAGAACCACGACAAAACATCTGTGTCTCCAATTGCGTTTGAATCCTCCAAACCCTTCCCTTTACATTCTTGCAAGTTGCATGCTTTACTTTCCGCTGCTGATATACTCTTTTGCATGCTTGCTTGAATTGTGTGGAGATTGCTTGACTTGTGCTAAGATAGCTAAAATCTGCCAAGAACTAAAACTGGGAAAAGGCTAGATTTTTATTTGGTCAAGTAGTCTAATCACCCCCCTAGACATACTTTTGATCCTACACCTGCGCCTTCCCCAACTGCTCCAGCTCAGCGTCGCGACCCCTGACGGCGTCCTCCCAGGCCTTCATCTTCTCCTCCTCCGCCTTGCGGCCTTGCGCCTCGGTCGCACGCTCATTGCGCATTGTCTCCAGCTCGGCCTCCAGCGACTGACAGCGATCCTGGGCGGCCCTGGCACCTTTCAGCGCCACCTCGCGAGCGGCCGCGGCCTGGGCGGCGGCCTACTTGTCCTTCTCAGAGGTTGCTACCGCCTGGTTCAGTGCCGCCTGAACGGACACGTCTGAGTGAAGCCAGCCAGAGACCAACTCCAGGCGCCCGGCTACCAGGCGGGGGTCGGCGCCTTGAAGATCTTCTCGCAGCAGGGTCATCGCAGAAAGAGCGCGCTCCAGGATGTTAGGGGAGGCAGAAGGATCTGATGTCAGCAGTGCGGTAGGCGGAGGAGGAGTTAGCGTCGCCACCTTGGCCTGGGAGGCCGGGGGCTCCTGAGCCTTGGGGACCCCAGCAACCAAGCTGGGTGTTAGTGAGCCAGTGGGGTAGCAGAGGCCACCTCCTCTTGAGGACGCTCCCCGCCTCGTGAGGACAATCGGGCCAGAGAAACGTGAGCGCTGTCACTGCCCTTCTCCACGGAGAGGGGCGCAGCCGCCACAGGCGATGGGGTCCCGAGCAATACCATCGCTTTCTCCTTCCTCCACTTCGCCACGGGTGTATGTCTATTGGCGCAACAGAGAAGCATTAAGAGTCAATAACAGAAGCAGAAACAAGACATGACAAGAGTACTTACTGGTCCACCGTAGTGTAATCTCCCTGCTTCCTGAGCTTGAAGCCTGAAAGCTTCGCGGCCTGATGCGCGGGCGCGCGAGCACCAGGAACAGAAGAAGAAGCAGCAGGTGGGTTGGAGGAAGCTCTGGGCAGAATCAGAACAGGGGCGTCGTCTCGGGAAATCAGCGCCGACCTCCCTCTCGTCGGAATCGCAGCCGGGGACCTCCTCCGAGGACTGGCCTTGGACCTCAAGGAGCCACTGGCCGCATGCAGCTTCCTACTTTATAGAAGGGCATCGGCCTCGTCATCGTCATCAGGCAGGGTGCGGAGGATGTCGTCCTTGCGCAAAGGGGAGGCCTCCCCCGCCCCTTCATGGGTCGCCTCCGAGTCGCGCTCCTCCTCCCCCCTTCTTCCTCCTCTTCCTCCGCCTGAGACTCGTTGTAAGACACATCCACCGGACTCATCATCATCGGGACGTTCGAGGGCATAGGCGGCATGAGCCCACGCCCATCGAAGACTGGCAGAGCGGTGACAACCTTCGCCCCATCCAGCTGGCTGTACAAGGGAACGAAGGAGTCTGGCAGGTACCCTTGGTCATCCCCAACCAAGGAGTGGAGGGCCGAGCGCAACTCCTTGTCAGAAAGGGCCTCCATGCGCAGGCGGAGGTCGTCCCCTTCGTCTCCAAGCTTCCACAAGGGGCACAGGCGCGACTGGAGGGTAGCCACGCGCTGCTTCATGAATTCTTTGACGATCATGGCTCCCGTCAACTTCACCGCCCTTGAATCACTAGGCCTCAGGTTGGCGGTCATCATCTCCAACACCTGCGCCGCCCGAGAGTCCGTGAGCTTCGCGCGAAGCCACTCCTCGTGGGACATAGGCATCTCCGTCGGCAACACGAGCCAGGGGTGGGCGCACTTGGTGTCCATCAAGACCCACTTGCTCCTGAAGCTCTCGACCTTCTTCCGGGCCTTCAAGATGGCGTTGGTCTTGTTAGCTGCAACGAATCCAACGCACCCGGAGTAGTGGCCCTCTTTGATTCGGAGGAAGAAGAAGTGGTGCAGCAGCGCCACGGACGGCATCACCTCGACATACGCCTCGCAGTAGAAGGTGAAGATCGACAGGAGGAGGATGGAGTTGGGATGAAGATGGAGAGCGTGGATCTTGTAATGGCTAAGGACGGAGTAGAAGAAGTTGGGGAAGGGGGAACCAGCCCGGGTAGAAGGGCTGCCTGAGGCCTCCTGCTCATCGAAGCCAGCCCGGAGCATAGCCTTCCTCTTCTTAGCACCCTCCGCTGTCATCAGAAGCACGGCGGGAGGTTCTTCTCCAAAACGCTCGGCGCATCAAGCGCCGGCTCGTACCAAGACGATGAGGAACTGACCCGGGCTTTCTTAGGCGCCATCTACGGCAAGCTCGAAGGAGGATCTGGGCGGATCTGGAGTCTCTGGAAGCGGAGGGCAAGAAAGGGGATCTGGAGGAAGACGAAGGAAGACAATGAAGGCAAATGCAGCCCGCTCCAGCCTTTTGTCAGTCGGGCAGTTGCCAAGGCAGCATGGGAAAGCGGAGACACCCACGTTCCATCAATCACTGCGCGTCAATCGAGCCCGCAGGCTGTTGGGGCCCGCGGCGCTCCACACTTGCCCCTTGGCTTCGCCTCGAAGCCAAGTCCGAGCACACCTTAGGCCCCGGGGCTACTGCCGGCATCCTAGGAACGGGGGTCCCTAGACTTGCCTTCCTGCGGCCCATGGCGTGGCTCCGCCAGCGGCCTCGTACGACCCATCTTCACCAGCAAACACTCAAGACCCTCGTGAGGGGCCGAGCCTCACAAGGTGGACGACGCAAGACCTCCTCGGGGGCGGCCTCACCAGGCTGGCTCATGAGGGGCGGAGAGATCAAGGCAAGGGGCACCTCGCGAGGTTCCTATGACGCAAGCCATGATGACCTGGGCCAGGCGGGTGCCAGGCGGGCGCCAACGCGCATAGTGTCCTCGTTTCCTCTTTGGTGCTAAAGCCGCAAGCGCAGGCGAGGAGTCCCGATGCATTAGGCAAAGTTTTCCATATCGGTGCAACGAGACTAAGACTAGTAGGACGGCAGGACGGAGGTCACCGTGGAGCCCAGGATGGCATCACCACTAGAGCCATTGGCACGCGAAGACCACCTTTTGTCAGGATAGCTTGTACTAGCTGTCCCCCTTTAAATTGGCCATTGTGGGATCCCTTCCCGCCTAATATTTGGGAAGAGGACCCGTGCCTCTATATATAGGACTAGCCACCATCTTAAGGAGGCATCTCATCTTGGACCGGATCCATTCCACCAAGGCCACCACACAAACTCACCAAGCACAAGAGCACCTCTCCTCAGGAGGCTGTTCTTCCCCTGTAACTGTCCATCCTCAGCCCAAGAGGCAATCCACCACACCACACTGGAGTAGGGTATTACACCACATCGATGGCCCGAACCCGTTTAAATCTTGTGTCCCTTTATTCTGCGAGTTCGACACGCTGAGTCTTGAGATCGCGGTGAGGGCGTGAGCTAGAGGGAGGATAGATCTTCGTGCGCACCCCAGTGATCGAACCTCAAGGGTTTTGCTGAAACCGAAATCCGACATTGTGTGACATGGCGATTGTAAGCCAAATCTCTTTATCCCTTTCTTGTTCATTACATGGGATGTTGTGAAGATGACCCTCCACACCACTATGCGGTTATGCCTCTAAGTCGTGCCTCGACACATGGGAGATATAGATGCATCATGGGCATTACAAGTTGGTATCAGAGCCATCCCCGACTTAGGAGCCCCCTGCTTGATCGAATCGCTGACGTTTTTGAGTCTAGAAGAAAATGTTTTGAGTCTTAGGATTATATATATCGGAGAGGAGGATTCTTTTTACTCCTCAGTCCCTTCGTTGCTCTGGTGAGGTCTCCTGACATAGATGTTTTGTCTTTCCTCTCCTCAATTTTCACGAATTTTTTTAGGATCACGCGGGTATCTTGGAATCGTTCCGATATTCTTGTGACGAGAACATTGTTCTTCGTGCCTCTTGACATTTAGGGGTTGTGGCAGCGTCCTGGGGAGTTGAGCTCCGAGGTGTTGTCGTCACAATTTTATCGTTGCAGTTCTGGAATACCTGAGTTCGCCGACATCCAAAATCTCTTTTACGCAGTTGTTGGTGAGATAACCTCGACGCCACCCAGTACCGGGGTGGGAGTTCGGGAGTATTGCCATAACTCGTATAACAGATGCTTTTCGAAGGTTGAGGTACACAGTTTTCGGAGTTTTCTTGGTTATGTGTTGACGGATGGATACAGTTGGAGTGCAAAGCTTGTTAGTTGTGTGATATATATTGTGCCTCCTTGTATCCCCAACACCAGATTGCATAACCAGAAAGTTTCAGGAGTTTATAGGTGAGAATTCAAGTATCATGTAGGAATTCTTTCCAACAGACACATGATACGATATGGGGTCTATCATATGTTTATTCTTGTTTATTTCCTAAGCCAATCCTTTTTTTTTGTTTTGAGTTGTGGTATTCGAGTTGCTTCGATGTCAAGTGTTGATTCCATACCTTTTTTAAACGACATTCTCGTATTTCTATGTGGATGCTGATCCTTCTTGTTCATCGAGGTTGTCATGTTAATTCTTTTCAACCGGCGCGCTTCTCTTCAAGATGGTCCTATCATTTTTCCCATTTGCAAGATAAACTCTCAGTTTCCTCAATGGTGTTTGTTTCATCCGTCCCAAGTTGTCTTTGTTTTTCCTGCCCTCCCACCCTTTTTCTTCAAGGACTCAGATTTCTTAATCAAGTATCCTTTTTATTGATGGGAAGTCTCTCCATTCTTTTCCGTCAATGTTCTTATCCGGTGATTCTCAGGAAGATACTAAGGAAGCTTCAAGTTCATCATTCTTCATTCTTTTTCTTCTTCGGTGGACTAAATTCAAGCCTTCAGTGTTGATCACATTCCTTTCCTTGTTTCAAATGTTTTCTCATGCCGGTGCACCTCTTAATCATCCACTTCTCGCCATTCATTTGTTCTGGAGTACCGAAGATATCTCAGGAGATCCGTGTTTTCATTCCTAATCCGTTCAAGATATCTCGAGGTTGTTATCTCCTTTGAGCCATTTAATTCAACTGGCGCAATATCTCTTTTAAATCATTCAACAATGTATCTTTTGAGTGGGCCCTAACCCACAGGTCTTTTCCCAGGATCTTACCTGACTCTTCTATTTTTCCCGGAGCTATTCCCAAATTCTTTTTGAAGTTTGACGTAAGAATGAATTTCATCAGTCAGATGTTTTCCAAGATCAATTTCAAATTATTTTTCATTGTTGGCTCAACCTCTTTGTTTTTCATTCTCCCGGAGTATCTCAACATTTCATGGTGGTGTTTCTCATCGTCATTCTCTGCATTTGAAGACTGAAGAAGATTTTCTCTTAAATCTTGCTCTGTTCTCTTGAAGATTCATGGTGCTAGCTTTATGCCATCCTCTCATAATTGTTTTCGATTGTGAGAATTCTTTTCACCCATCCGAAGCAATTCAGGAAGTCTTTTCAGTTTGATTCTCTGGAGCCCATCATCTCAGAATTATTCATTCCAGCTTTTAGCTCTCGTGATCCAAATCTTATCGGTGATCTATTCGTTCCAGTACTCTTTAGTCAGCTCGTGATCTATTCATTCTCATGTATCTAAATTCTCTCAAGTACCTTCATTCATTTTCTAATTCTTTTCGGTGTTTCGCTATCTTTTCTTTGTTCGTTTTTAATTCTTATGGTGGTCCTTTCAACATTCCTCTTCCGTTGTTATCGTATCAATTAATTCGTTCTTTACGAATCCTACCGGTGGTTTGTTCAAGTTTTTCCCCCAAGTTTGAGCTATATCTTGCCAATACATTTCAAGAAGAATAAGTAGCATGCCCATCCGTTGCTTGTCATCAATTTAAGTTGATGAAGTGTAAGCATGATATAATTCTTATTCTCGTCTCCTCGAGATGATTTAATCCCTTCTTCTGGAGTTTGGTCATGATGAGTAAATTCTCTATTCCAAGCGATTCATCTTTGTTTCCAGAGTTGTTCGTCATATCACATTCTCGGTTCGAGATGTTTCAGCTTTTTCTTTTTCGCAGTTCCAAGTTTTTCCGCATTATCTCGTCGCGAAGCTCCATCTAAATCATCGCAAGGCTTCACCTTGTGTTTTCAAGTTATCTTTCTTTCTATCAACCTTTATTACCAGAGTTCTTCATGGAGGCTCTACATGGTGGTTTGTCAAGGGTTCCTTTCATTCTTTAATTGTTCTTCAAGATTTCTCTCGAAGCTAAGATCCGCCAAGCTATAATCTAAAATAAACATGGTGTTCAACACGTGTCTTGTTTTGAGGAGTTTAAGCATTCTTCATCTTGCATTCCAAAGTGCAATTCTTTCTCTCTTATCTTTTAAGGTGGTGTTATGTCACTCTTGACAATTTCCCTTCGCGTTTCATGATTCACAAGTTTTCAAGAGTGACATATTTAAATCCATCATTTTCTCTTCGCTCAAGAGATCTTTTCAACCAATTAGTCTCTTTGTTGGAGTTATCTTGGGTTATATTTCACCTAAAGCCTTCCCTAAGGAATGTGTTTTTTTGTGGTGCTTATCAATGATCCAAGATTTTCCCCTATCCTCTCGGTGAAAAAAAATCTTTTGTTCTCGTTGTTGCTCTCAAGCAATCTATTGTTTCCGTTAGTGGCAGAATCTCACTTCATAATTTTGAGACGTTTGCCATAAGCCCACAACAACCTTATTCTTTTGTTGTTTAATTTGCAACAACTCCATTCAATCCTTCTTTCTAAGGATGCCTTCAAATTCATTGGATGTAGAAGTTATCATTTTCTTCTACTTTCTTTCTTCCTAACGATCTAGCTTCTATTCATTCGTTTCGGAGGCATTGCGATGTTGCACTCTTCGACCCATCATTCCATTTTTGTCAAAGATCATGTTATTTCCTTTCCTTATCCATTCAACTGGAGTGTCGTGTCCTCCATTCAAGTTCTCTCATCTTATCTAGTTTTGCCTCCCTTCTCAACCGGAGTGCTTTCTGAAATCTTTCTTACCTGCCATTCTTTCAATAGTTCTGGAGGCAGTGTGTTGTTGATTTCATCAAGTATCCTCTCATCTTGTCAAGTTTATGTTCAATTCATTCCATTTACAGTCAGAGTGCTGCCCAAATTATATCATTATTATTCCTTCTCTATCTTGTTTTAACTGGAGTGTTGTGTCTATCATTCCTCTTCTAACTGGAGTCTCATCCAAGTTCTTTCATTTTTCCAAGTTCATATTCTTTGCCTTCCATTTCCAACCGGAGTGTTGTCGTAATTGATCTTTATCATTCCTTGGACATCTCCTTTCAACCGGAGTGCTTGCATGTACTTCTTGTCCATTGTTCTCATCATTCATAGCTTGCAAACTCCAAGGTTCACATGGTGTTCCTTCTTTCTCTTTTCTACCAGTGTGCTTTCATATTCTTTTTGGTCTGTTAAGCTCTTGTTTCATGTCCTTCAACCTACAAGGTTCTTGAAATGTTCCTTGTTCCTCTTTTATAATGAAGTGTTTTCAACTTCTTGCATCTTTGTTGGATTCCTTCTTTCAATTTGTTTAACTTCTCAAGGTTCGTTGGTTTCACTCTTTTGTCAAACAAGCAACTTTGTTTTACCTCTTGCTCTTCCACTTCTCTCCGGTGCCATCCTTAGATCTCGGGACGAGATCTCTTGTAAGTGGAGGAGAGTTGTGACGCTCCAAGACCGACGCTCCAGATGCCTTCCTTGTTTTTTGTTGTCGCCGTGTGTTTTATTTATTTGTTGCATTGCATCATGGCATCATCCACATTGCATCGGCACTCATTGCCGTCATTGTTTTTAAAACTTGCATCCGCTCGTAGTTGCCGCGTCCCCCCTTGCTTTTGTGACTGTTCTGAGACCAACCTTGTTCTTGATTTTTCCTCTTGCTTAAACCGGAGTCTCTCTATATAATGCACAGACCCCCCCTCGTGCGCGGGTCCGAAACTTACCCGAACCCGACCCGGGCAGTCGTCACCGTTGGGTCCGGATCATCCCCAAACATCCGGAAAGTATCTTTGTTTCATTTATTGGACTCCCTAGCCTTTTTTCGTGACCGCCCTATTACGATCAGAGACGGATTTGCCCTAACCAAAAACCCACCTACTATATAGTCAGTGTAAACCTACCTAACCCTAGACCAACTACCTAACCCTAGACCAACTCCCTCATTTTCCTCACTCGCCGCCATTCTCTCCTCGGGATCCCTCACGGTCCAAACCCACCAATCACCAGGCCCTCTCGATCCCCCCCATCCTGAGCTCCTCGACCACAGCCTCATGCGCCCGAGGCCCCAGCAGCCCGAGCACCGACTGACCATCAAAGTTCCTCTGCGGCCTCCTTCCTCACCCGACGTCGCCGACGACCAACAACTCTCGACCCCCCTCTCCTTACTTCTCCTCCCTCCTGTAATCCATCTCCCCCTCTAGTCTCTCACCTCTCGAACCCTCTCTCTTCTCTTCTATAGAAGCTTCCGCCACCGCGCCATGGATGGCCATGGTGCTCCACGCTGGTGCCGCCCTCACCTCGTCCCGATCCAGTGGACCTTGCCGCCCCGGATCTCCTCCACCCGCGCTTGCACCCGTCGTCGCCGCCCCGCTAAGTCCCGCGCCATGGACGCCCGCGCCAGCCATCCCCTACCGTCGAGCCACCCCTAAGCTCCGTCTGCACCGCCGTTTCCTGGATCTGGCCGTCTTCACCGTCTCCGGCGTTGCCGGAGCCCCAAGTCCCCTCCGCCAAGACCCGTCGTGGCCGCTGTCGTGCCCCGCCGGCCTTCCCTGCTTCTGCTTCGGGAGGAGGATGAGCGCTTCGCTCGCCAATCGCTGCTCGCACGCACGCTCGTGGGCCGATGCCTCCCCAAGCCTCTGCGCCCGTTGACCTGGCCTCGTGGGCCTCGTCCCTGTCCGGCCCAGCCAACACCCTCCTCACCGAGCTGGGCCTTGGCCTAGGGTGAGCAGCACCCACCCCTCTCCTGCGCATGTTGGGCCAACCAGATTCGGCCCGAGACATGTCGAACATTTTTGCTATTTATCCAGTGCAGGCATATTTTTAGAAAACACCCTCATGGTCATGCATATAATAATCATTTAACCATGCATCGGATTAAAACAAATTATATATGAAAAATGCTTAGAATTTCATCTAGTTTCATAATATCCAACTTTCATCCATGTTAAAAATGTTATTTGATTAAATTTGCTCATATGCCATGTCAAAATGATTTATTTCATAACTAAATAACCGTAGCTCCGAATTTAATAAACTTTATATGTAAATGGGGTGGAAAAATGCATAGTTTAACATGGTGGCATTACTTTGCATGTTTAACAACTCTAAAATTATGTTTAGGGCAGAACAGTACCTTAACCAAAAATATGCACATGGGGATTTTTCGGATTTGTTGTTTGTTATATCCGGCCCCATTTAAATTGTTTAAATAGTATAGTTTTGTTATGCTTCACCTCTTGCCATGTTTAACAACATTTAATATTGTTGGGTACATAAACGGGAGAGGACTAAAAAAATGAATGTGGTGTCTCATCAATGTGCAACTCGTTGCATATTGAGCTCCACTTAATTTGTAGTTTTGTTTGTTGCACTTTGCCATGCCATGGCTCATTAAACCGGACATGCATCATACTTGGTTGTGCATCTTGCCATGTTTATGCTTGTGTGTTTACCATGTTGCTTGCTTGTTTCCGGTTTGCTTATCTCATTAGCTTCGGTTTCGTTCTAGAGTTGTGAGGATTCGTTCGACTATGTCTGTTTGTCTTCTTCATGGACTCATTCTTCTTCCTTGCGGGATCTCGGGCAAGATGACCATTACCCTCGATATCACTTCTATCTTTGCTTGCTAGTTGTTTCGTTCTATCGCTAATGTCGCGCTACCTACCACTTGTTTATCATGCCTCCCATATTGCCATGTCAAGCCTCTAACCCACCTTCCTAGCAAACCATTGTTTGGCTAAGTTACCTCTTTTGCTCAGCCCCTCTTATAGCGTTGCTAGTTGCAGGTTGTTCCATGTTGGAACATGGATATGTTGGGATATCATAATATCTATTATTTTAATTAATGCATCTTTATACTTGGTAAAGGGTGGAAGGCTCGGCCTTATGCCTGGTGTTTTGTTCCACTCTTGCCGCCCTAGTTTCCGTCATACTGGTGTTATTTTCCTTGATTTTGCGTTCCTTATGCGGTTGGGGTTATGGGACCCCCTTGACAATTCACTTTGAATAAAACTCCTCCAGCAAGGCCCAACCTTGGTTTTACTTTTGCCTAACAACCTATAACTTTCCCTTGGGGTTGCAAACCTGAGGGTCATCTTTATTTTAACCCCCCGGGCCAGTGCTCCTCTTAGTGTTGGTCCGAACCGAGTAGACTACGGGGCCACCTCGGGAAACTTGAGGGTTGGTTTTACCCGTTGGATGTCTCATCCAGTGTGCCCTGAGAACGAGATACGTGCGACTCCTATCGGGATTTTTTGGCACATCGGGCGGTCTTGCTGGTCTTGTTTTACCATTGTCGAAATGTCTTGTAACCGGGATTCCGAGACTGATCGGGTCTTTCTAGGAGATGGAATATCCTTTGTTGATCGTGAGAGCTTGTGATGGGCTAAGTTGGGACACCCCTACAGGGTATAAACTTTCGAGAGCCGTGCTCGCGGTTATGTGGCAGATGGGAATTTGTTAATATCCGGTTGTAGAGAACTTGACACTTGACTCAATTAAAAGGAATCAACCGCGTGTGTAGCCATGATGGTATCTTTTCGGCGGAGTCCAGGAAGTGAATACGGTTTGGGTTATGTTTGAACCTAAGTAGTTTCAGGATCACTTCTTGATCACTTCTAGCTTCACGACCGCTGCGTAGCTTCTCATCTTACTCTTATTTGCGTATGTTAGCCACCATATTTGCTTAGCGCTTGCTACAACTCCACCTCATAACCTTATCCTACCCATAAGCTTAAATAGTCTTAATCTCGCGGGTTTTGAGATTGCTGAGTCCTCGTGACTCATAGATACTACCAAAACAGTTGCAGGTGCCGATGATACCAGTGCAGGTGATGCTACCGAACTCAAGTGGGAGTTCGATGAGGACCTTGGTCGTTACTATGTTTCGTTTCCTAATTATCAGTAGTGGACCTAGTTGGGACGATCGGGGATCTAGCAGTTGGGTTCATCTTCCTTTTCATTTGGTTTTGATCATAGTCGGTCTATGTGTGTATTTTGCATTATGTATGATTTAATTAAGTATATATGACGTGGTGTTTGTAAGCCAACTCTCTTTATCCCTTTCTTGTTCATTACATGGGATGTTGTGAAGATGACCCTTCTTGCGACCACACCACTATGCGGTTATGACTCTAAGTCGTGCCTCGACACGTGGGACATATAGCCTCATCGTGGGCGTTACACCCTCGTAGACCATAAGCAGAAGCATTTAACAACGCGGTTGATGTAGTGGAACTTCTTCGTGCTCCAACTGATCAAGTACCGAATGCACGACACCTCCGTGTTCTGCACACGTTTAGCTCGGTGACGTCATCCATCTCCTTGATCCAACAAGACGATGAGGTAGTGGATGAGTTGCGGCAGCACAACGGCATGGTGATGGTGATGGTGAAGTGATCTCCGTAGGGCTTCGCCTAAGCACTACGAAAATATGACCGGGGGTGTAAACGATGGATGGGGGCGCCGCACACGGCTAAGCAATTCTTCTGGGTGTGCTAGGCGACCCCTCCCACATATATATAGGTGGGAAGGAGAGGGGAGAGGCCAAGGGGCGCCCCAAGTAGGTCCGAATCCTACTTGGGCTCCTGCCCTTGGCCGCGCCCCCTGCCATATTTGTCGGAGGAGGGAAGGAAAGGGGAAGAGGAAGGAAGGGGGAGGCCGAATCCTCCCCCCTTTCCTTTCCCCACTTGGGCGGATGCCATGGGGGGTGCGCCAGCCCCTTGTGGGCTGGTGTGCTCCCCTCTAATGGCCCAATAGGCCCACTAACATCCTGAGTCTGTCTGGTACACCCTCCGGTACTACGATGATCACCCGGTACACTCCGAAACACTTCCGGTGTCCGAATATCATCATCCTATAAATCAATCTTTACCCCTCGACCATTTCTAGACTCCTCTTCATGTCCGTGATCTAATCCGGGACTCTGAACAACATTCGGTCACCAAAACATATAACTCATATAACACTATATCGTTAATGAACGTTAAGCGTGCGGACCCTATGGGTTCGAGGACTATGTAGACATGACCGAGGCACCTCTACGGTCAATAACCAATAGCGGAACCTGGATGCCCATATTGGCTCCCACATATTCTACGAAGATGTTTATCGGTCGAACCGTTATGACAACATACGTAATTCCCTTTGTCCATCGATATGTTACTTGCCTGAGATTCGATCGTCGGTATCTTCATACCTAGTTCAATATCGTTACCGGCAAGTCTCTTTACTCTTTCCATAATACATTATCCTGCAACTAACTCATTAGTCACTTTGCTTGCAAGGCTTCTTATGATGTGTGTTATCGAGAGGGCCCAGAGATACCTCTCCGATACAAGGAGTGACAAATCCTAATCTCGATCTATGCCAACTCAACAAACTCCTCCGGAGATACCTTTAGAGCATATTTATGATCATCCAGTTATGTTGTGATGTTTGATATCACACAAGGTATTCCTCTGGTACCCGGGAGTTGCATAATCTCATAATTGGAGCAATATGTATATGAAATGAAGAAAGCAATAGCAATAAACTGAACGATTAATATGCTAAGCTAACGGATGGGTCTTGTCCATCACATCATTCTCCTAATGATGTGATTCCATTATCAAATGACAACACATGTCTATGGTTAGGAAAACCTAACCATCTTTGATCAACAAGCTAGTCTAGTAGAGGCTTACTAGGGACATGGTATTTGTTTATGTAGTCACACATGTATTTAAGTTTCCGATCAATACAATTCGAGCATGAATAATAAACCTTTATCATGAATAAGCAAATATAAAATAACAACTTTATTATTGCCACTAGGGCATATTTCCTTCAGTCTCCCACTTGCACTAGAGTCAATAATCTAGATTACATTATAATGAATCTAACACCGTGCTGATCATGCTTTGCTCGCGGAAGAGGCTTAGTCAACGGGTCTGCTACATTTAGATCTGTATGTATTTTGCAAACTTCTACGTCTCCATTGTTGACCTTTTCACGAATGGAGTTGAAGCATCTCTTGATGTGTTTAGTCTTCTTGTGAAACCTGGATTCCTTCGCCAAGGCAATTGCTACAGTGTTGTCACAAAAGATTTTCATTGGACCCGATGCACTGGGTATTACACCCAGATCGGATATGAACTCCTTCATGCAGACTTCTTCATGAGCTGCTTTCGAAGTAGCTATGTACTCCGCTTCACACGTCGATCCCACCACGACACTCTGCTTGGAACTGCACTAACTGACAGCCCCACCATTCAATATAAACACATATCCAGTTTGTGACTTAGAGTCATCCAGATCAATGTTGAAGGGAGCATTGACATAACCATTTACGATGAGCTCTTCGTAGCCTCCATAAACGAGAAACATATCCTTGGTCCTTTTCAGGTACTTTAGAATGTTCTTGACCGCTGTCCAGTGATCCACTCCTGGATTACTTTGGTACCTGCCAGCCAAACTGATGGCAAGGCACACAACAGGTCTGATACACAGCATAGCATACATGATAGAACTTATGGCCGAGGCATAGGGAATGACTTTCATTTTATCCATATCTTCTGCAGTGGTCGGGCTTCGAGTCTCACTCAACTTCACACCTTGTAACACAGGCAAGAACCCTTTCTTTGACTGATCCATTTTAAACATCTTCAAAACTTTATCAAGGTATGTGCATTGTGAAAGTCCTATTAAGTGTCTCGATATATCTCTATAGATCTTGATGCCCAATATATAAGCAGCTTTCACCGAGGCCTTTCATTGAAAAATTCTTATTCAAATATCCTTTTATGCTATCCAGAAATTCTATATCATTTCCAATCAACAATATGTCATCCACATATAATATCAGAAATGCTACAGAGCTACCACTCACTTTCTTGTAAATACAAGCTTCACCATAGGTATGTATAAAACCATATGCTTTGATCACCTCATCAAAGCGTATTCCAACTCCGAGATGCTTGCACCAGTCCATAGATGGATCGTAGGAGCTTGCACACTTTTTAGCACCTTTAGGATTGACAAAACCTTCTGGTTGCATCATATACAACTCTTCTTTAATAAATCCATTAAGGAATGCAGTTTTGACATCCATTTGCCAAATTTCATAATTATAAGATGTGGAAATTGCTAACATGATTCAAACGGACTTAAGCATTGCTACGGGTGAGAAGGTCTCATCATAGTCAACCCCCTGAACTTGTCGAAAACCTTTCACGACAAGTCGAGCTTTGTAGATGGTGACATTACCATCAGTGGCTGTCTTCTTCTTGAAGATCCATTTATTCTCAATGGCTTGCCGATCATCGGGCAAGTCCACCAAAGTCCACACTTTGTTTTCATACATGGATCCTATCTCAGATTTCATGGCCTCAAGCCATTTATCGGAATCTGGGCTCATCATAGCTTCTTCATAGTTCATAGGTTCGTCATGGTCTAGTACCATGACTACTAGAATAGGATTACCATACCACTATGGTGCAGAACGTGCTCTACTCGACCTACGAGGTCTAGTAGTAACTTGATCTGAAGTTTCATGATCATCATCATTAGCTTCCTCTCTACTTGGTGTACGCATCACAGGAACAGATTTCTCTGATGTGCTACTTTCCAAATTGAGAGAAGGTACAATTACCTCATCAAGTTCTACTTTCCTCCCACTCACTTCTTTCGAGAGAAACTCCTTCTCTAGAAATGTTCCATTCTTGGCAACAATGATCTTGCCATCGGATATGTGGTAGAAGGTGTACCCAATTGTTTCCTTAGGGTATCCTATGAAGATGCATTTCTCTAATTTGGGTTCGAGCTTATCAGGCTGAAGCCTTTTGACATAAGTGTCGCAACCCCAAACTTTAAGAAACGACAACTTAGGTTTCTTGCCAAACCATAGTTCATATGGTGTCGTCTCAACGGATTTAGATAGTGCCCTATTTGACGTGAATGCGAGTGTCTCTAATGCATAACCCCAAAACAATAGTGGTAAATCGGTAAGAGACATCATAGAACTCACCATATCCAAGAAAGTACGGTTACGATGTTCGGACACACCATTACGCTGTGGTGTTCCGGGTGGCGTGAGTTGTGAAACAATTCCACATTGTTTTAAATGAAGGCCAAACTCGTAACTCAAATATTCGCCTCCGCGATCAGATCGTAGAAACTTCATTTTCTTGTTATGAGGATTCTCCAGTTCACTCTAAAATTCTTTGAACTTTTCAAATGTTTCAGACTTGTGTTTCATCAAGTAGATTGTCAGGGGTACACAAACAGGGGTGTATGTTTCCCCTGACTTGTGCACGGATAGCAGGCCTCCGGTCCGGCAACACTCGACATTCAAGACAAGACTAAGCAGGAGAGATAGCTCTTTGAGGAATCAAATGAAGGATCAAGAAGCCCAAGTCATGCTAAAAGAGCAAGATACCACTACGGAAAACCCTCCCTTGCTAGGCAGGCGAGCCTGGCAGGGTTGAGGTTGCCCCAAAGACAAGTCTCAAGACCACCCCGGCAAGCTTGCCAGGGACGCCGAGGGTAGATTACCCTGCCAAGACTCCATTGCTCCACCTCACAGCAACGCAAGTCACCAATCGGTGGTGTCGAGCCCCCAAGTGACAAAGTGGCTATTATTTGGCACGTGGCAGCCACTTCCAAACGAAATCACCTCCAAATGACACCCGTCTAGAGACATGTCACACAGGCAGGCAAGAAAGTGGCGGAATGACACGACAAGGCTTGCCGGGCTCCTCCATGATGTGACACTAAGCAGTGCATTTAATGCACCTTGTCATGTCTGCAGAGTTAGGTATGATAGCAGTGTGTGCTATCTAATTAGTACAAAATGATTGATCTGCCATTGTGGTGATCCCTTGACCTATAAAAGGAGGGCCGTGGCAACCTTAGAACGGATTCGAACCTTTGTACAATCATACGCACGTAGCTGCTCTCGCCCCGAGGCGACCTTGCCGGGCAAGAGCGCCGCGTCTCCACCACAGTCCCCTGATCAATCCACCAAAGCAGGAGTAGGTCTTACGCCTCGCGGCGGCCCGAACCTGGGTAAAAACTGCCTATGTGATTGCTGCCGTGCTGCTCTGTATTCTCTGCTCTTTGTGCAATGTGCTCTTCCCCCTGCCGAACCACAAGGGGCCGGTGGTCCCATAGGTGGCCGTGTTTTCCCACACCATCTTTGGCGCGCTAGGTAGGGGGAAGCGCTTGCACGAACCCGAGAGTGTAAGCAGCGCGTCATCTTCATCATCATTTTCTTCATCGATGGCTCCATTATACATGGCGCCCAAGAAAAGGCGAGGAATGGTGGGACAGGAGGGAACTGATGTCGCTCCTCCGCCCGCCCTGTCCAATCTCCATCGCCTCTCCTCGCTGCGGCTGCAGCGGTGGCAGGAACCAGGAATGATGGCGGCACGACAGCCCCAAACGGTTCAGGTAGCATGGTCACCATGCCAGCCCCCTACTGGAAAAGGGGCAAGGTGAAAGGATACACGGCTACTCTCTTCGCCACCCCCACTTATCAACAATCGAGCTACTCTGTGTTTAGCATCGTCCATGTCGATGAGCCCGTGCGATACTCGGTCCAACATTTACCCTGCTTAGGGGAATCCTGAATAGAGCACCGGTGCGAATCCGTTGATCGACATCCCGGCAAGTACGCTCCGGCAAGGCCGTCCGCGTTGGCGTGACTTTTATGCCAGCTGTCGTCAGATTGTTTGAAAAGTGTAAGGAGGAGAATGGTGAAACCGGTCGTGCCCTGCATCGCGTCTTGCCGCCCACAAGATACGTATGATTCCTACCGGCACCTTCCGGGAGCCGGAAAGCAACACGCGCGGTGCCATCCTTCTCGAAGCATGCGACCCTGATAAGCGGCCACGGCTGAAGAGAGTGGAAGGAAGCAAGGATGAAGCTAAGTCCACGCAATTGTTGCTCCATTATAGACCTAGAATTTGCATTTGCTTATCCCTTGGATACCAAGGTGTTTGTATGAGGAAATCTTTTCGTATGACGGCACCTTACTAGTCTTTGTCTGTGCCCTCACTCTGTTCTGAGCCTGCTCGCAGAAGGGGTGGCTGCATCAAAAACTACCAAGGAAAAACCTGCCGGGACATATCCTCACCAAAATGAATGATAAGGGCCCGACCCTTACAACAAGTGAGGTAACATGATACCGGAAGGCAACCAAAATAGGCAGAGACTAATCATACAAACGCCAACGGGTGAATGCGAGAGGGATAAACATGCAGTTGAAATTAAGTATAGACATCGTTCTACACGAACATAAGCAGTACGGAACCTAAACACAAAGCATACATAATGTTTTTGTTACAGGGTGTCGTGGGAAACCACGGCCACCTATGGGGCCAGAAGGGCCCCTTGCTAGTTCGGAAGGGGGAGGTCGCATTGCACAAAGAACAGACCGGCGTGGGGCAGCGCGGCGGAGATCACACATGCAATTTTACCCAGGTTCGGGCCGCTGTGTGGCGTAAAACCCTACTCCTGCTTTGGTGGATTGATGGTGGAGGAGAGGTGGTGGAGCGTAGTACACTTGCCCGGCAGGGCGACAGTGGCTACGCGCGTATGGGGGTGTGAGTTGTCCAACCTTCTAACCCATTCTACGATTGCCATGGGCCTCCTTTTATAGATTAAGGGGTTGCCATAATGGCAAATTAGTCATTATACACTGATAAGATAGCAAACAGTGCTATCATACCTAACTCTGCAGGCTGAGAGGGTGCATTAAGTGCGTCGCTCAATGTCACGTCATTGGGAGCTCGACAAGCCTTGCCTGGCTATCTTGCCAGTTCCACGCCTGCTTGCTTGACACGTCGCAGGACGGGTGTCAGCCATAGGCACCTCCTGTAGAAAGAGGCCGCCATGTGGTGAATGGTTGCCACTTAGTCACTTTGTGGCTTGACACTGCACTGATTGACGACGTGGGTCATGGCAGAGTGATTAGGTGAGGTGGTTGTCGACATTCTGGGAACGTGGGTCCCCAGACTTGCCTGCATGTGGCCTGCGGCGTGGCTCAAAGGGGGGCCCAGCGCGGCCCATCTTCACCAACACAAAACCAAGACCCTCGCGAGGGGCCAAGCCTCGCGGGGCGGACGACACGGAGCTTCCTCAGGCACGGCCTCGTCAGGCTGGCTCACGAGGAGGCGGAGAGATCAAGGCGGGGTACCTCACAAGGTGCCCGTGACGCAAGCCATGATGACCGAGGGTGCCAGGCGGGTGCCAGCCCGCGTAGTGTCCTCCTTTCCTCTTTGGTGCAAAGGGGGCAAGCGCAGCCGCGGAGTACCGAGGCATTAGGCAAAGGTTGCCATTTCGGTGCAACGAGACCAAGACCATGAGGACTACAAGATGGAGGTCACCGTG
Organism: Triticum dicoccoides; assembly: GCF_002162155.2. Taxonomy (NCBI): domain Eukaryota; kingdom Viridiplantae; phylum Streptophyta; class Magnoliopsida; order Poales; family Poaceae; genus Triticum; species Triticum dicoccoides. Next base: position 245,073,994 of record NC_041384.1, on the reverse strand, counting down.
GAGCCCAAGACGGCGTCACCACCAGAGCTTTGCGCAGGCGAAGACTACTTTTGTCAGGATAGCTGATACTAGCTGTCCCCCTTCAAATTAGCCCGCCATTGTTGGCTCCCTTCCCGCTTGATATTTGGGAAGAGGATCAGGGCCTCTATAAATAGGACCAGCCACCCACAAAGCAAGGGTTTTTTTCAGAGGTTCAGAGGTTGGATGGTGAGAGAGGGGTTTCGATCAGAAAGAGAGAGAGAGAAAGGTGACTGAACTCCTCCAAGCAGTTCATCGCCCCAGCCAAGAACAGACCCTCGCGAGGCTGTTCTTCCTTGTATTGTTCATCATCATCAGCCCAAGAGGCAATCCACCACACCACACACTGGAGTAGGGTATTACACCACAACGGTGGCCCGAACCAGTATAAACCCTGTGTCTCATGTGTTGTTCTTTCCGTAGTTTAGATCCTAGCAAGGCGGAGGGGCGCAGGTAGGTAGGAGGCGAAATCTCCGCGCGCACCCCAGTGTTTGAACCTCAAGGGTCTGCCGAAACCCGAAATCCGACATTTGGCGCGCCAGGTAGGGGTGCGCCGGAATCCACCTTCTACCGCTTCGCGCCCCGTCGCATCGTCATCACCATGTCTGGCGACCAGGCGGGCAACCCAGATCCGTGGGCAGCATGGCCCGCCTGCGCAGAGCCGCTTGCCTCGGGCGACCCCGTGCCCCAGGCAGCTCGCGGTCCGCAGGGTGCTGCGGGCCGCGAGCGACGCGGACAGGCTTCGACAGCTCCCACACCGCGGCAGGCGCGGTCGGCAGCAAGGGCCTTCAATCACGCCGCGACCACGACGCCGTACACCCGCAGGGAGCAGGCGAACTCGAGGGCCGCGCTCACAATGGCCCGAGAGCCGCTGCAGTGCAGGCTGCTGGAGGGCGGCCACGACGTGCTGCTGGAGCGAGTGGCAGAGCTCCTGGGCTTCGCCACCTCGGGGGCTCACCCTACCCAGCTCCCATCTCAAGCCCAGGGCGGCCCGCGCGGGGGCTCCGCGCGCGCCCGCGGGCTCCAAGGCTACTCCAACGCCAGCGAAGCTGTCAGCGCCGGACCGGCGGCGGCGCTGCCCCCGCTCCCGGTCCACGAAGAAGAAGGACTCGACGCGACCCGCGGCCCCAGTGGACAGCCACGCTGTCACCCCACGGTGGGCGCGTCAGGCAGGACCGCGTGGCATGCGGGGCATTACGGCGTGGCATTCGGGATGACGACGCCGGAGGAATACGTGCCCCTCATGATGGACCAAGGACACCCACATGAGAGCGAACAAGGCTCGCTCCTCAGCCCAAGCTGGGGGGACAAGGCGCCAGAAGCTGAGCCTTTTCGGGAGCCCCGGGACGGTCCCACTGGCCACGCTGGAGGCAACGATTATCGGGTACCGCTAATTCTTCAGGAGCAGGCATACGCTAACCATGGATCGCAGGAGGTGTAGGTCGCCACAGCGAGCAGCTGCCCCGCTCCCACAGTCTCCTGCCCCTCGGGAGGAGGGCGCAGGGGGCTGCAGGAGAGGGGCCGGGATCCGACATCACCACTGCGGCGTTCGGAGCAAGGTGTTCTCAGGAGGTAGGCCCTCCGCTGGGGAGGTGCCTCAGGGCCTGCCCCCGGCGGAGGACCCGTGGTCGTCGGGGGAACCGCTGGCGACCCCTCTACCCCATCGGCGGCGTCCCGGTTTCCGATTGTCGTTGATGGCACTAGAGTGTGGCACAAGGCGGGGCCCTCATCTGGCGATATGAAGCAAGGCCAGCACCTGTGAAGAAGGCCCAGTGCCTGTGAAGCTCTCCGCCCCGTGACACTCTCACGTAATAATGAGTGGGGCTGTACACGCCCCGGAGTCTCAGGGGTGCCGGCCTCAGGCCCTGGGGCTCCCTCCCACGCCCAGTGGCAGCACTTAGCTCCGCGCTGGTGAGAAGACGTCCAAGACTAGACTAGGCGCCGGACGCGCCCTTTTGTTTGCTTTTGTTGCTCTTCCCTTTGGTTGTCGCTTTCCCCCGCTGGATTCAAGTTGGATTCGAATTTGAGATTTGTGTGTGTTCGGGGAAGGGGTGCTTAGTCTCGTTCGAGCAATTTCTCGCGTTTTGGTTACCGCTTCGCCTCAGCTACCTCCCCTCGCGAGCCCCTCGAGAGCCGGGTCAGGCCTAGCTTGCGCGTAGCCCAGACTGCCGCCGACGTGACCTCTCAAGAGGGTGTTTTACTGCAGATCCTATGGACCCAATCAGGGAACACTCGATACACCACAACCCCCCGCGGGCTGCCTCAGGGCCAGCACGGGACAAAGGTAAACTAGCCGACCAGCGCGTCGCTTGGGCCAACCACTTGGCGCGGGCGCATGGGAAATGTAGCGCCTACTAATACGATGAACATAAGTTTTACATAAGGGGCTCCCCCTCCAAAATGCTCTCACTGCAATTAGGCCAAAACCTGAGTTCTATTCATGCAGGGTAAGGAAGTAGGAGCGATGCACAATCAGTCGGATGAATCCCCCAATGCGTTTTCAGGAGCACCACCCGAGCCATTGCTGGCGTCGCTGAACTCGCCATCGCTGTCCGCGTAGCCTCCAGTAGCGTTAGGGCCGTTCACCACGCCACCCTCGTCGGCCGCCACGATCACGTTGTCATTTTCCGAAGCGAAGGCCCTGATAAGAGCATCCACATTGTCTTCCACCCAGTGCGCCAGGTCGCCTCGGACGGCCTGGGGGACTAGGGCGATGGCAGCATCAAAATCAAAGTGGGGATCCATGTTTCGGAGGTGGCTGAAGACGCGAGAAAAGGCGCGCCCAAGCAGGGCGCGGCTCCTCTCCTCCACCAACCTGTCAGCCCTGACCGACCGCGCCTCCAGCTGCGTCACCATGTCAGTGAAGAACTGAAGATTGCCAGCATAGTTGACTGCGTGCGGCTCGCCAACAGCCGCCTCGCAGATGTTGCCCAAGGCTGTGTTGGCTCTCTCCCGGAGCATGGCAAGCATGGGGCCGTGCTCATGCTCCAGGATCCGCCGCTGACGGATCTCGTCCGCGTTCTGGCCCGCGACGACCTCAGCCTCCTCCACCCGCTGGCGGAGAAGGAGCACCTCGGCCTGGGAGGCAGTTAACTCACCTTGCGCCACCTCAAGAGCGGCCCGGAAAGCATCGGCCCACCATGTCGCCTCCTCCAGCTTGGCCCTCAAGGAAGCAGTCCTGCCTTCAGCTTCGGCCCGGATCAACCCCAGCCTCTCTTCGGACTCGTGCTCGAGGTTCAAATGCGCCATCGCTACTCGACGTCTGACCTCCTCCAGGACGTGGGCTTCCTGTGCAGCAACATCATCCTTCGCCTGTGTCACCAATCGCTCCCTCGTCTCCAGATGCTCGTACTCACGGGTACGTTTGGCAGCTTCTAGCGTCAGTGCCTCCTCACGCTTCTGGAGCTCTGCTGAGTCGCCGGAGGCCACCTTCATCGACGTGAGGGCTGCTTCGCGCAGCTCCACCTGCTCCTCCAGTGAGTGGCACCAGGCCAGGAGCTCCCGAGCCCGCTCCTCCGCCGCCGTTTGCCGCCGGTCAGCTTCCCGAGCCTCCTTAGCGGCCCAAGATCGGGCCTCCCGAGAGGCCACCAGCGATGCCTTGGCCTCTGCATCGTCAAGATCATGCTGACGGCGCGCAAGGGCGATGGCGCCCTCCAGCTCGCGCCTCTCTACAGCCAGGCGCAGGCCCTCAGCCTCAAGGCGCGCGTCTTCATCGGCAAACTCCTCTCCAAGCAGGCTTACCGCATCAGCCGCCCTTCGAAGGAATCCTTGGCGGAGAGCGCGACGCTCCCGGGCGCGCTCGAGCACATCTTCCACACCATCATCTACCCAAAGCAAGCGCCGGGGGCCGCGAGTCAGCACTCCCCCTCCGGGCTGGGGGCTGGCACCCTCGTGACGGCCGGGCACGCCGCGTTAGAAGCCCGGCCGGGGGCTAGCCCGTCCCCAGGTGAAGAGCGCAGGAAGCGCCTCAGCCAATCGCAGTCCACGACCAGGCGAGAAGCCCACGACAGGCTGGCTATGCCACGAGAAGGCCCACGAAGGATCGCGAGGTGCGCGGGGCCATGATACGCCTCGGGACGGTTCGCCTCGTCAATCGCCCTCACCACAAGGGCTCCACTGCTTGGAGCGCTTGAAGACGATGGAGGGGGCGAAGCCAAGGGGGACGGCTCCTCAGCCGTCTCCGCAAGCTTGGCTGGAAGGGGCCTGCGGAGCAAGGGTCAGTAAGAGCAACAGAAGGATTGGGAGCTGGGAAAGGAGAAGGCTTACTCATCAGTAGCAAAGTACTTCCTACGCTTCAGCAGGCGACAAGGGTAATCGTCGCCCAGGGCCTCCCTTCTCTTCCGGAGGGCCTAAAAGTCCAAGCGGAAGCGGCCTAAGAGTCGGGCGCAGGGATCAACCTGCGACGAAGATGGAGCGTCAAGGCGATCTGCGGCAGGGGCGCCTGCCTGACGTGCGCCGCCAATCGCCTCGCCAAGAGAAGCCGCCGGAGCCTCAGTGGCCTCGGTCGTAGGCGCAGAGGGCATCTGCTTGTCACCCTCAGCCTCAGCGGCATGGGCCCCGATAACTGCTTCCTCATGAGCCTCGCCCGACGCTGTCACCCCGCCGGGAGCCCCCTCGGCCTCTGGCGCCTCGTGCCTCCCTGCTCCGCCACTTGAGGAAGAGTCGCCTTGGCCGACTGGAAGGGCAATCACCACCACTGGGTTCTCGCGAGGCCCCTGAAGGCTGGTGGGGCGCGACCCCCACTCATCGAAGGTAGGAATCTGCCTCACAAAATCACCCCCGCTCTGGCAGAGGTACAGCAAGGCCCCTCCCTGTTGGATACTGCCAGGGTTGGGGTCCCCCGTCAGGGTCAAGAGCGCCGTCCTCAGCACTTCAGGCGTCAGGTCCTCTTCCTGGAGCCTCATACAATCGTCACGCCCGCTGAAGGCCCACATCCGGCGGGAGTGGCGCTGGAGAGGAGCAACGCGGCATAGCAGGAACTCCTTCACCACCTTGGGCGCTGTCGCGCCAAGCGACCTCAAGAGAGCGAGGCGGTGCCAGACGAAGACGATCCGAGGGCTCTCAAGCGTCTCCTGGCCCCAGCCCGAATCGGGGACAACATGCGAATTTGGCTCCGATAGCAGGGGGCTGGGCACCCCAGCATCCACATACAGCCACCGCTCGCAGAACCCAGCCGCGGGCGGAGGGAGCTTGAAGTCAATCCCAGAGGCCGCCGTCTCAGGCGCGGCAACGAAGCTCACGCATGCCCAGCATTGGGTAGGGTCAACAAGGCGCAGCGAGAAGAAGTGGCGCAGCAAGGCAACCGAAGGAAGGATGCCCATCATAGCCTCGCAAACAAAGGCGAAGACCGAAAGGAGAGTGATGGATTCAGGACCTAGATGCATCATGTGGATATGATAATGGGAAAGCACGACATTGAAGAAATCAGAAAAGGGAGGAACCAGACCCGCCCATAGGGCGTCGGCAAAATACGGCACCTCGGTGGCTATCCTGTCGATGGAGAAGTGGGACGCGGGCCAGGCCGTCGTCCTCCCTCATTCATTGAATATGGTGGCCAGAGCCAAGCTGACCTTTCCCAAGCCCTCGGCGGGGCCGCCAACAGCGGCGGGCAAGGTGGAGACACGGGTTTCTTCCCTCTTCCCTTCTTTGTCGGAGCCATGGCGATGGGAAGGGGGGGGGGGAAGGTTCAAGATTGAGTTGAAAACAGAAACCAGAGTTCGAGCGGAGGAAGGACAGAGGGCGGTCGAGCAACCAAATAGGGGAATGGCTGTGTACGACTACGGGTCCGCCTAGCATGGCGCAAAATAAGGAGGGCGTGGGGGAACAGTGCCGCCCACGTCCAATCAACCGCCACGCGGCGCCCAAGGCCGCAGGCTGTTAGGGCCCGCGGCGCTTCGCTCTTGCCCTTCCGCCTCTCTGCACGGCCAAGTCCGGGCGCGCCTTGGGCTCGGGGGCTACTGTCGGCGTTCTGGGAACGGGGGTCCCCAGACTTGCCTGCCTGCGGCCTGCGGCATGGCTCAAAGGGGGGCCCAGCGTGGCCCATCTTCACCAACACAAACCCAAGACCCTCGCAAGGGGCCAAGCCTCGCGGGGCGGAAGACACGGAGCTTCCTCAGGCACGGTCTCGTCAGGCTGGCTCACAAGGAGGCGGAGAGATCAAGGCGGGGTACCTCACGAGGTGCCCGTGACGCAAGCCATGACGACCGAGGGTGCCAGGCGGGTGCCAACCCGCGCAGTGTCCTCCTTTCCTCTTTGGTGCAAAGGGGGCAAGCGCAGCTGCGGAGTACCGAGGCATCAGGCAAAGGTTGCCATTTCGGTGCAATGAGACCAAGACCATGAGGACTACAAGACGGAGGTCACCGTGGAGCCCAAGACGGCGTCATCACCAGAGCTTTGCGCAGGCGAAGACTACTTTTGTCAGGATAGCTGATACTAGCTATCCCCCTTCAAATTAGCCCGCCATTATTGGCTCCCTTCCCACTCGATATTTGGGAAGAGGACCAGGGCCTCTATAAATAGGACCAGCCACCCACAGAGCATGGGGGGTTTTTCTGAGGTTCAGAGGTTGGAAGGTGAGAGAGGGGTTTCGATCAGAAAGAGAGAGAGAGAGAGAGAAAGATGACTGAACTCCTCCAAGCAGTTCATCGCCCCAGCCAAGAACAGACCCTCGCGAGGCTGTTCTTCCTTGTATTGTTCATCATCATCAGCCCAAGAGGCAATACACCACACCACACACTAGAGTAGGGTATTACACCACAATGGTGGCCCGAGCCAGTATAAACCCTGTGTCTCTTGTGTTGTTCTTTCCGTAGTTTAGATCCTAGCGAGGCGGAGGGGCGCAGGTAGGTAGGAGGCGACATCTCCGCACGCACCCCAGTGTTCGAACCTCAAGGGTCTGCCGGAACCCGAAATCCGACAGTGGTTTTGCCTTCGTGAGTCTCGGCAGGCCCTGACGAGACGCCTTGGACGTCTTCTTCTGGGGGTGGCCCTGTCCTTGTCGAGCTCGCCTGCCCGGCAAGGGAGGCTTTTCTCCTGGGGGTGCCTTGCTTCTCTGGCTTGATCTTGCTCCTCTTGATCTGCATGTGGGTTCCTCGAAGTTCTTGGTTCCTTGTACTCTAACTTGGGTTGGAGCCTTGATCTTGTCCCCGTGCTTGTGCATAGTCTAGGCAACAGTCCCAGGGGTTGTTGCACCGATAGAAGCCCCTGGTAATGCCCTTATCACGTTGTCGAGCGTCGTCGGGGTAAGGCCTAATAAGTGCATAGGCAGGGGTACTGAAGAGGTTAGTCTCTTGAGGTCTTCTTTGCTTCTTCATTAATCTTGGGTCCAGGCTAGTTTTTGGTTTCCTCGCATGTCATGCAAATACAATAGTGGTGGGGCCGCTCTTGTAATGGCCCGTGAATGACTTTAACGCACGGGGTAGAAACTGCCAATTCACTCTTCCCACCAGGCCCTTATCCTTAGCCACGTACGCGGCATGCATCGCGTGGGGTAGGTAACGGAGGCGCATGGCGCGGAAGAGCATCAAGGCGAGGGCCCAGTCTCCTTGAATTGGCGGAGGAGGACGATGGCCGCCCGTTGAGGGAGCAGATCCCCTCCCCGACCTGGCTATAAAAGGAGGGGAAAAGGGAGGATGGAGTCGCCCATCCCTGTGTTCGCCCTCCTCTGCTTCCTGCTTCTTGTTGGTTATGCTGAAGAGAAGAGCCTGGGGCCAGCCCCCGGGCTCTTGGTCGAGGCTGGTGTTGCCAAATGCTGGTGTTGGTGCTTGGGGAGTGAGCCTGGTCCTTGCTGTGGTGAATCCCTTGGCGTCTTCGGGGCTACCCCGGGAGGCAGGGTTGGAGATCGTTGGGAATCCCAGCACTGCTCCTCCCGAAGGTCTTGGGGTTGATTTCGATGAGAGGCGCGCCTTCCTACCTGTTGAGGTGGGGAGTGGTGCGCCTCAAGCCCCTTGTCCGTCATGGCTACTTGTTGTTTCCCCGGAGAAGGTACCGGACGGGGGTCTTGGCGCTTCTCGGGAGCAGCGGTGGTGAGGAGAAAACGAGGGAATACGGAGAAGGCAGGTGGCAGGGGGCCAGGTCAGAGTAGGATGGCGTGGATGCCTTCGCCTCCGGCCGGTGACCTGCCGCCTCTCTTCCCGTTCTTCCCCTCCCACCCGACATCATCATCACTAGCCTCCTAGGGTGATGACTGGGGAGGGATGTTCTCTTGGCACCTTCGCGTCCCCTCCAGCAGTCTTCCAGCTGAGCTTTGGTGGATGACTCCACCGGTGCTCAAGCCGGGGCTTCATGCTGGCTCTAGAGGTGGTGACCAGAGGGTGCCACCCCATCCTCCGTGCCCCTCCTTCGCAGCCTCGCCACTCCTGGTCTTCTCAGGCCGCGCTGGGTGGGTCGCGACGGGACCAGGATGGGCTTCTGCTCGGGTGCCCTTTCCTCGTCTTTTCCTCCTTCCACCGCAGTGCCTGAAGGAGGGCAAACGAAAAGAGGAGATCACGGGGCACTTATATTTTTTCAATCTTAAATCTGTAGGCATTTGCCAAATTTTAATTCAAATAATGTAATCTCTCAAGTCCATGTTTGTGTTTTGTAATGCTTGTACTTGTATTCTGCATATTAATGAAAAAGATGAACCTTGCCGGGCACTCATGCATGTATATGTCCATGCAGAGGTGGGATGCCTCTTTAATGTAAATAAACGAGTTTTCCCCGGTAGGCTATCTTGCCGGTACCTTTTTGTCTGCCGGAGAACTGTGTCTGCCGAGCAAAATTCAAAGGGACCAGCGCCCTACTAACTTCCTTTTACGAACGACCACTGCAACCGTTTTGACTAAAGCATCATTCAAGTCAAGGATGGGAGCACCTAAGTCTAAAAAGAGCGGCAAGGTTCTCTCATGCGCAAGTTATAGCTTACATAACACTAATGGACTTGTCGGGGATCGCAGTGCTGGGCCATCTTCTCAACTCCTTGTCGAAGCCAAGTTCATGGCAGGAACCTGCAGATTCATGCAGATGAGAATGAATGCAGGATGTGATCCTATCTATATGCATACGCAAATGCTCATGAAATGCTTATGCAGTGCTCTTGGAATGCTCATGCATTCATGCAACTTGGAATGCTCATGCATGCAACATGCTTATGCAGTGCCATCTCTGGTCTCTAGACGCACTGCGCCACGTCTGGTGACTTGTACTACACGGTAAGGGCCTTCCCACTTCAGCGATAACTTGTTTGTACCCTTGGCACACTGAAAGCGCCTAAGGACAAGGTCACCTTCCTCAAAACACCAGGCATGAACCATGCAACTATGATAGCGACACAGGCTTGCTGATAGCGTGCAGCACGCGTAGCAGCCCGGAGACGGTTCTCCTTGAGTAGCACAACATCGTCACGCTAGTGCTGATCTTGAGCTACTTCATCGTAGGCAAGCACTCGAGGCAACCCATAAATGAGTTCCGTGGGGATAACTGCTTCTGCCCCGTAGACCGGGGAGAAGGTAGTCTGCCCGGTGGCTCAGTTTGGTGTCATTCTGAGGGACCAAAGAACCACCGACAGCTCCTCGATCCATCGCCTGCTGTGCTTCTGCAGCGTATCAAAGGTTCTTGTCTTGAGTCCCCGCAACACTTCAGCATTCGCCCTCTGAGCTTGTCCATTGCTCCGAGGGTGTGCCATAGAGGCAAATGAGATCGTGCATCTGAGGGCATGAACATATTGCATGAAGGCGCGACTCGTGAACTAGGTGCCGTTGTCGGTAACGATCCTTACCGGAACTCCAAAATGACACACCAACTCTTTCAAGAACTTGATAGCTGATTGAGCAGTCACCTTTCTCACGGTAGTCACTTCCGACCACTTTGTAAACTTGTCAATGGCAACGAACAAGAATTCAAAGCCCCCGATCGCTTGGGGGAAGGGGCCGAGGATATCGAGCCGCCAGACCGAAAATGGCCATGATAAAGGGATTGTCTGAAGAGCTTGGGCATGCAAGTGTATGTTCTTGGAATGGAACTGGCAGGCTTCACATTTGGTGACGAGCTCGACCGCATCTTGGAGGGCTGTGGGCCAATAGAGTCCTTGCCGGAATGCTATCCCAACCAATGCCCTCAATCCAATGTGGGAGCCGCACATGCCTTTGTGTATCTCAGCCAGAAGTTCCTTTCATTCTTCCTGGCAGATGCACTTCAATTTCACACCATTGGGCCTTCTTCTGTACATAGTGTCATCGACAAACTAGTACATACTAGCCCTCCGGGCTACTCTTTCAGCTTCATCTTAGTTGCGGGAAGCTCTCCGATTTGGAGGAAGTGGAATATGTGCCTTGCCCAAGTTGGTGCCTGGGGCTTAGTAACGACGACTAGAGACACCTCCTCTACTATGGGAGCACATGCCTCGTTCACGGTGTCCATGGGCCCGATGGAGGGTGTGGTTCGGCAGATGACGAGGAGTTGTTTCTGGCAGGGTCTCTGCCAGGAGCGGACGGCTCTACCGAGAGAGGCTTACCGGAGTCAAACTTTCTCCTTTTCCGGGCCATTGTTGCTGGGGATACAGAGGGCTGAGTAAGATGGAGAACAAAAGTCCCTGGTTCCACAAGAAGCTTCTGCGCAACACACTTTGAAAGATGATCAGCTATGCTGTTTTCCGCACAGGGTACATGCTCTCTTTCCAATCCATCAAAGTGCTCCTCCAATCTTCTCACTTCCTCGACGTATGCCTCCATCAATGGACTTTGGTAATCCTTATTGACTTGTTTCACCACAGGTTGTGAATCTCCTTGAATGATCAACTTCTTAATTCCCAATTCTGCTGCAATCCTGAGCTCGGCAAGGAGCCCTTCATACTCTACTGTATTGTTGGTTGCCTCTTCCCAGGAAAAATGCATCTGGACAACGTACTTGAAGTGCTCCCCGGAGGGGGCGACAAGAAGCACGCCAGCCCCTGCAACTTGTAGGGAAAAGGCACCATCGAAATACATAATCCATTCTTGGGGAGATTCCTTGTCGGGGATAGCTGTTTCTGGCACTTCCTCATCAGGGGTTGGCGTCTGTCGACGTCCTGGGAACGGGGGTACCTAGACTTTCCTGCCTGCGGCCCTTGGCGTGGCTCCGTCAGTGGCCTGGTACGGCCCAACATCAGCAGCAACGACCCAAGACCCTCGCGAGGGGCCAAGCCTCGCGAGGCGGACGACACCAAGACCTCCATGGGGGGCGGCCTTGCTTGGCTGGCTCCCAAGGAGTGGAGATATCAAGGCAAGGTGCACCTCGCGAGGTTCACGTGACATGAGCCATGACGACCAAGGCCAGGCGGGCACGAGCGGGCGCAGTGTGCCAGTTTCCCCTTTGGGGCCAAGGAGGCAAGCGCAGGCACGGAGTCCCTAGGAATCAGGCAAAGGTTTCCATATTTGCGCAACGAGAACTAGACTGCCAGGACTGTGGGATGGAGGCCATCGCGAAGCCCACTGCAACATCACCACCAGAGCCTTCGCAGGCGAAGACTACTTTTGTCAGGATAACTTTTACTAGTTGTCTCCCTTTGAATTTTTCCGTTGTGGGATCCCTTCCTGCCTACACTTGGGAAGAGGACCAAGGCCACTATAAATAGGACTTAGCCACCACCTGAGAGAGGGATGGGATCATTCGGACCATCCTCACACCCACTAGCTCATCGAGCTCAAGAACACCTCACCTCCTGAGGTTGCTCAACCACTGTACCAGTTCATCCTCAGTCCCTCGAGGCAATCCACCACAAAGCTAGAGTAGGGTATTACACCGCAAGGTGTCCCGAACCAGGATAAACTGCTATGTCTCTTGTCCCTTGGGTTTCTCGAGCTAAGCTATAGAATCATTTGGCCAGCAGGTTGGGAAGAAGGAGTTCTTCGTACGCACCCCAGTGTTCGAACCTCTCTAGGGTCTGTGGAGCCCGGAATCCGACATTTGGCGCGCCAGGTAGGGGTGCATTGATACGTCCTCGTCATATCTACTTTTCCAAACACTTTTGCCCTTGTTTTGGACTCTAACTTGCATGATTTGAATGGAACTAACCCGGACTGACGCTGTTTTCAGCAGAATTGCCATGGTGTTATTTATGTGCAGAAACAAAAGTTCTCGGAATGACCTGAAACTTCACGGAACATCTTTTTGGAAATACTAAATAATCCTTGCAAAAGATGAAGACCAGGGGGCCCACACCCTAGCCACGAGGGTGGGGGGCGCGCCCCTACCTCGTGGGCCCCCTGGGGCTCCTCCGACCTCAACTCCAACTCTATATATTTTCTTTCAGGGAGAAAAAAATCAGAGAGAACGATTCATCGCATTTTACAATATGGAGCCACCGCCAAGCCCTAAAACCTCTCGGGAGGGCTGATCTAGAGTCCATTCGGGGCTCCGGAGAGGGGAATCCATCGCCATCGTCATCATCAACCATCCTCCATCACCAGTTTCCTGATGCTCACCGCCGTGCGTGAGTAATTCCATCGTGGGCTTGCTGGACGGTGATGGGTTGGATGAGATTTATCATGTAATCGAGTTAGTTTTGTTAGGGTTTGATCCCTAGTATCCACTATGTTCTGAGATTGATGTTGCTATGACTTTGCTATGCTTAATGCTTGTCACTAGGGCCCGAGTGCCATGATTTCAGATCTGAACCTATTATGTTTTCATCAATATATGAGAGTTCTTGATCCTATCTTGCAAGTCTATAGTCACCTATTATGTGTTATGATCCGTTAACCCTGAAGTGACAATAATCGGGATACTTACCGGTGATGACCGTAGTTTGAGGAGTTCATGTATTCACTATGTGTTAATGCTTTGGTTCGGTACTCTATTAAAAGGAGGCCTTAATATCCCTTAGTTTCCGCTAGGACCCCGTTGCCACGGGAGGGTAGGACAAAACATGTCATGCAAGTTCTTTTCCATAAGCACGTATGACTATATTCGGAATACATGCCTACATTACATTGATGAATTGGAGCTCGTTCTGTGTCACCCTAGGTTATGACTGTTACATGATGAACCGCATCTCGCATAATTCTCTATCACCGATCCATTGCCTACAAGCTTTCCATATATTGTTCTTCGCTTATTTACTTTTCCGTTGCTATTGCTATCATCACAACAAAATACCAAAAACATTACTTTTGCTATCATTACCTTTTGCTATCGTTACCACTACTATCATATTACTTTGCTACTAAATAATTTGCTGCAAATATTAAGTTTCCAGGTGTGGTTGAATTGACAACTTAGGTGCTAATACTTGAGAATATTCTTTGGCTCCCCTTGTGTCAAATCAATAAATTTGGGTTGAACACTCTACCCTCGAAAACTGTTGCGATCCCCTATACTTATGTGTTATCAAGACTATTTTCTGGCGCCGTTGCCGGGGAGCATGGCTCTATTCTTTGAGTCACTTGGTATTTATATATTCTTATCATTATGAAGAACTTGAGAGATCCAAAAACCAAGATTTATCCCTCAACTACGAGGGGAGGTAAGGAACTGCCATCTAGCTCTGCACTTGATTCACCTTCTGTTTTGAGTAAGCTTGCGACACCTAAACTTGCTTCTGCTATTTGTTCTAATATGTCACATGTTATTGATGATGCCACTTCTGCTATGCATGATACTTATGATGAAACTACTTCTATGCTTGATACTACTATGCCACTTGGTGAATTTCTTGATGAATAACTTGCTAGGGTTAGAGAGAATGAAAATATTGAAATTGATAATATTGATGAAAGTGATGAAGAAGACTCTCCACCTAATAAATATGAATCACCTGTTATTCCTGAGGGTTATGTTTTTGAAAAGGAAGCTGCTTTAGCTATTTTAGCTTGCAAAGATAGATACGAGGTTAAGAGGTTATTAGCTAAATGGAAGCAAGAATCTCTTAATGCTAGAATGAAACCTGACCCTGCTTTCGCTACTTCACCTATCTGTATTACTGATAAGGATTATGAATTCTCTGTTGATCCTGATATAATTACTTTGGTTGAATCGGATCCTTTTCATGGCTATGAATCTGAAACTGTTGTGGCACATCTTACTAAATTAAACGATATAGCTACCCTGTTCACTAATGATGAGAGAACTCGTTACTTTTATATCCTTAAAATATTCCCCTTCTCATTAAAGGGTGATCCTAAGATATGGTTTAATTCTCTTGATCCTAGTTGTGTGCGTAGTCCCCAGGATATGATTTATTACTTCTATGCTAAATATTTCCCTGCTCATAAGAAACAAGCTGCTTTGAGGGATATATATAATTTTGTGCAAATTGAAGAAGAGAGTCTCCCACAAGCTTGGGGGAGGCTTCTCAAGTTACTTAATTCTTTGCCTGATCATCCTCTTAAGAAAAATGAAATACTTGATATCTTTTATAATGGACTAACCGATGCTTCCAGAGACTACCTGGATAGTTGTGCTGGTTCTGTTTGCAGGGAAAGAACACCGGATGAAGCTGAAATTCTATTGAATAATATGTTAACAAATGAAAATAATTGGACACTTCCTGAGCCAGCTCCTCAGCCTATTCCTAAACCAAGTCCGAAGAAAAGAGGTGTTCTATTTCTCAGTCCTGAAGATATGCAAGAGGCAAAGAAATCCATGAAAGAAAAGGGTATTAAAGCTGAAGATGTTAAGAATTTACCTCCTATTGAAGAAATACACGGTCTTAATTCACCGCCTATTTGTGACGCCCTTGATGCGGCTATATCTCCCACGTGTCAAAGCACGACTTAGAGGCATAACCGCATTGAAAGCAATGTCGCAAGTGAGGTAATCTTTGCAAACAACCCATGTAATACAATAAGGGAAAAAGGTACATAGTTGGCTTACAATCGCCACTTCACACAATACATGTATAAAACATTACATTCATCCATATACACTCAAGGTCCGACTACGGAACCAAAATAAAAGAAGACTACCCCAAATGCTACACAGATCCCCGATCGTCCCGACTGGGCTCCACTACTGATCAAATGCAAACGGAACAACATTACGAACACGATCTTCATCGAGCTCCTCCTTGAGCTCGGTTGCATCACATGCACGGTATCATCGGCACCTGCAAGCTAGGTTTGGAAGTAGACTGTGAGTAACGGGGACTCAACAATCTCATACCCTCACGATCAAGACTATTTAAGCTTATAGGTAGGGTAAAAGGTATGAGGTGGAGCTGCAGCTAGCGACTAGCATATATGGTGGCTAACATACGCAAATGAGAGCGAGAAGAGAAGGCAAAGGCACGATCGATGAACCATGATCAAGAAGTGATCCTAGAACAACCTACATCAAGCATAACTCCAACACCGTGTTCCCTTCCCGGACTCCGCCGAGAAGAGACCATCACGGCGACACACGTGGTTGATGCATTTTAATTAAGATAAACTTTAGATTTTCTACAACCGGACATTAAAAAATTCCCATCTTCCCATAACCGTGGGCACGGCTTTCGAAAGTTCAAATCCCTGTAGGGGTGTCCCAACTTAGCCCATCACAAGCTCTCACGGTCAACGAAGGATATTCCTTCTCCCAAGACAACCCGATCAGACTCGGAATCCCGGTTACAAGACATCTCGACAATGGTAAAACAAGTCCATCAACACCACCCGAATGTGCCGACAAATCCCGATAGGAGCTGCACATATCTCGTTCTCAGGGCACACCGGATAAGCAATCCGTACAACTAAAACCAGCCCTCGAGTTTCCCCGAGGTGGCGCTGCAAGGGGCTCTAGTTTGGACCAACACTCAGAGGAGCACTGGCCCAGGGGTTTAATAAAGATGACCCTTGAGTCCGCGGAACCCAAGGGAAAAAAGGCTGGTGGCGAATGGTAAAACCAATGTTGGGCATTGCTGGAGGAGTTTTAGAGAGAGGTTAGGATGGGCCTGCGGTAGGTAGTGGACTTGCAGAAGGCCTCAGGCTGACAAAAGAGAAGAGAGAAAGGCCTGACGACTGTTTCCGGAGACCGAAAACGTCCGACGTGTGCCCGGCTATAATGCCGCTATAGTTTAACGGTTGGGCTATCAAATGAACTCCGAAAGCGATGATACTTGACATGCGGTCTATCTACACTATAATAAGACCACACGCCAAATTTCAACCCAATCCGAGAACATTTTCCAGCCACTTATAAAATAATATTTCGGACATGTCGCGGGCGCGTGCAAGTGTGTCTGGGCTCAGAACGGACAACGGACGGAACGAGGAGACCGGGACGGATGGAAGTTTTGAAAACATGATGATGCAATGCACATGATGACATGGCAAGATGCGGCACGCAAGGAAATGACAAGGCAACAACAACGAGTAACTAAAAGACACGTGGCGCAACGGTCTCGGGGCGTTACGCTGTTAAAGAAACATATGATCTTAATCCATTACCTATTGAAGAAATACATGGTCTTGATAACCCAACAGAGGTAGTAAAGGTAAATTCTCTCTATAGATATGATAAAGCTGAAATCCCATTTACTAAGTTTGCTAGCCCATGCTTAGATGAGTTTGATAAATTTATGGTTAAGCAAGAAGACTTCAATGCTTGTTTTGGTAGACAATTGAAATACAATTAAAATATGCTTGAACACTTGGGTGATTATATGGCTAATGTCAAAGGTGAACTTAAACTTATTAGTAAACATGCTTCTATGGTTAGCACTCAAGTAGAACAAGTACTTAAGGCTCAAAATGATTTGCTCAATGAATTGAATAGTAAAAATAATGATTATGTTGTTAGAGTGGCTACTAGAACTAGTAAAATGACTCAGGAACCTTTGTATCCTGAAGGACATCCTAAGAGAATTGAGCAAGATTCTCAGAGAAATAATATAGATGCACCTAGTCCTTCTAAAAAGAAGAAAAAGAAAAATGATAGGACTTTGCATGCTTCTAGTGAACCTATTGCTGAACCACCTAAGAATCCAAATGATATCTCTAGATCTGATGCTAAACACAATCTGGTAATGAACCTAAAACTAGTGAAAATGTTAATGATGATGTTCATGTTGATGCTCAACCTAGTAATGATAATGATATAGAATTTGAACCTGCTGTTGATCTTGATAACCCACAATCAAAGAATCAATGTTATGATAAGAAAGACTTTGTTGCTAGGAAACATGGTAAAGAAAGAGAACCATGGGTTTAGAAACCCATGCCTTTTCCTCCCAAACCATCCAAGAAAAAGGATGATGAGGATTTTGAGCGCTTTGCTGAAATGATTAGACCTATCTTTTTGCGTATGCGATTAACTGACATGCTTAAAATGAATCCTTATGCTAAGTACATGAAAGAGATTGTTACTAATAAAAGAATGATACCGGAAGCTGAAATTTCCATCATGCTTGCTAATTATACTTTTAAGGGTGGAATACCAAAGAAACTTGGAGATCCCGGAGTACCAACTATACCATGCTCCATTAAAATAAATTATGTTAAAACTGCTTTATGTGATCTTGGAGCCGGTGTTAGTGTTATGCCGTGTTATGCCTCTCTCTTTATATCGTAGACTTGATTTGAATAAGTTGACACCTACTGAAATATCTTTGCAAATAGCTGATAAATCAACTGCTATACATGTCGGTATTTGTGAGGATGTGCCTGTTGTAGTTGCAAACGTTACTATTTTAACAGACTTTGTTATTCTTGATATTCCCGAGGATGATAGTATGTCTATTATTCTTGGAAGACCCTTTTTGAATACTGCAGGGTCTGTTATTGATTGCAACAAAGGCAATGTCACCTTTCATGTCAATGGTAATGAGCATACGGTACACTTTCCGAGCAAACAACCTCAAGTTCATAGTATCAACTCTATTGGAAAAATTCCATCGATTATTATTGGAGGTTTTGAATTTGTTCTACCTACTGTCAAAAAGAAATATGATATTCTTATTATTGGGTATGTGCATATCCCCATTGAGGTAACATAGTGTTATTCAAAATTTCTCTGGTTCCATGTTATTCGGAATGAGTTCGTTAACAAGACTTGATCAACCTTGTTAGTGGATTCCTTTTGACGAGCATGAGATGGATGAAACTAGAAGGCACAACCTTCTGTACCCTCCTTTTACTTTCTGTTATTTATATTAAATAAAATAAAAATAAGTATTCTCCGTCTGTTATCTGATTTATCCGTGCAATATAAAAATACCCCGAAAATAAAAGTTCTCCAAATGCCCTGAAATTTAAATATGATTTTGTCTGGAATATTTGAGAATATTTGGCATTGAGAACACAACAGGGGGGCATCCACCTTGCCACGAGAGTGGAGGGCGCGCCCTACCCCCCTAGGCGCGCCCCCTGCCTAGTGGGCCCACAGTGGCCCTCCTCCACTTATTCCTACACCCAGACACTCCTTCTTCCTCCCACACTCACGAATATCCAGCTCAAGCACAAGTTCAAGCTCATTTTGCTGCCATTTTCGATCTCCTTGCTCAAAGCACCTCTCACAAAACTGCTGGAGGGATTGTTCCTTGGTATGTGACTCCTCCATTGGTCCAGTTAGTTTTTGTTCTAGTGCTTTATTCATTGCAAATTTGTGCTGCTTAGGTGACCCTGTCCTTGAGCTTGCATGTTAAATTTATATGGTCAAAAGTAGTTTTGATGCATGATATAGGCTCTAGGCACTTGTAGGAGTAGTTGCTATCAATTTTGTTGAGTTTGGTTCACTTTTATTTTGAAGTTACTAAAAATTTCAGAAATTTTTCAGAGGAAGAAATATGTTTAGAAAAATGTACGAAGGTGGTTCTTCAAGGAAACAAGAGCCCAGTCTTGCAATGCGTGATGCTGATGATGAGCCAGCAAGCGACGCTCCAGTGTGGCCCTGTGAATGGCCTTCAGAGGACTTCATGGACCGAGGGGGATTAAGGAAGAATTTAACACATACTTGCGTAACGCTGATCTCGTGAGCTTCGAGGAAGAAAAATGCCATCAGTACCACTATCTCACTAGTTCCTTTGTGAGGAGGTTTGAATTTTCATCTTCACGTAATTCTCCAACTGTCCTGTTTGATCTTTATGAAAATTCTTACACTATGGACTTAGAGGATTTTACCACTGCTTGCAAACTTCCACAATGGGGTAGTGTCAGGGAAGCTCGCAAATCTGAATTTAGAGATTTTCTTGCTAGTATAACTGTGGGGGAATCTAGAGATATAACACAAGCTACCATAAGGAGCATTCACTTTCCTGCTATACATTATTTTGCTCTCTTCATAGGTAGATGCATTAATGGTAAAGATGAGGCATGTCACATGTGTGTGCCTGACCTCAGTATTCTTAGGAGTGCTGTGTTAGGAGATAAATCTTATAATTTGGGAGCCATTGTTGCACGTAGGTTGCATCTTAATAGATTTAATGGAGATTTCTTTGGTGGAATTTATGCAACCCGCTTAGCTGATTTTCTTGGTGTAACCATACGCAATGATGATATTGAATTGCCTCCTACTTACCTAGACCTTAATGCTATGGTTCACCACCAGTTTGTTGAGAGGAATGAATCACCTCTCCAGTATCGCTTAATCTTTGACAGATGACGTGATGTTCGTATTACTCTCCCTGCTCCTGACTTGTTTGATTATCAGGCAAAAGGAAGATATGTTATTACCAGAGAGGAGGCAGATGAGTACGAGAGGAGGGCGGAGGCCGCTCGCCGCCGCGCTGCAGCTTAGGAGGTGATAGCTGCTGCATCTCAGTACGACCCCAACTATTACTATGGATATCCGCCAGGCCAGCCGTGGCCATAGACCAACTTAGGCCAAAAGCCTAAGCTTGGGGGAGTACGTATTTCTCACCGACATTATATTCATGTTCACACACTCATAGCTAGAGGTCGGTGCTCATACTTTTTCATTGTAATATCCATGCTAGTTTATTCTCCTTTTATGCTTTCTTCTTGTGTGTTTAATAAACCTTAAGAAAAACCAAAAAAATTAGTTGTAGCTTTTAATTAGTTTACTTTCCATGCTTGTAGTAGTAATTAAAAAGAAAACCCAAAAAGATTTCATGTTCTTCTTTTACTTGTTGGGAGCTTTCCCGTGTAAATAGTTTTATTTCTTTTATTTTCTTTGGGGGTCGATAGGAGAAGACCATGATTAAATTGTTGAAGTGGCTCCTATATGCATTATTGTTGATCTGACAAAAGAGCCTATATTGCCTTGTCTTCTCCTGTTTATTGAATGCTTGCAGATTCCAGCTTAGTCCAATGCACGTGCACTATTATTATTATCCACATCGTTCGGTTGTGCAAGTGAAAGGCAATTATGATGATATATGATGGACTGATTGAGATGGGAAAAGCTGGTATGAACTTGACCTCTCTTGTTTTTGTAAATATGATTAGTTCATCGTTCCTGATTCAGCCTATTATGAATAAACATGTTTGCAATGACAACTAGAGATCAAAGTTTCTTGTGCCATGCTTGATTAGCTAGGAGCTTATAATGGTTTGCGTGCCAACATGCTATTAAAATGGTTGTGATGTGGTATGATAGGGTGGTATCCTCCTCTGAATGATTTAAGTGACTTGACTTGGCACATGTTCACGCATATAGTTGAAACAAAATCAACATAGCCTTCGCGATATTTATGTTCATGGTGGATTATATCCTACTCATGCTTGAATTCGGTGTTGATTAATTTTAATGCATGTTCATGATTGTTGTCGCTCTCTAGCTGGTCGCTTCCCAGTCTTTTGCTAGCCTTCACCTGTACTAAGCGGGAATACTGCTTGTGCATCCAATCCCATAAACCCCAAAGTTATTCCATATGAGTCCACCATACCTACCTATATACGGTATCTACCTGCTGTTCCAAGTAAATTTGTATGTGCCAAACTCTAAACCTTCAAATAAATATCCTGTTTTGTATGCTCGAATAGCTCATGTATCAACTAGGGCTGTCTGTATCTTCCATGTTAGGCGGGTTATTCTCAAGAGGAGTGGACTCCGCTCCTCACTCGCGAGAAAATGGCTGGTCACCGGGATGCCCAGTCCCATGCTTTATGCAAATCAAATCAAAATAATTGCAAACAAAACTCCCCCTGGGACTCTTGTTAGTTGGAGGCACTCATTGTTTCGAGCAAGCCATGGATTGATGCTTGTTGGTGGAGGGGGAGTATAAACTTTACCATTCTGTTTGGGAACCGCCTATAATGTGTGTAGCATGGAAGATATCGCCATCTCTTGGTTGTTATGTTGACAATGAAAGTATACCGCTCAAAATATTATTCACCTCTATTTCAAAACCGAGCTCTGGCACCTCTACAAATCCCTGCTTCCCTCTGCGAAGGACCTATCTATTTACTTTTATGTTGAGTCATCATCCTCTTATTAAAAAGCACCAATTGGAGAGCACCGTTGTCATTTGCATTCATTACTATTAGTTTACATTGAGTATGACTTGACTGGATCTCTTTTACCATGAATTACAATGTCTAGTCAGCCCTTGATCTTTAAAGGTGCTCTGCATTTATGTTTTGCGGTCTCAGAAAGGGCTAGCGAGATACCATCTTGTTATATCATATTATGATTGTTTTGAGAAAGTGTTGTCATCCGAGATTTATTATTATTGATCGCTAGTTGATTATGCCATTGATATGAGTAAACATGAGACCTATGCATTATTATGAATATGGTTAGTTCATAATCTTTGCTGAAAACTTGAATGCTGGCTTTACATATTTACAACAACAAGAGCAAACAGAGTTTGTAAAAGTTTTTCTTTATCACTTTCAGTTTGTCAACTGAATTGCTTGAGGACAAGAAAAGGTTTAAGCTTGGGGGAGTTGATACGTCTCCGTCGTATCTACTTTTCCAAACACTTTTGCCCTTGTTTTGGACTCTAACTTGCATCATTTGAATGGAACTAACCCAGACTGACGCTGTTTTCAGCAGAATTGCCATGGTGTTATTTTTGTGCAAAAACAAAAGTTCTCGGAATGACCTGAAACTTCACGGAACATCTTTTTGGAAATAATAAAAAATCCTTGCAAAAGATGAAGACCAGGGCCCCACACCCTAGCCACGAGGGTGGGGGGCGCGCCTGCCCCTCTAGGGTGCGCCCCTACCTCGTGGGCCCCCTGGAGCTCCTCCGACCTCAACTCCAACTATATATATTTGCTTTTGGGAAAAAACAGAGAGAATGATTCATCGCGTTTTACGATATGGAGCCGCTGCCAAGCCCTAAAACCTCTCGGGAGGGCTGATCTGGAGTCCGTTCGGGGCTCCGGAGAGGGGAATCCGTCGCCATCGTCATCATAAACCATCCTCCATCACCAATTTCATGATGTTCACTGCCGTGCGTGAGTAATTCCATCATAGGCTTGCTGGACAGTGATGGGTTGGATGAGATTTATCATGTAATTGAGTTAGTTTTGTTAGGGTTTGATCCCTAGTATCCACTATGTTCTGAGATTGATGTTGCTATGCCTTTGCTATGCTTAATGCTTGTCACTAGGGCCTGAGTGCCATGATTTCAGATCTGAACCTATTATGTTTTCATCAATATATGAGAGTTCTTGATCCTATCTTGCAAGTCTATAGTCACCTATTATGTGTTATGATCCGTTAACCCCTAAGTGACAATAATCGGGATACTTACAGGTGATGACCGTAGTTTGAGGAGTTCATGTATTCACTATGTGTTAATGCTTTGGTCCGGTACTCTATTAAAAGGAGGCCTTAATATCCCTTAGTTTCCTCTAGGACCCCGCTGCCACGGGAGGGTAGGACAAAAGATGTCATGCAAGTTCTTTTCCATAAGCACGTATGACTATATTAGGAATACATGCCTACATTACATTGATGAATTGGAGCTAGTTCTGTGTCACCCTAGGTTATGACTGTTACATGATGAACCTCATCCGGCATAATTCTCTATCACCGATCGATTGCCTACGAGCTTTCCATATATTGTTCTTCGCTTATTTACTTTTCCGATGCTATTGCTATCATCACTACAAAATACCAAAAACATTACTTTTGCTATCATTACCTTTTGCTACCGTTACCACTACTATCATATTACTTTGCTACTAAATACTTTGCTGCAGATATTAAGTTTCAAGGTGTGGTTGAATTGACAACTCAGCTGCTAATACTTGAGAATATTCTTTGGCTCCCCTTGTGTCGAATCAATAAATTTGGGTTGAATACTCTACCCTCAAAAATATTGTGATCCCCTATACTTGTGGGTTATCATGCATCGAATCTCCGCCTTCCCGTCCGCCCCGTCCCTCTGCCCGCTTCATCTCGTCATCCGGCTTCCATGGCAGTCACCGCCCCCCCGGCTGGATCGATCGACGTGCGCGGAGGCACGGAGGGCTCCCGAGCCTTCACCCCTGCTTTGCGGTGGGTGCGGTGGCCGCCCAAGTTTAGGCAGGACTTGTCGTCCCGATACGACGGTGTGGTGGACTCGGCAGGCTTCCTCTAGGCATATGACGAGACCGTCTAGGCGGAAGGCGGCGATGGCAAGGTCATGGAAAAATGGTTCCCCATGGCCCTCGCAGGTGTACCGCGCGCCTAACTTCTCGGTCTGCCGGAATCTTCTGTGGCCTCTTGGGAAGAGCTGTGCGGCCTCTTCATCGCGCACTTCGTGGCGCCAGTGCCCCACGCCGTCGCAATCCTCCTTGGCGGTTCTCAGGCGCCACCATCAGACCGCCATATCAAGCATTTCTTTCGTCAAGCAGGTGCCGCCTGCGCGCGACATGGAACTCCTCCAGGATGGGCGGCACCCGAGGCCGACCTCACCTTCGACTCAAGAGACCAATCTTTTGACCACCGCGGGCGCAGGCGCGCTCCCAATGCTCTGCACCCCCACCATCTGTAACACGTCGGTAACCAAGACTCCCATCGACTGCGGGGCCGAACTCAAAGTGCTCTCCACGGAAGCTTTTGGCTTGCTCCACGTATCACACGGCCGGCTCCACCCCAGCAAGCCGTTCTCCGGGGTCGTCGACAGCTCCACCAGCCCCCTGGGGCAGATTCGCCTACCTGTCACCTTCGGTACCCGCGACAACTACCGCACCAAGCTCATCGACTTCGACATCGCCCATATCAGTCTCCCGTACAATGCCATCCTAGGGTACCCGGCCTTAGCCAAGTTCATGGCAGCAACTCACCCCGCCTACAACCTCATGAAGATGCCAGGAAGCAGCGGCGTCCTCACCATGGCCGAGACACCAAGGAGGCACTTGCGGCTCTCAAGCTCGCCTTTAGGGCCGCGGCTGCCACGCGACCGGAAGCGGGAGGGGTCCCTGAGGCCCCGGGGGCTGCGCCAGTGAAGAAGAAGCAGTTGTTCTCTCAGGACCGGGCCGAGACGAAGCAGGTGTCGGTCGACCAAGATGGGGCATCAGGAGCCACCTTCACCATAGGCTCCTACCTCGCCCGAGACCAAGAAAAGGCGCTGGTCGATTTCTTGTGCGCGAATAAGGAGGTGTTCACATTGGAGCCCAAGGACTTGGATGGAGTCCCGGGGGTGATCGAGCATCACCTAAATGTGTGCCCCAATGTACGCCCGGTGAAGCAGAAGGCCCGGCGGCAGTCCATAGAGAAGCAATCTTTCATTTTCCAAGAAACCCGCAAGCTGCAAGACGCTGGTGTCATACGGGAGGTGCGATACCCAGAGTGGCTGTCGAACCCGGTCGTAGTCCCTAAGAAAGGCGGGATGGAGTGCATGTGCGTCGACTTCACCAACCTCAACAAGGCGTGCCCTCAAGACCCCTTTCCGCTGCCGCGCATTGACCAGATCATCGATTCCACTGCTGAGTGCGACCTGCTGTGCTTCCTGGACGCATTCTCAAGGTATCACCAAATCAAGATGGCAGTGTAGGATGTCGAGAAGACGGCCTTCCTGACCTCGTGCGGGGTGTACTGCTACAACTGCATGCCCTTTGGGCTGCGCAATGCCGTAGCGACCTTCCAACGGCTCATGCACATCGCTCTAGGCCAACAGCTTGGGAGAAATGTTGAGGCCTACGTCGATGACATGGTGGTGAAATCTCGGGAGGCAAGGACCATCATTGAGGACCTGGAAGATACGTTTGCCAGCCTACGGATGGTGGACCTACGGCTCAATCCAGAGAAATGCGTGTTTGGCGTTCCCTCCGGCAAGCTGTTGGGCTTTCTGGTGTCACACAGGGGGATCGAGGCAAACCTGGAGAAGGTCAAGGCGATAGAAAGGATGAGCCTGCCACAAACGCTTAAGGAAATGCAGAAGCTGGCGAGCTGTGTGACCGCGCTAGGGTGCTTCATCTCCAAGCTAGGGGAGCGCGCCCTCCCATTCTTTAAGTTGATGAAGAAGAAGGGGATGTTCGAGTGGACTCCGGAGGCCGAGGCCGCCTTTCGAGATCTCAAGAGATACCTCACCTGCCCGCTGGTGATGGTGGCGCCGCGTCCACTTGAGCCCCTGGTGCTCTACCTGACCGCCACGCCTCACTCAGCCAGCGCGGCGCTGGTGGCCGTCAGGAAGGAGCACCAGTGCAAGGGCCTGCCACATGACTTTGCGCACTCATTCAGGGCGACCCAGCCTCAAGGCGACACTCCTGAGGCCATGGCTGCGCCAACAGGCGACCAAGCTCCTGAGGTCCACCAACCTCAAGAGGCGCCTCAGCCACAGGAGGCCTCAGACTACACTGACAACCCTGCCCTCATCGAGCACCCGGTGTACTTTGTCAGCATGGTACCGCGGGACGCGCAAGCACACTACCCCATGCCGCAGAAGCTCTTGCTCGTGCTTCTCGTTGCCTCGCGCAAGCTGCGCCACTACTTCCAAGGACACCCCATCAAGGTCGTTTCGGCCTACCCACTAGAGAGGGTACTCCGGAGCCCCAATGTTGCAGGAGGAGTCGCCAAATGGAACATCGAACTACAGGCATTTCAGTTGGAGTTCAGCACCACCAGGGTCATCAAGGGAGCTGCACTCGCCGACTTCATGGCGGAATGGACCGATGCCCCAGGGCCAGAGGCAGGAGAGGGCCGGACGCTCCCACCAGGGAGCGAATCACCATACGGCTGGGTCATGTACTTTGACGGTGCCTTCGCATGGCAGGGCGCGGGAGCTGGACTCGTGCTCGTTTCGCCAACTCAAAACAAGATCTACTACGCCGTGCAGCTCTGCTTCCAACACGGCGAAAAGGTCTCCAACAACATCATGGAGTACGAAGGCTTGATCACCGGCCTGAAGGCCGCAGCTGCTTTGGGCGTGAAGCGTCTCACCATCAAGGGAGACTCCCAACTCCTCGTCAACTTCTCCAACAAAGTGTACGAGCCGAAGGATGAACACATGGAGGCATACCTGGCGGAGGTACGCAAGATGGAGAAGAAATTCTTGGGCCTAGAGTTGCAGCACGTGTCCCGCGACACGAATAAGGAAGCCGATGACATCGCCAAGAGGGCATCTAGGCGCCAGCCTCAAGAGCCTGGTGTCTACGGGGAGCGGCTCTTCAAGCCTGCAGCAGCCCCTCCGATTGCGGAGCCAGCACTGCCTCAGGAGGAGCTCCCGCCAACACCAACATCTGGAGCCCCCGCCTGCGGCCCGACGTCAGGAGCATGCCCGCTCCTTGCACTCGAGCCTCAGGAGGGGTGCTGGACCAAAGAGTTCAAGGAGTACCTGCTTCAGGGGACCCTGCCAGAGAAGGGACAAGACGCTGAGCGCATGGCTCGACGGGCCACAACCTACTGCATTCGGGACAGAGAGCTTTACCGAAACTACCAAATGATGTTTCCTTATGATGCATCTCCAGGGAATAGGGGTGCGAGCTGTTAGCCGACATACACGGTGGAGACTGCGGGCATCACTCATCATCGCGCACCCTCGTGGGCAAGGCGTTCCGCAGCGGATTCTACTGGCCCACGGCGCTCAGCGACGTGACTGAGCTGGTGAGATCCTATGAAACCTGCCAGTTCCATGCCAAGAAAATTCACTAGCCCGCCCAGGGCCTCCAAACCATCCCACTCTCATGGCCGTTTGCGGTCTGGGGGCTGGACATCTTGGGTCCGTTCCCTCGAGCGCCCGGGGGCTACCGCTACCTCTACGTTGCCATCGACAAGTTTACCAAATGGGCGGAGCTGGAAGCGGTCCGCACCATCCCGGCCGGCTCGGCGTTCAAGTTCATCAAGGGCCTCGTGAGCAGTTTCAGTCTCTAATCGCATCATCACTGACAACGGCTCACAATTCACTAGCAATCTCTTCAAAACATATTGTGCTAACCTTGGAACGCAGATATGCTATGCCTCATTGGCACACCCGAGGAGCAATGGCCTAGCTGAGCGCGCCAACTGCTACCTCTTGAGCACTGCGTTGGTTTTCCCTTGAAGAGGAAAGGGTGACGCAACAAAGTAGCGTAAGTATTTCCCTCAGTTTTTGAGAACCAAGGTATCAATCCAGTAGGAGGCTACGCGCGAGTCCCTCGCACCTGCACAAAACAAATAAATCCTCGCAACCAACGTGATAAGGGGTTGTCAATCCCTACACAGTCACTTACGAGAGTGAGATATGATAGATATGATAAGATAATTTTTTTGGTATTTTTATGATAAAGATGTAAAGTAAAATAAAAGGCAATGAAAATAACTAAGTGCTGGAAGATTAATATGATGGAAGATAGACCCGGGGGCCATAGGTTTCACTAGTGGCTTCTCTCAAGAGCATAAGTATTTTACGGTGGGTGAAAAATTATTGTTGAGCAATTGACAGAATTGAGCATAGTTATGAGAATATCTAGGTATGATCATGTATATAGGAATCACGTCAGAGACAAGTAGACCGACTCCTGCCTGCATCTACTACTATTACTCCACACATTGACCGCTATCCAGCATGCATCTAGAGTATTAAGTCCATAAGAACAGAGTAACACTTTAAGCAAGATGACATGATGTAGAGGGATAAACTCATGCAATATGATGAAAACCCCATCTTGTTATCCTCAATGGCAACAATACAATACGTGCCTTGCTGCCCCTACTGTCACTGGGAAAGGACACCACAAGATTGAACCCAAAGCTAAGCACTTCTCCCATTGCAAGAAAGATCAATCTGGTAGGCCAAACCAAACTGATAATTCGAAGAGACTTGAAAATATAATCAATCATACATAAAATAATTCAAAGAAGATTCAAATATTCTTCATAGATAAACTTGATCATAAACCCACAATTCATTGGTCTCAACAAACACACTGCAAAAGAATATTACATCGAATAGATATCCACAAGAGAGGGGGAGAACTTTGTATTGAGATCCAAAAAGAGAGAAGAAGCCATCAAGCTAATAACTATGGACCCAAAGGTCTGAGGTAAACTACTAACACTTCATCGAAAGGGCTATGGTGTTGATGTAGAAGCCCTCCGTGATCGATGCCCCCTCCGGCGGAGCTCCGGAACAGGCCCCAAGATGGGATCTCGTGGATACAGAAAGTTACGATGGTGGAATTAGGGTTTTGGCTCCGTATCTGATCGTTTGGGGGTATGTAGGTATATATAGGAGGAAGAAGTACTTCGCTGGAGCAACAGGGGGCCCACGAGGGTGGAGGACGCGCCTGGGGGGGTGGGGGGTAGGCGCGCCCCCTACCTCGTGGCCTCCATGTTGGTTGCTTGAGGTAGGGTCCAAGTCTCCTGGATCTTGTTCGTTCCAAAAATCACGTTCCCGAAGGTTTCATTCCGTTTGGACTCCGTTTGATATTCCTTTTCTTCGAAACCCTAAAATAGGCAAAAAACAACAATTCTGGGCTGGGCCTCCGGTTAGTAGGTTAGTCCCAAAAATAATATAAAAGTGGATAATAAAGCCCAATAATGTCCAAAACAGAAGATAATATAGCATGGAGCAATCAATAATTATAGATACGTTGGAGACATATCAAGCATCCCCAAGCTTAATTCCTGCTCGTCCTCGAGTAGGTAAATGATAAAAACAGAATTTTTGATGTGGAATGCTACTAGGCATAATTTCAATGTAATTCTTCTTAATTGTGGCATGAATATTCAGATCCGAAAGATTCAAGACAAAAGTTTAATATTGACATAAAAATAATAATACTTCAAGCATACTAACTAAGCAATTATGTCCTCTCAAAATAACATGGCCAAAGAAAGTTCATCCCTATAAAATCATATAGTTTATTCATGCTCCATTTTTGTCACACAAGAATGCTCTCATCATGCACAACCCTGATGACAAGCCAAGCAATTGTTTCATACTTTAGTAATCTCAAACTTTATAAACCTTCACGCAATACATGAGCGTGAGCCATGGATATAGCACTATGGGTGGAATAGAGTATAATGATGGGGATTATGTGGAGAAGACAAAAAAGGAGAAAGTCTCACATCAACGAGGCTAATCAATGAGCTATGGAGATTCTCATCGATTGATGTTAATGCAAGGAGTAGGGATTGCCATGCAACGGATGCACTAGAGCTATAAATGCATGAAAGCTCAACAAAAGAACTAGTGGGTGTGCATCCAACTTGCTTGCTCACGAAGACCTAGGGCACTTGAGGAGGCCCATTGTTGGAATATACAAGCCAAGTTCTATAATGAAAAATTCCCACTAGTATATGAAAGTGACAGAACAAGAGACTCTCTATCATGAAGATCATGGTGCTACTTTGAAGCACAAGTGTGGAAAAAGATAGTAGCATTGTCCCTTTTCATTTCTCTTTTTTTTGGGCCTTCCTTTTTTTAAATTAAGTTTCTCTTTTTTGGGGACAATGCTCTATTAAATGATGATCAAAACACTTCTATTTATTTACAACTCAATGATTACAACTCGATACTAGAACAAGGTATTACTCTATATGAATGCCTCCGGTGGTGTACCGGGATATGCAATGAAACCAGAGTGACATGTATGAAAGAATTATGAATGGTGGCTTTGCCACAAATACGATGTCAACTACATGATCATGCAAAACAATATGACAATGATGAACGTGTGATGATGAACGGGATGGTGGAAAGTTGCATGGCAATATATCTTGGAATGGCTATGGAAATGCCATAATAGGTAGGTATGGTGGCTGTTTTGAGGAAGATATAAGGACATTTATGTGTGAAAGAGCGTATCATATCACGGGGTTTGGATGCACGGGCGAAGTTTGCACCAACTCTCAATGTGAGAAAGGGCAATGCATGGTACCGAAGAGGCTAGCAATGACGGAAGGGTGAGAGTGCGTATAATCCATGGACTCAACATTAGTCATAAAGAACTCACATACTTATTGCAAAAATCTACAGGTCATCGAAAACCAAGAACTACGCGCATGCTCCTAGGGGGATAGATTGGTAGGAAAAGACCATCGCTCGTCCCCGACCGCCACTCATAAGGAAGACAATCAAAGAACACCTCATGTTTCAAATTTGTTACATAACGTTTACCATACGTGCATGCTACGGGACTTTAATACTACTACCTCCATATCACAACTACTCAACTACTCAACTAGCACAACTTTAATACTACTACCTCCATATCTCAAAACAATCATCAAGCATCAAACTTCTCTTAGTATTCAAAACACTCATAAGAAATTTTTTACTAATCTTGAATACCTAGCATATTAGGATCATTTAAACAAATTACCATGCTATTTAAGACTCTCAAAATAATCTAAGTGAAGCATGAGAGATCAATAGTTTCTATAAAACAAATCCACCACCGTGCTCTAAAAGATATAAGTGAAGTACTAGAGCAAAATTATATAACTCAAAAGATATAAGTGGAGCACATAGAGTATTCTAATAATTTCTGAATCATGTGTGTTTCTCTCAAAAGGTGTGTACAGCAAAGATTATTGTGGTAAAATAAAAGGCAAAGACTCAAATCATACAAGACACTCCATGAAAAACACATATCATGTGGTGAATAAAAATATAGCTCCAAGTAAAGTTACCGATAGAAGTAGACGAAAGAGGGGATGCCTTCCCGGGCATCCCCAAGCTTTGGCTTTTTGGTGTCCTTAGATTATCTTGGGGGTGCCATGGGCATCCCCAGGCTTAGGCTCTTGCCACTCCTTGTTCCATAATCCATCAAATCCTTACCCAAAACTTGAAAACTTCACAACACAAAACTTAAAGTAGAAAATCTCATGAGCTCCGTTAGCGAAAGAAAACAAAAGACCACTTCAAGGTACTGTAATGAACTCATTATTTATTTATATTGATGTTAAAACTACTGTATTCCAACTTCTATATGGTTTATAAACTATTTTACTAGCCATAGATTCATCAAAATAAGCAAACAACACACGAAAAACAGAATCTGTCAAAAACAGAACAGTCTGTAGTAATCTGTAGCTAGCGCAAGATCTGGAACCCCAAAAATTCTAAAATAAATTGCTGGACGTGAGGAATTTATCTATTAATCATATGAACAAAGAATTAACCAAATATAACTTCCAAATAAAAATGGCAGCAGTTCTCGTGAGCGCTAAAGTTTCTGTTTTTACAGCAAGATTAACAAGACTTTCCCCAAGTCTTTCCAACGGTTCTACTTGGCACAAACACTAATTAAACACAAAAAACACAACCAAAACAGAGGCTAGATAAATTATTTAAACAGGAGCAAAAGGCAAGGAATAAAAATAAAATTGGGTTGCCTCCCAACAAGAGCTATCGTTTAACGCCCCTAGCTAGGCATAAAAGCAAGGATAGATCTAGGTATTATCATCTTGATTCTTAATTATTTTAGCGGAGTTATGATCGAATCCGGGAGGTTCTTTATGTTTCCCTTCATATTTGGAAATCTTGAGATCTAAAGAGTCCAACCGCTCATTGCAAAGGGTAATCAACATATTCTTGCGGTGGAGATTCCCGCTAACGCTCTTAAGTGGTTCAAGAGAGTTTTGTAAAGTCTTAATTACTTCGCAAATTTTCTCAAAAACTTGCGTTTCCTCTTGGGTATGATGAGGCCCCTTTTGTTGAGGTAGAGTTCCTACTATACCTTCTACAATTTCATGCGCAATACTGGGATCAATTTCAATAAAATTGCCTTTGGCAACGCAATCCAAGAGTTGTCTATGAGACATATTTAGTCCAACATAAAAGTTGCGAAGCAGAATTCTAAAATTAACCTCTAGGGTACAATTACGTTAAGATTCCATCATTCTAAACCAAGCATCTTTTAAGTTTTCTCCTTGTCTTTGTTTGAAGTGAAGAACCTCAAACTCGGGAGACAAAGGAGCAGATAATGGACTAGCCATAACGACAAGCAAACAGAAAAGAGGGGAACGGAAAAGAGAGGGAGGATAGAGAGAGAGAGAGAGGGCGAATAAAACGGCAAGGGTGAAGTGGGGGAGAGGAAAATGAGAGGCAAATGGCAAATAATGTAATGCGGGAGATAAGAGTTTGTGATGGGTATTTGGTATGTTTGACTTTTGCGTAGACCTCCCCGGCAACGGCGCCAGAAATCCTTCTTCCTACCTCTTGAGCACTGTGTTGGTTTTCCCTTGAACAGGAAAGGGTGATGCAGCAAAGTAGCGTAAGTATTTCCCTCAGTTTTTGAGAACCAAGGTATCAATCCAGTAGGAGGCTACGCGCGAGTCCCTCGCACCTGCACAAAACAAATAAATCCTCGCAACCAACGTGATAAGGGGTTGTCAATCCCTATACGGTCACTTACGAGAGTGAGATCTGATAGATATGATAAGATAATATTTTTGATATTTTTATGATAAAGATGCAAAGTAGGCAATGAAAATAACTAAGTGTTGGAAGATTAATATGATGGAAGATAGACCCGGGGGCCATAGGTTTCACTAGTGGCTTCTCTCAAGAGCATAAGTATTTTACGGTGGGTGAACAAATTATTGTTGAGCAATTGACAGAATTGAGCATAGTTATGAGAGTATCTAGGTATGATCATGTATATAGGCATCACATCTAAGACAAGTAGACCGACTCCTGCCTGCATCTACTACTATTACTCCACACATCGACCGCTATCCAGCATGCATCTAGAGTATTAAGTCCATAAGAACAGAGTAATGCCTTAAGCAAGATGACATGATGTAGAGGGATAAACTCATGTAATATGATGAAAACCCCATCTTGTTATCCTCGATGGAAACAATACAATACGTGCCTTGCTGCCCCTACTGTCACTGGGAAAGGACACCGCAAGATTGAACCCAAAGCTAAGCACTTCTCCCATTGCAAGAAAGATCAATCTAGTAGGCCAAACCAAACTGATAATTCGAAGAGACTTGCAAAGATAACCAATCATACATAAAAGAATTCAGAGAAGGTTCAAATATTGTTCATAGATAAACTTGATCATAAACCCACAATTCATCGGTCTCAAGAAACACACCGCAAAAGAAGATTACATCGAATAGATCTCCACAAGAGAGGGGGAGAACTTTGTATTGATATCCAAAAAGAGAGAAGAAGCCATCTAGCTAATAACTATGGACCCGAAGGTCTGAGGTAAAATACTCACACTTCATCGGAAGGGCTATGGTGTTGATGTAGAAGCCCTCCGTGATCGATGCCCCCTCCGGCGGAGCTCTGGAACAGGCCCCAAGATGGGATCTCATGGATACAGAAAGTTACGGCGGTGGAATTAGGGTTTCGGTTCCGTATCTGATCGTTTGGGGGTATGTAGGTATATATAGGAGGAAGAAGTACGACGGTGGAGCAACAGGGGGCCCACGAGGGTGGAGGGCGTGCCGGGGGGGGGGGGTAGGCGCGCTCTCCTACCTCATGGCGTCCCTGTTGGTTGCTTGACGTAGGGTCCAAGTCTCCTAGATCTAGTTCGTTCCAAAAATCACGTTCCCGAAGGTTTCATTCTGTTTGGACTCCGTTTGATATTCCTTTTCTCCGAAACCCTAAAATAGGCAAAAAAAACAGCAATTTTGGGTTGGGCCTCCGGTTAGTAGGTTAGTCCGAAAAATAATATAAAAGTGGATAATAAAGCCTAATAATGTCCAAAACAGAAGATAATATAGCATGGAGCAATAAAAAATTATAGATACGTTGGAGACGTATCACCAATGCAGAGGTCCTGAGGGGCCTCAAGACAGGAACCTTCAAGAAGAAGCTCGAGGCCGGCGGCAGGGGCTGGCTCGGTGAGCTCCAGTCCGTGATGTGGTCCGTCCGCACCACCGCGACCAAGCCGACCGGCGAAACTCCATTCTTCCTCGTCTATGGAGCTAAAGTGGTTCTCCCACATGAGGTCAGGCATCGCTCCGCGTGGGTCTTGGTGTTTGACAAGGCACGCCAGGACGCCATGTAGGGGATGGACCTCGTGCTGGGGGAGGAACGCCGCCGGCCAGCCTTGCTCCGGGCGGCAAGGTACCAGAAGGCATTGCAGCGGTATCACTACCGCATCGTCCGTTCCAGGACGCTCGAGGTGGGAGATCTCATCCTACGGTGGGTGCTCTTCAGGGAAGGGCTGCATAAGCTCTCCCCCATGTGGGAGGGCCCGTTTAGGGTCGCCCGCGTCTCCAGTCCTGGCGCCGCGCGCCTAGATACGCAGGCGGGATCCCCATCCAGAACATGTGGAACATCCAGCACCTCCGGAAGTTCTACCCATGAAGCAAGGCCCAGTGCCTGTGGAGGTCTCCGCTCGTGACACTTTCACGTAATAATGAGTGGAGTTGTACACGCCTCGGAGTCTCCGAAGAGCCGTCCTCGGGCCTCGGGGGCTCCCTCCCACGTCCTAGTGGCAGCACTTAGCTCCGCACTGGTGAGAAAACTAGACTAGGTGTCGGACATGGCTGTTCATTTGCTTGCTTTCTGTAGTTGGTTTGCAATCTCTCTTAATGGAATTTGGAGTTCTCGCATTTTGGATTGCCAAGTTGGGTTTCCCCCTTGCATTTTCTCTTGATCGTCGATCTTGGCCCAGGAGGGGTAGCCATTGCCCGCCGCCTTTCCTCGCGCGCGAGGGCTTGGCAAGTATGTGTGTACGCATCGGGCCCGCCCCGCGCCACGAACATACTTCGCCACAGCCCTATTCCCCATGGCCTTGGCTTTTTCTATCCTCGTGAGACACCCTCGAGTAGGCTCATGACCTGCGCACCCTCTTAAAGTCCATCCCCCCGGGTGCTGCGATGCAGTGCACTAGTCCACGACTAGCCCATACCTAAGGGATCATGCAGGGAAGAACAAGACGCCCGACCAAATTTTCTAACAATTCTGTAGCTTCAAGACGCCTCCTGAGGCTAATGTCCCTTGAGCCACTAGCAAGAAGGCCTCCTCGGATAAACGAAGCGTGCGCCCTCACGAGGAGGGAAACTACCGCAAGAGCATCAAGCTAAGTTATCCTACCATACCTATTCGGAACATAAGCATCACAACATAACGTTAGAACAATAAAACATAGCATAGTAACATAGGTATCATGGTTCATCACACTCCCCAGCAGGGCCCTCCACTTTTTTCAAATGCAGGAAAAAGGGAAAAGCTAAACAAAAGCGGCCCCCACGACCGCAACACCTCAGGAGCCCTGGTTCTGAGGGCCTCCCGGACTCAAATCAGCCTGAGTCCTCCTCACGCTTCACCGAAGCATGGCGATGAGATGACCCGCCCCCGTCCTCGAAGCGAGCCCGGCGGCTGGTCGTAGCCACCGCTACTGGTACTCTCGCTGGAGAAGGACCCGCCGCCGCTGGACGAACTATGGTCGTCACCAAGGGGGAGCTCGCCCTTAGCGTCGTCGCGGCCGTCATCAAGGCTGAGCTCAACATCGCCGTCACTGTCTTTGGGGCAGCACCCTACGCGGTGACCGTTCTCCCCAAACACCCTCACAAAGAGGGTCGCAGCACCGTCATACTTGAAGTGAAGGGTGCACCTCCCGCTCAAGCCACGCGTGGGGGCGAACGTCTGCCAGCCGCGGGTCAGGGCCACGTTGCCCGCGGCGGAGACCTTGACCGCAACCCATGAGGCCTTGCTGGAGCAGCTGTCAGCGTACAACCAGAGGCCATCAAGACCCACGGTCGGCAGCTCACCGGCAAAGGAGCACGGAAGCTGGAGCCAGGTGCCGGTCGGCTTCTCTGACCATACGATGAACTCAGGGAGCACGTGGGCTGAGTGGAAGCGTGACCTGGAGGTCGAGTGACCACGGCGCGCCTCCCCTCCTCGCAAGGGCTGCCTCGCCCCCGGCGGTACCCACCATGAGAAGAAGCGCCACCACGGTCGGCCAGGGCGCGCCCACGCCCTCGAGGGGCCACCGTAGGGGTCACGGCATGCTTGCGCGGGCGGCCCCGCCCTCTCTTGGGAGGGGCGAGTCAGGTCCCTTCTTGGGGGCTTTCCCCTTCTCGGCAGCGGAGAACTTCCTCGTCGGCGCCATGGGAGCTTCACCAAGATGGGGAGACGGGAAAGAAGAAGAGGAAGTGGACCGTGAGAAGACAGATATGAGCAAGGGGGCTCCGACCCTCCCTCATTTATATCCAAGAGGAGGCCAACCATCGGCCTCCATGATCACACATAATGATGATTTCCCTCTACATGCAGCGGAGTCCTGTCAAGTTGGACAGTTGCCGAGGCAGCGTGGGGAAGCGGAGGCGCCCACATCCAATCAATTGTTGCGCGTCGACCAAGGCCGCAGGCGGTTGGGGCCCGTGGCACTCCGCACTTGCCCTTTGGCTTCGCCTCGAAGCCAAGTTCGAGCACGCCTTGTGCCCGGAGGCTACTGTCGGCGTCCTGGGAACGGGGGTACCCAGACTTGCCTGCCTGCGGCCCCCGACATGGCTCCGTCAGCGGCCCAGTATGGCCCAGCATCAGCAGCATCGACCCAAGACCCTCGCGAGGGGCCAAGCTTCGCGAGGCGGACAACACGAAGACCTCCCTGGGGGGGGGGCTCACTAGGCTGGCTCCCGAGGAGCGGAGATATCAAGGCAAGGTGCACCTCGCGAGGTTCACATGACGTGATCCATGACGACCAAGGCCAGGCGGGCGCAGTGTGCCAGTTTCCCCTTTGGTGCCAAGGAGGCAAGCGCATGCGTGGAGTCCTGAGGAATCAATCAAATCTTTCCATATTGGTGAAACGAGACCAAGACCGCCAGGACCGCAGGACGGAGATCATCGCGGAGCCCACTGCAGCGTCACCACCAGAGCCTTTGCAGGAGAAGACTACCTTTGTCAAGATAACTTGTACTAGTTGTATCCCTTTGAATTTGGCCGTTGTGGGATCCCTTCCCGCCTACATGTGGGAAGAGGACCAAGGCCACTATAAATAGGACTTAGCCACCACCTGAGAGAGGGATGGGATCATTTGGACCATCCTCACACCCACCAGCTCATCGAGCTCAAGAACACCTCACCTCCTGAGGCTGCTCAACCACTGCACCAGTTCATCCTCAACCCCTCGAGGCAATCCACCACAAAGCTGGAGTAGGGTATTACACCTCAAGGTGGCCCGAACCAGGATAAACTTCTATGTCTCTTGTCCCTTGTGTTTGTCGAGCTAGGCTGTGGAATCATCGGGCCAGCAGGTTGGGAAGAAGGAGTTCTTCATACGCACCCAGTGTTCGAACCTCTCTAGGGTCCGCGGAGCCCAGAATCCGACAGCGTCCATTCTGTAATAAACTCTGGAAATGCCCTGCTCTGAATTGTTGATGTGCTCCCAAACTTCAAACCAAAACTAGATAACTCCAAAGCCCACTCCACTATTCTCCCAGTAGCCTCAGGGTTTCAGAGTATCCTTTGCAATGGGAAACAAGTGACAACCGTGATCTCATGGGCTTGGAAGTAGTGGCACAGTTTCCTTGAGGCCATGACGAGGCCAAAGATCAACTTTTGCACGCCAGAGTACCTCGATCTAGCCCCCTGTAACAAGGAGCTGATGAAGTACATTGGGCGCTGCACCACTTTCTTCCTTGCCGCTCCCTTGGGGTTGTTCTCGCTACCGTGCTCATTTCTATCCTGATCCTTTTCTAACTCTGTCGGTCCTTGCTCACTCTCTACTTTGTCCACTTCTCGCTGCGCCACCAAGGATGCACTAACCACTTGGTTGGTTGCCGCTAAGTATAGAAGCAATGGATCTTGTGGTTTAGGAGCAACCAAGGTGGGCACAGAGGACAAGTAGGCCTTCAACTCTTGTAAAGCTACATCTGCTTCTAGAGTCCACTTCATGGGCCCTGCCTTCTTCAAAATTTTGAAGAACAAAGGGCGCGCTCGACAGACTTGGAGATGAATCTGCTTAGTGCGGCAACACATCCCGTCAGACGCCTCACATCCTTCACTGTCCTTGGTGCTTGGATCTGCTCGGTAGCTTTAATATTGTCAGGCTTGGCCTCGATCCCCCGATGGGACACAAAGAACCCAAGCAGCTTGCCGGAGGGAACACCAAACACACACTTCTCCGGGTTGAGCTTCAAGTTGATCTTTCATAGACTAGCAAACGTCTCCTCCAAATCCTGAATAAGGGTGGCTCTATCCTTGGTCTTGACCACAATATCATCCATATACGCTTCAATGTTTCTGTGCAGCTGTGGCTCAAAACCAATCTGAACTGCCCTTGCAAAAGTGGACCCAACACTCTTTAATCTGAATGGCATGCAGACAAAACAATACATACCACATGGAGTGATGAACGACGTCTTCTCTTCATCTTCCTTGGACATGAAGATCTGGTGATACCCAGAATATGCATCCAAAAAGGAGACCAAATTGCAGCCTAAAATGGAATCCACAATCTGATCGATATGCGGCAAGGGGAACATGTCTTTCGGGCAAGCTTTGTTGAGATATGTGAAATCTATGCAAAGCCTCCACTTCCCGTTAGCCTTTTGGACTACCACTGGATTTGCCAACCACGTGGGATGCAACACTCCTCTGACCAAACCAGCTGCTTCAAGTTTCTTGATCTCTTCTGCAATGAATTGTTGCCTCTCCAAGGCCTGCTTCCATACTTTCTGCTTGACAGGTCAGGCATCTGGGCAAACAACAAGGCGGTGCTCGATTACCTCCCTGGGAACACCGGGGATGTCAGATGGTTGCCAGGCAAACACATCGACATTCGCCCGCTGGAAGGCAACGAGCGCGCTTTTCTATTTGTCATCGAGGGTGGCGCTAATTGTGAAAGTACCATCAACGCCAGCCAGCCCTGCCGAGACCTTCTTCACATGGGGTGCAGCGACCTTGGATCTCTAGTTGTTGGAGCTCTCCGGCAAGTTATCAATAGGCGCGGCGCACTCCGAAGAGGTACGCTT
Organism: Triticum dicoccoides; assembly: GCF_002162155.2. Classification (NCBI taxonomy): domain Eukaryota; kingdom Viridiplantae; phylum Streptophyta; class Magnoliopsida; order Poales; family Poaceae; genus Triticum; species Triticum dicoccoides. The sequence continues at coordinate 245,034,835 of NC_041384.1, read as the reverse complement.
CCCGGATTCCTTCCCAGCATCCCTGCTACCTTTCTTCTTTCCTCTATTCTCCTTGGCGGGAACTACTGCTGCCGCTGCCTCTGCCATGACTGCGCCCGGTACATCTTGTCCATGCAAATGATTGCATCCTTCTCATCTGATGGGATGGTAAGGACTCCCATTGTCCCAGGCATCTTCAAGGTGTTATAGGCATAGTGGGATGCCACCATGAACTTAGCCGGAGCTAGGCGTCCAAGGATCCCATTATATGGCAGGGGGAGGTCGACCACATCAAACACAATCTTCTCAGTTCGGTAGTTCATCTCTCCCCCAAACGTCACCGACAACGTGATCTTTCCCTTAGGATGACTCCTGTTGGGATTAACTCCTTGAAACGTGCCAGTAACTTCTAGCTCTTGTTCTGCTATCTGAAGTCTTTTGATGACTGCCGGGGAGATCAAATTCAATCCAACCCCGCCATCCACCAACATCTTTGTGACCTTGAGGTTGCGAATTGTTGGAGAGACCAACAACCGCAAACACCCTACCATAGTGTTACGGCTAGGATAATCCTATTGGTCAAAGATGATGGGCATGCACGACCATTTGAGCGGTTTCCGGGCCTCTGGCGCTAGTTCCACGACATTGAATTCCTGTGCCCACCGCTTGAGCTGGCAGTGAGGGGTGTGCAAAGATGCACCCCCGTCAATGCACAGGGCATCAATGGCCTTTTGAAACTCCTGCTCACTGGTTTCCTCTTCATTCCCCCATCACTCTCATCATCACAAACTTCCTTCTCTCGACCTCTGGCGGGTTTTCCTTGGTTCCGAATGGGTTTGTTGGGGTGATTTACTTCATCGCCCCAACCCTTACCGCCAGTAACATTCTGACCCTTTCCTTGTCACGCTTCTCATACTCTGCTCTCTATCTCTTGACGAGCTGCTCAACCTGATAGCACTCTTGAAGGCCGTGGACTTTGGTCCAATGAATCTTGCAGTACAGCCCATCACCTTTCCCAGCTTTCGCGGCAGCCGCGGCCTCCCGACAGTCAGTGCACACAACAGCTTCCTTGCCTGCGGCCTCAGCTTTGGCCTTCTTGCCGATATTAGGTGTACTCAATCCTTCAGCAGTCATCACTACCTTATCCTTCCGCTTCTTACTGCGCTTCTTGCTCTTCTTCTGACTGGTTGATTCATCATCCTCCTCTGAATCAACATTGGTGTAATCTTCCTCTCCGGACAACTTCCTTCCCTCCTCCATCCGAGCACACTTATCCACCAAGGTGTAGACCTCCTTCACAGTCTTGGGAAACTGCACATTCATCTTGGAATGAATCCGGCGGTTGTGCACATTGGACTGGAAGGCAGCTATCACAGCTGTTAGATGGATATTTGGGATGTTCCTATGTACTTTGCTGAATCTCTATAAATACCGACGGAGGGTTTCTCCTTCCTTCTGTTGGAGAAGCTACAGGTCGCTGGGTCAGCCTGGCTCTTGATGGACACCGGTGAAGGCGCCAATTAATTCATGGCACAGGTCAGCCCACAATGAAATGGAGTTCCCTGGCAGGTGCATCAGCCAAGACCTCACATTGGACTTGAGAGCCAAAGGGAAGTAGTTGGCGAACACCTTCTCATCTCTTCCCCTGGTAGCCTAAACAGTGATGGTGTAGATGCTTAGGAACTCTTCTGGGTTCGGCCTCCCATCGTACTTCTTAGGTGTCTCTGGCTTGAATGTGCGAACGGACGACCAATGGACTTGCCACAACTCACGAGTAAATGCAGGGCACCCAACCTCGATAGGTAGGCACCCGCCAGTATCGAGCGCAGGCTCGTTGATGTCGGGGCTGTCGCACCCATCAGTCCGGCGAGGGTCGCCGCAGCGTTGCTCAACGACGATACGCGTATCTCCCCTCCGCCTATCCTTCGGGGCTTGCAGTCAGCCTGGACATGCTCAAGGGTCAGAACAGGCCATCGAGACGTCATCGGGATCTTGGTTCAGCTGCGCTCGCGCTGGCTGCCGTGGTGGGGACTGCACCATGGGGGTGGCCCCTTCCATGAGACTAGAGCCTTTGTCGTTGCTCGGGGAGGCCGTGGCGGGCCAACTCTCCGTGAGCCCCCAGCTTCGGCATAACCGAGCAGACTTTGGATGGTGGCACGCCATTCGTCCATCTGCTCGGTCGCTGGTGGTAACCTCAGCAGCAGTTGGGCCCGCGCCATGGCCTCCGAGGCTGTGCTTGGCATGAGTGATGACGAAGTAGATCGCACCGTCGCTTGGCTCCTGACGGTGCCAGCAGCGGTAGCACCGTGCCCCCACTATTGTGGAGAGGCTACCTGGATAGCATGGGGGTGCGGTGAAGGCGCTCGAAGGCCAGCGGCTCCGTCGGGTGCATCAACTTGGCCGACCCGTCCCGGGGGAGGCACGCGCACTGCGGTCGCTCCCATGGTGGGTGCGGCCGGTGGGCGGTGATTCACCCTGGACCGAGCGCCATTTCTGCGGTTGTGCCCGTCGGTGGGAGGAGGGGGCGTGGACGGAGTAACCCCCTCACCTGTACCTTGTGGAGCATGGCCGCCGAGGCATTACTGGTGCTGCTCTCCTCCGATGTCTACCACTCCTGGGTCGGCCACGGGGCAAGTGGTGACGGTGCCGCCTACTCCGACCACATCCCCAGCAGCGTCCACGTCCTCGCTTGCTTCCACATCCCCCTCAGCATTAGAGGCTGCGAGCGACGGAGCCCTCGAGGTGGAAGGATGAGCCAAGGCACTGGCTTTATTCGTGGGCGCCATGGTCGATGGCGCTATCGAAGGCGAAGACGGTGATGAAGATGATGCGCTATACACACCTTCAGGTTCGCGCAAGCATTCCCCCTACCTGGCGCGCCAAAGATTTCACAGGAAACCACGGCCACCTATGGGGCAAGAAGGGCCCCTTGCTGGTTCGGTAGGGGGAGGTCGTGTTGCACAAAGAGCAGACCGGTGTGGGGCAGCGTGGCGGAGATCACACATGCAATTTTACCCAGGTTCGGGCTATTGTGAGGCGTAAAACCCTACTCCTGCTTTGGTGGATTGATGATGGAAGACAGGTGGTGGAGTGTAGTACACTTTCCCGGTAGGGGCGGCAGTGGCTACGCGCATATGGGGTGCGAGTTGTCCAACATTCTAACCCTTTCTATGGTTGCCATGGGCCTCCTTTTATAGACAAGGGGTTACCACAATGGCAAAGTCATTTTGCACTGATAAGATAGCAAACTGTCGGGTGGTAGGTGCGACATATGCCAACGGGTGGCTTATCATTGTGGGAGCCAGTAAGACGTCGCAGGTGCCTAGAAATGGGATGAGGCGAAGACATGCACGCCGGTGAATCTTACCCAGCTTCGGGGATCTCCATGGAGATAACACCCCTACTGCTGCTCTGCGGGGTCTCCGCATGGTCACTAGATGAACAAGTAGCTACACGGTGCTCCTTGAGCTGTTTGGCGAGAGGAGGAAGAAGGGCACGACTTGCTCTCTTCTCCTCCCTATGTGGTGTCTAAGACTAGCAGGGATTGATCTCCCTTTGCATGGATGCCCCGGGGGGTTTATATAGGCCTACCCCCCGGGGGTACAATGGTAATCCGGCTGGGCGCGGGGCCCAGCCGTCTGTGTCTACGCTCTCCAGCTTCTGCGCCTGTGGGGCCCGCCGGCTAGTGGGTCCCGCCAGCTGCCGACTCCTTGGTCGACAGGCAGGCCCCACCGTCAGGGCCCTGTCGGCGGCTGGTTACTGTTGCTCAATCTTGGTGATGAGGGCTTCGCCGAAGTGGGCGTGGCTACAGTGCCGCCGCCCCGTGGGCGATCACTATAGCCCCACCGCGTCTTGTCTCCTTAATGGGGCGTCCTTTTCGAGGGAGGTGGCAAGCAGGCTGTGGGGAGCCGGCTCCATCTTGGGCCGACTGGGGGAGGCCTGGCCGCCTTCGGGTGTCTCTCTGCCCGAAGGGGCCCACCACCCGTGGGCTGCGCCGGTGGCCCGTCGTGGTTGTCATCAGGGTCATCGTGGCAACAGTGCCGCGCCGGACGGGCCATGGCCACCCGTACGGCGCACTGTGCCACGCATGCTCCGGGATTCGGGGGTGGCAGGCTTCACTGTAGCCACGCCCTGTCACATCGCCGTTATGTGGATGCAGACTTCGAGGGTACGATCTTGACCGCTTTATGGGAGCCGGCTTCTTGGAGTCGGCCTTCTCGCGGCCGGCTTCTCGGAGCTGGCCCTCCCGCGGCTTCTCTTCATGAGGGCTGAAGTCGGGTCGCCTTCCGATAGCCGGCCTGGAGACAGCCGGCAAGGGGAAGGCGGCCCTGTGTCTTGGATTCTTGAGGGCCGAATCGGCTCGTAATTTTTTTCAGAAGGGCCAGGGGGAGCCAGCTAGGCTACCCATGGTTATTTACTCCGACAGTAGTCCCCGAAGTTGATCGAGCTTCGAGGCTGACAAAAGGACGAGAAGCTAGGTCAGCTTCCTATCCCGAGGGGCCGGCTTTGCTTGTGCGTGCCGTCTTCAGAAAGCTCCGTTTCTTGTAGGCGGGAACGTGGGTCGCCCTGCGAGCTGACCCCGCGCCATTCCATGGGCCACATGGCGAGGAAGTCTTGCCAACGCACGTGCGCGACGGGACGCCGCCACAGGCCCGGGCCCGCCACTCGCGGGCCTCGGTCCGAGCGTGGATCTTCTGCGGCCCACATGGACCGCTCGCCTTCCCGCGGCGGTTTTATTCTGCCATCAAGGCACAATAATCGCGGGACATGGGGGAGTGGGCGCAGTTGATCCCCATGTTCCCCCACGCCGCGCCTCCTCGGCTCCGTCGCGCGGTCTATAAGTAGTAGTAGGAGGGGGAGCGGCAGAGGCTCGCGCGCTCTCCCTCACTCCACCCCTTCTCGCCCTCCTTCTTCTTCTCTTCGCCGCAGCAACTCTTCGCAGTGCCGTTCCGCTATCGCTTCGTCTTGCTCCCCGCCGCAGCAACCCTTTGTCGCGCCGTTTTGCCGTCGCTTCGTCTTGCTCCCTGCCGCATTGCTTCCATGGCATTGTCGAGCTCGTGGGATGGCTCCAACGTCCACGAGGACCATGTCGAGTTCCTCTGCCGGACGCGGCGTCTGCCCGGCGAGAACCTTGTGCGGGTTCGTCAAGCGCCGGCGAGGGAGATTTCACCGGCATCGGAGGAGGGCGAGCGGGTGATCTTCCGCTCGCACTGCCTGCGCGGCTTCGGCCTCCCGGCGAGCGGATTCCTTCGAGCCTTCCTCGAGTTCTACCACCTCCAGCCGCATCACCTCACGCCCAACGCAGTGATGCTGCTGTCGGCCTTCGTCACCCTGTGCGAGGGTTTTCTTGCAGTTCTCCCCACGCTCGAGCTCTGGGGGGAGTTCTTCCAAAGCAAGCTCGGCACCATCGTCGCGGGCGTGCCCGCCCCCTGCGGAGCCTTCATTGCCATGAGGCGGGCGAGTGAGAACAATCCGTTCCCGTCCATTCCGCTGATCCAGTCGGTGAAGCTCTGGCAGAAGTCTTATTCCTACATGAAGAACGTCGCCTAGCAAGGCGACTACGTCAACCTGCCGGCTTACATAGTCGGCCCGCCGGCTGGCAGGCAGCCTTCGTGGAGCTACCGGGCCAGGTCGCTGTCATGCCGGGAACACAGCCGTCTCCCGGCTTCGGGTGATGATCCAGTCGGAGGGCCTGACCGGAGCCGACTTGGTGGCCGCCTTCATGGAGCGCCGGGTTCTTCCGCTCCAAGGCCGGCCTCACATGATCTGCCAAATGAGCGGCCGCTTCGACCCATGCCGACTGAGCACCAGGGAGATCCCTCACGCAGAGGTGTCTTAGATGGTGAATTATATCTCCAACTACAAGCTCGCCGAGGATTGGCGATACGGCAAGGAGCCGTATTCCCGTGCCAACCCTCCGCCTGCCGTAAGTTCTTTCTTCTTTTCTTCCTTTTTTGTAGCCGGCCTCATGATAGCCGACTCTTGATCAATTGGTTTGCCTTTTGCAGAACCCTCTTCTCCCGCCGACAGTCGGGGCCGCGGGGGTAGAGCGCCAGCTCCTCCCCGACCGCATGGTGGACGACGCCGATGATCCGGACCTGGGAGCGGCCGCCATGGAAGACGCCATCGTGGGGGAAGGCGATGAGGCCGGAGGCGCGGGACTTGGGGCCAGCTTCGAGGACTGGCCGGATGACAACAAGGTGGAAGTCGCCCCGCACCGCCAGCCGGCGCCTGATCATCAAGGCGCGGGCTCGTCTGTCGTGCCGGCTGCCCGTGGCAGCGCGCAGAAGCGCCGGGCCACGTCGACCTTCTTCGGCAGCCGGCCGAAAAAATCCAAGGCCTCCACGGCGGCGACCAAGCGGGATGAGGTGGCCGCGAAGGCGGCCCGCATCCGCAAGGCGGTGAAGCAGCCGCAGGCGATCTCTGCGTAAGTCGTCGAATGTCTTGCGTATATATTTTTTGTCTTCTTCGTCCGAAACTCTTCTAAACCTTTCTTTTCTTGCCGGACAGATCGCCGCTTTCTCTCAAGCGAGGTCATGGCGGCTCCGTAGTCGGGCCGACTGGAGGGTCCTCAAGCTCCCGCCGCGTGGATCCCCGTGCCGACCTTAAGGAGGCCACAGAGCGGAACGCGCGGGAGGAGCGGGAGGCGGCGGAGCGAAGGACAGCCCAGGCGATGAAGGAGCATGCCGACGTGGCGGCCAAGGCCCGGGCGAAGGCGGCAGCCGCGGAGACGGAGGCGGAGGCCTCGCACAACCGGCCTCCGCTGCTCGTTGTTCCCCTCCGCGCCGTGGCCCCCGACGTTCCCGTGCCCCCGTCGGAGGAGGTCGACCAAGGCCCGCCGGTGATGGAGAGGCGGGAGGACCCCGTGATCTTTGTGGAGGGGGCATCGCAGACGGCACCGACTGGAGCGGGCCAAAGCGGCCAATCAACTGCGGCGCCAGAGCAGCTGTCCAGGGGCGAGCCGGCGGCAGGGGCCGGCCTCGAGGTGCAGCCGGCATTGCGCCGGCGCGCAGGGGGTGGCGCCTCCGCGCCGGAACCGCACCGAGCAGCGGGCGTCAGCCAGACGGCGGAGGCCCTGGAGGC